>NC_052070.1:73325829-73627484 GCF_015852505.1 Tachyglossus aculeatus
ACCAACCTTAACCCAACCCAACCAGGTCAGCAAGCAGCCCAATTCTTCCTTCTTATGATTCAGGCTGGGAAACTGAGGCTCAGAGAGGTGAAGAGATCCTTCTGGGGGCCACCGGCCACTGGACAGCAGGGCCAAGATTCCAATTTGCAGCGACTGAGTGTGTGGGCCAGTTCTAGTCCCAATCCTGGCTCCGGACATTCTGGAGGTGGAGGGAGGGGAACAAGCAGGCTCTCCCCATGCCTTTATCATCCTGTCCCCGAAGGGTGCAGGGTACAGGGAGTTAAACTGCTGCATTTCATTGTGTAGATCTCTGCTCCTTTTATGTTTCCTGTTGTAAGTCTTTGCTTGTGATTAGTGTCATTAAAGGCTATATATTAATCTTTGGCTGCCTGGAATTCTCAAGGTCGGCTCAGTGAGCTCCCCAGAGGTCTGTTACCAAAGCGAGGGGAAAGCTCGGTTGCAAAGCAGGCAGACCAGTCGGGAGGGGGAGCGGGAGGCTCAGCGTGTTGTGTGTCAGGTTTAGAGACGGATCAAGGCAGAAATGTCAAGGTGTCAGGCCGCCGTGAGGAGGCTCCCAGCTGGGGCTCCCACTGGCGACTTTCCCGGCTCCGTCCACCGTCAGGGATGCTGGCATCCTGACACCCTTGCGGCCCGCACCCAGACAGGGAGGGTCCAGCAGGGTTCACCCGCACCTCTCCTCTGCCCAACACAGTCTGCTAGAGGGCACCGAACAGCAGCAGATGGGGCAGTGACCACAACTTGATCTAAGGGCCCTTGCCGTGTCCAGTCAGAAGGGGAAAGCATCACCCCAAAACACCAGGAGAGATGGTTCTCTTTAGCGAGAATCACCTTCTGATTAGATCTTGTTACTTCCCTACGCAGAAGGCGAGAACAGCAACCAGCTACCCCTCGAAGCCAATCAAAACTCCTGTTTATCTTGTATCTGCCTCAGCGCCTAGCACAATGTTTGCTACATAGTCAGCCCGCAGTAGACACCCTGAGAAGCAGCATGGCTCAGTGGAAAGAGCCCAGGCTTTGGAGTCAAAGTTCATGGGCTCAAATCCCGGCTCCGCCACTTGTCAGCTGTGTGACTTTGGGCAAGTCACTTCACTTCCCTGGGCCTCAGTAACCTCATCTGTAAAATGGGGATGAAGACTGTGAGCCCCCCGTGGACAGCCTGATCACCTTGTAACCTCCCCAGCGCTTGGAACAGTGCTTTGCACATAGTGAGTGCTTAATAAATGCATTATTATTATTATTACCCTATTACTATTGTTTTTGTTGTTGATGTTATTCCAAGTCTCTCCTCTAAATTCATTCATTCTTTCAAGCATATTTATTGAGCACTTGCTGTGTGCAAAGCACAGTACTAAGCACTTGGGGGAGTACAATACAACAACAAACACATTCCTTGCCCACAACAGGCTCACAGTCTCGTAATTTAGTTCCAGGCCAGTGACTGCATTGTCCTTCTAGTCGGGCGGACCTGCTCTGTACCTCGTGCTACCTGCCATCAAGCCAACACTCAAGCTATTCCTTATTCAGCCCTCTGAAGCAGTGTGCCTAGTGGAAAGAGCACAGGCTTGGGACTGGGGGACCTGGGTTCTAATCCTGGGTCCACCATTTGTCTGCTGTGTGACCTCGGGCAAGTTACTTAACTTCTCTGTGCTTCAGTTATCTCATCTGTAAAATGGGGATTAAGACTGTGAGCCCCATGTGGGACAGTGACTGATCATCTTCTTTCTACCCCAGCACTTAGTACAGTGCCTGGCTCATAGTAAGTGCTAAACAAATACCACAAACAATTTATTTTCTTCCTTTCCTTTCTTCTGACCTATAACTTTTGTCTACTGGTGTGCTCTAAAGCTGCCAACCACTGGGCATGACTTTAGCAAAAATTATGGAAAAAAAAACTAATGACTTTCAAATTTTTTTACTGACCTAATTCTACGTAATATAAGGTAGTAATTGGGAATCCATTATAGCTTCTATGTGGCCTAAAGCTAGGCGATGCCAGTGCCCAGAAAACAGGAAGAGCTTTGCAGAGCATACAAACATAGGTGCTGGTTGGGGGAAATGAGACATCATCTAGAAATCACAGCTCTTCCCTCCCTTCTTGCCCACCTGCCTGCTGCCTCCTGCCACAGAGCTCTTAACTGGCAGCCCCCTGTAGCTCTAGAAAACTGAAGGAAGAACAGATACTAAGGAAGAGGGTGCAGGGGTGGAAGGGATGGGGAAAGTACTGGAAAGAGGAAGTGAGAGGAGAAATAAAGAGAGGAGAAAGGGGGTAAGAAAGAGGGGGGGGGAGGGGAAGGAGGAAGGAAGGGAAAGGGGAAGAACAGAAGCAAGAAAAAGAGAGAAAAGGGGACAAAGGAGAAGGCAAGAGATAAGAGGAAGAGAGGATGGATTAAAAGTTATGGATTATGGATTGCGAATCCTATCTGCAATCTCCCGTCTACCAACTCTGTAGACTCTGTAGCACTTAGTATAGTGCTCTTCACAGAGTTCTTGCTCAATAAATACCATTGATTGATTAGTGGAGGAAGGGAGGGAGAAGAGGAAGAGTATAAGGGGTCCCCCTTCCCCCCTTCCTCCTCCCCACTTCCTCCTCCCTCCTCCGCCTCCCTATGCCCTGCATCCTGGCAGGTGCCTAGCCCCAGGAGCACCATTTGAAAGATGGGATGCTGAGAGAGGAATCAGGATGATAGCACGATTGAATTTTAATGCTGGTATTTCTCACTTTGAGACAATACTCCAGATTTGTAGCAGGAGCAAAACTGACTTTGGCTCAAACCCCTTCTCCATATTTCACTACTTCACTCTTCCCTGTTCCACCCATTCCTGAAGTATTTTGGCTGCCTTGAGTGATTAAAGCCCATTTCAACAGCTGCCCCTTTTCTATTTAGCATTAGATGAAGGCAGATCTTTGGTGTGTTGGCACAAGGCGTTCTTTGCTGAGGAGAAGGGGTTTAGAGGGGGAATCCATAATCTTTAATTTAGATCTGTATTTTCACTACTCTCTGATGATGTATCTATGTAAATGTTCAGTAAATACGACTGAGTGATTGATATTGTGTTTTTATCATTTAAAATGTTCCTATTGTTTTGGTCAGTTGAGAGGATTTTGGGAATGGCGTTAATGGGCATTAACGGGCCATTTTCCCCTGGGAAAAGATTATTTCTTTAGGGCTCTTCTGCTTAATGCTCTATTGCCATGGTTCCAATTAAGACACATTTGGCAGGGAGATGCTGGCAATCAATCAATGGCATTTACTGAGTGCTTACTGTGAGCAAAGCACTGTACTAAGTACTTGAAAGAGTACAACACAGCAGAATTGGTAGATGTGTTTCTTGCTCACAACAAGCTTATAGCCTTGCACCTTGACATCTGTTCTTTGTACCTATAAATCAGCCTCTAGCCTTGTCCAGACCCGGGAGTCACTGGACCTGTTCCAGATGGAAGCCTCAGCGCCCCTCAATCTTCCCTCCTGCTTCCCTGGTCAATGATTCCTCTCCAAGGCTCTTAGTGAGTGGGCAGGGAGTCACCCATTTTCTCCCTGGAAGCAGTGGATTAGCAAATAGGCACTGCTGCTCCTTCTGCTTCCTCTGGAGGCAGCAAGAAAGGGAAATGGAGCATCTTCCAGAGGCCGGGAAGTCCGTGACCTCCAACCATTTGGTTTCCCAGGGTTTCCGCCCCCCCACAACCTCCCCCCACCCACCATCCCATTGACGTTTTTTCATTCCCACTCGGGGAGGAGCCAATGAGATAGCCACTTGGCAGAATTGGAACAATACCCACAGACAGAACACACACACACACAAGATAATGGGAACCATACACACAGGGAGGATACACACACAGACTGGATAACTGGAATCATACAAACAGGGAGGAAACACACTCCTGGAATAACCGGAGCAATACACACAGAGGGAAGATACACACACAATAATGGAAACCATACGTGGGAAGTATACACACATTTGTGGTTCAACTGGAGCAGTATTTCCAGAGGATTTGAGTCCTCAAAGCTCATCTAGGGCCTCAGACAATCACCCCTGCAGCAGGCAGAGGCTGGAGAGCCCTCTGGTCATGAACATTCTCACCAGCTGGACTGGATGGACTGGATTTAAGTGAGTCACAGATGTTTTTTGCAGGTTACTCCTCACTGCAAGGACTGACCCTCCCTTTCATTCCCCAAAGCTATGCTACAGTTACCCTTCCCCCTAGACTGAACTCACTGCGGGCAGGGAAAACCTCTACCAACTGTGTTGTATTGTACTTTCCCAAGGGGACACAGTAAGTACTCAATGAATTCCACTGATATATTACCTGTCACTCACCTTCCTCCACCTGTCTGCCTAATCTCCCAGGCAAGCAATCAAGCAATCTGTCAGTCCTATTTTTTGAGCCCCTACTGAGTTCTAAATGAAGAGCTTTAAGAATACAAAGCAAGGCAGATGCCCTTCCCTGCTTTGCTTTAAGAATACAAAGCAAGGCAGGTACACTTCCCTGCCTTCAAGGAGCTATAGTTTAATGGGAGGAGGCAAACACAACCCATAAGGCCCAAAGAACCTTGCAATCACCTGCGTCTGACCATGGTCTCTCCCATCCCCAAATGACCTCTCACTCCTCCCTTTTCAGCTCTTGCCATATTCAAATGGCTGCCAAATCATGCTCCTTCTTCCTCAGCAATCCCTCAAAGATCAAACTTCTCACTTCTGGCAGTTCTCCCACCTCCACTCCGCTCTCATCAGGCCAGATTTCCCCTGGGAAAATTTTCCCTGCTACCCTTCTGGGACAATCAGGTCACTCCACTTCTCTGAGTCTAGTCAGGAGTAGGGTGATCAGTCAAAAACATTTTCAGTCGAAAACACTTTTCTAGTCCATGTGATGTGGAAACAGATGTTATCCCCATTTTCCAGATGGGAAAACTGAGGCAGCGGTCTGGGCAGTGACTTGATTTAAGCTACACAGAGAATGAGTGGCAGAGCTGATGCTCAAATCCCCAACTCTGGAGCCCCTGGTGATGGTGGTGATGCTGGACCTTCATGGCCTTAATGTCTCAAGGATTTTTCAGTCTGGTTTGTTTATCAGTCATCTCCAGGGAGAAGCTACCTTGACCCCAGCCGCCCCCAACCTTTTCCTTTTCTCCATTTTCCTCCAACAGCAATTTTATATGGATGGAGCCACCTCAAGCAGTACTTATGGCCTCCCACTGCGTGCATTACACTGTACCAAACACTTGGGCAGTACAAACCCTCAAAGCCCCACAGAAAACCAGGTTTCATAGGTTGCAATGGGCAATTAGTTAATTGTGCTATTTGTTAAGTGCTCACTATGTGCCAAGCACTATATTAAACCCTGGGTTAGATGCGAGATAATCACGTTGACACAGTCCCTGTCCTACATTCATTCATTCATTCAATTGTATTTATTGAGCACTTACTGTGTGCAGAGCACTGTACTAAGTGCTTATACAGGGCACTTCCCAAACCCCTCTGGAGCTCCCCTGCCTTCCCTCCAGTCTCTTCTGTCAGTCCCCTTTCAGGACCAGAGAGAGATCCCTATGTCCTGCAATCCCTGGAGTCCTCTGCCCCCTCTCACCAATAAGTGGGTTTGCCTCAAGCTGGGTGGGAAATTGCTTCCTCTGCTTCAATGGGCCAGAGAGGAGCTGATTCAACCCAGTGCCCTGAAAGTTTCCTAGTCTGGAGTCGTGAATCTTCCAGGGTCCCAGGAGAAGATAACACCATTCACTGGTTTTGCTGAAGGCAGAATGGGGCGGGAGGGCACAAGCCACAGTTGCAGCAAGATGGATTGAGGTGTGATATGATGAAGGAGCTCCTGGGTGAGAGTACAGTGCCTGGCACATAGTAAGCACTTAACAAATACCATCATCATCATCATCATCAACAGGTCAGAGATCTGCCTGTCTAGGGTGGATGAAGGGTAGGACTACCTGAAGGCAGCAGGGCCTGGAGAGAGGGTGGCCTCTGGGAGTGCTGCTATGTGAAGGAGCCTATGGTATGGTAATTCTCTTTCCCATTTCCCAGAGAGCGACAGGTCTACCCGGTAGTGGCTAATAATTGGGAGTCTCATCCATGGTTGCCTGTTCAGTACACCTACTTCATCCAGAAAATGGAAAGGAATGTTCCAATAAAACTTCAGCCCAGGCAACTCCCCTACGCCTTCCCTCTTCAGCCCTGACCCAGTGTCAGTCCTTATCCACTGGGGCAACAGGAGTCAGTGTTTACCACAGTGGCAACTGGGATCGAAGAAGTAGGGTGGAGGTGCCCCATTCCTGTGGGATGGCTGGGGCTAGGAGATGTTGTTTGGTATGGGTATGGGTGGGTAAGAGTGTGGCTTAGTGGATAAAGCATGGGGCTTGGAGTCAGAGGATCTGGGTTCTAATTCCTGTTCCGCCATTTGTCTGCTGTGTGACTTTGGGGCAAATCCCTTAACTTCTCTGTGCCTCAGCTCCCTTATCTGCAAAATGGGGATTCAATACTTGTTCTCCCTATTACTTCAAATCTGAGCTCCATGTGTGACCTGATTATTTTGCATCTACCCCAGGGCTTAGTACAGTGCTTGGCATGTAAGTGCTTAAGAAATAGCACAATTATTATTATCTTGTATTTCCTCTGGGACTTGCTCTCCAGTTAGAATGCTGTTTTCTAACTGATGCTCCAGAGCACTCAGAATTTGGAAAGTTGCTCATCTTTGATGGCTTAATCTACTTCTAGAACCCGAGTGGGGACTTACTTCTGGGCAGGACAGGATCCCTGTTTTTGACAGGGGAAGGCAGAGGGAGGGAGAGATTTCTTGGGTGGCTCAGGCTGGGGCAGGGTCTCCTCCTAGTCTGGCTTAGGTGAGGTCAGGGTCTCCCTGTCTCTCCAATTCGGACAAATCACTCAGAAGGAGGGGTAGAAGGGAACAGGCAACGACAATGCCTCCAAGAGATGTTACTTTGTCCGGAAGTTGACTGAGAAGTCCCTGTTTAAGGACAGCAGAAGAGGGACGGGGACCATTTGTGGATGGGAGAGAGGGAAAGGCAATTCTCTCTCTCCTAATACTTTTTCTTCCTGCTGGATACTCAACAGGAAGCCATACTGGGGAGGGGCAAATGGTGGGACTGAGAAGTAGGGGCTGGGGCGGGGGGGTGGGGGGGTGAGGTCCCATTGTGCCAGCTGGTTTGGGGGCTCCCTGGGAGAGTGGTAGCCCTGGCCAGGCTGTGCTTCCACTTTCCCCTGGTAGAGGTAACATGGCTGTGGATTGTCCTTCCACCTCGGCCCAGACCCGCCCATGTCTGAGGCAGGAAACTGAGCTTCCAGGATCAGCCTTCCCGGGATGGTCCTTCACTGATGGACTTTCCCTGGCAGGGGTGGTGTGGAATCTTTTCCTGTGGAAAGGACCTTTCTTGGGCTCTGTTTCTCAGGTGATAAGCTGGGTTGGTTGCAGAGGTGGAGGGTAAAAAATGCTTCTCCAAGGCTGCTCTGTGACGTCCTCTCTCTGACTCATCGCCATGTAAAGGTCTTTCCCTGACCCACTCCCTTGCAAAGTCTTCTCCCTGATCTGCTGTTGTGTGAAGTCCTCTCCCTGACCTGGGTGCCAAGGGGCTGGCCTCCAGCCCCCCTGGGGTTAATGCACTGCCCAGCTGTCTCTGACTCCCAGCCCCATGGTTCTTAGCAGGTTTCCCTGCTAAGAAAGGCAAAGGGGGCTTCTCACAGCCTTACTGGGATTTCTCCTGAGTGTTTCTGGATTATTTTCCAGTTAGAAGGGAAAAATTAAGTGAATTTATGTGGGATTTTATGGAACATTTATGGGATTTGGGAGCCCTTTCTGCAAGCTAACAGCCCCTCTTCCTGTTACCTAAGAAAGACAGCCCACCAAGATCTTAGGTCTAGGTTCTGGGTCACTTTCCTTCAGAGGCCCCTAGCAATCACCCAGCCAGACACTTCACTTCTCTGTCCTGGTATCCCAGGAAGAGGAGGCATAGTGGTCCCTGACTCAAGCCCCTGAGGCCTGGGCACGTGCCGTGGACAGGAATCACCTAGCTGGGGCTCCCACAGCAAAGAGCAACTGAATGGCACAGACTGGCACTTGGGAAGGTAGGCATGGGG
This sequence comes from Tachyglossus aculeatus, assembly GCF_015852505.1. Taxonomy (NCBI): domain Eukaryota; kingdom Metazoa; phylum Chordata; class Mammalia; order Monotremata; family Tachyglossidae; genus Tachyglossus; species Tachyglossus aculeatus. The sequence goes on from NC_052070.1 coordinate 73,333,951, forward strand.
GGAGGTCCAAGGCCAGACAAGACAGGGCAGAAAGAACCCATCATCCTGCAGAGCTGTGACTGTCACCTCGTTGCCAAGAGAGCCGCTCACTGTTGCCTGGAGGGGACTGTAAAACCTTCCGGGGCCTTCCTTCCTTGGTCAGGCCTGCACTGCTGAGGCTGAAAGTCAGCTCCCTAAGCAAATATTTGCCTTGTTCTTTAGTCTTCATCAAAATCCCCTTTATAGCACTGGCTGTGATTTGGCAGGATTTCACGGACTGAATAGGGGGCCCCTTCCTCCCCTCCTTGAGCCAGCTTCCTGTAGGGGACCACCCCAGCCCAGCCTTTGAGAGCTTCTAAACACTGCACATGCAGAGGTCTTGGTTGGACCCAACTCCTTGGGGGTGAGAAAGGGGTGTGTCCTAGAACCCAGAACCTGGAAAGTTCCTCCACAAGTTATCTAGGCCCTCCCCCTGTCTCTGAGCAGGTCTCCACCCAAACCATCCCAGGAATCTGGGTGTCTGCCATGATTGAAAGATCTCCAGGATAGGTTCATTCATTCACTCATTCAATCGTATTTATTGAGCACTTACTGTGTGCAGAGCACTGTACTAAGCGCTAGGGAAGTACAAGTTGGCAACATATAGAGACGGTCCCTACCCAACAGCGGGCTCACAGTCTAGAAGGGGGAGACAGACAACAAAACGACATAGTAACAAAATAAAATAAATAGAATAAATATGTACAAATAAAATAAATAAATAGAGTAATAAATACGTACAAACATATATACTTATATACAGGTGCTGTGGAGAGTGGAAGGAGGTCAGGCCGGGGGGATGGGGAAAGGGAGGAGGGGGAGAGGAAGGAGGGGTCTCAGTCTGGGAAGGCCTCCTGGAGGAGGTGAGCTCTCAGTATAGGTTCCCCTTACCACCCTTCCTCCTACAAGTTAAGTCCATTTGTTCATATTCTGCCCTCACTGATCCCCTTCTTTAAACCACTCGGAGGACATTTGTACTTCCCAAGCACTTAGTACAGTACTCTGCACACAGTAAGCACTCAATAAATACGATTGAATGAATGAATGAATGAATGAATGAATGAATGAATGAAAAGTGTGCCCTTTTGGTTCAGAGAGAATATGGGGCTGGACCAGGGCATATGGGTTAGTTCCAAGAACTATGACCGACTCAGAATGGAGCCCAAGGCCTCCACTTCCCCTCTCCAAGTAAAAGGAGGAGCTTCTGTCTTCTTCTAATCCAACAGACCACAGCTCTCTCCATCTCCTAAGCTCTTCTGAAATCACATCTCCTCCAGGAAACCTTTCTTGATTAATCCCTTAAATAATTAATTTATTTATATCTCTCAAGCTTCCACTTCACCACTTCTGTGTCCCTTGGGCATGTGGGTACTTCACAACTTCCAATAGCATTTTTTGCACATATACCCTGTATCTTATATGCGGTAACTCCTGTACACATCCCCTTTTCCTTCCTCCTCCTGAATATCAATTATTTTAGGGTCTGTCTTCCCCTTAAGGGCAGGAATTACGTGTAGTAGTTCTTTTGTACTCCAACAAGTGTATAGGATAGTGCTCCACACCTAGTAGGTGCTCAGTAATTACTATTAATGGGGTAATTGATTGAGGAGGACAAAGATTTGAATAAGGAGAGCAGGAGAGAAGTCCCCCTACCTCTTCTGCCATCCAGCACATGGCTGAATATCTTGGGAGTGAGAATTCTCGGCAAACAGGGCACATTGGACGTGCCTGAGGGCCAGGTCCAACGTTCAGTAACATTCAAGGACTAGTCACAGGCAGATCGGCATCCTGAAAGCTCTCTGTAGGCACGGAAAGTATATAACAACTCTGTTGTTGTGTATCCTCCCAAGTGCAAGGGCTCTGCATACGGTAAGCACTCAGTAAATGTGATTGACTGATTGACTGATTGACTGATTGGAGCATTCCAGGATCCAAAAGTCTTGAGCTTTAGACTCAGAAATCAGTGTAACATCTGCCTGGCCCTGGGTTGTGCCACATCTCTTCTCCGGAGCCAGCAAAAGAAACTGATCCCAAGGCAGGAAAGACCAACACAATGTACTGTAAGGGTCTGAGGGCATCTCCTGTTCCTTCTTCTCCATCCCACACTCCCTCCCCTCCTCTCCCCTCAGCAAGGGTCCCCTGGGCCTGGGTCTCGGGAGCCCAGATAAGAACATCAGTGATTCTGCCAAGATCTCCCCTTTGGAAGGTGGATTCCAGGGTTTCACTGGCTGTGGGAGGCAGCCAGGAAACTGATCTAGATAGTATGTGTGGCCAAAGGAAAGTTCAGGAAGGAAGGAAGGAAAGAAGGATAAATGAGGAGCTGGGATGGCAGCAGGGAGCATTCTGGGAGGAGGAAAACATGGTTCCGGAGACACTGGGAGCTGCTGCCAGCTACCTGGGAGTTGCTGGGCTGCCAGCATCCAAGCCAATGTCTAGCAGGTTCGCAGCCCTCAGTTACCCTGATCAAAGACCCAGTACGGGCACAAGGGGAACAGCAAGGAAGAGCAGCAGCTGGGGGAGCCATCTGGTATCTGAGAAACCACCTGGAGGGCACCCTCTGGCTCCGAAGCTCCCGGAAGGATGATGGGTGAATTGGCCAGGCATCGAAGAAGACCTTGCAGGAGAAGTATGGCAGGGACTTTAAAGAGAGGGTAGGGGGTGCTGCGTGGGAGGAGAGAGATTGGTTGATAGCCTCCTGCTGGAACTATCTGATGTCCTGGTCATGTCCAGAAGGCACCGAGGGGAGGAAAAGCTATGTCCCCCAGTCATCCATGCAAAAGAGGAGGGATCAAAGAGTCCACCTGAATTATAATTAATACTAACAATAATAATTGTGGTATTTGTTAAGCGCTTACTATGTGTCAAGCTCTGTTCTAAGTCCTGGGGTAGATACAAGGTAATCATATCAGACACAGTACATGCGGCTCACAGTCTTAATCACCTGATGAACACCCCTGCCCGAAAGCAGAGAAGAGAGGGATAATGAGAAGCAGCATGACTTAGTGGAAAGACCCTGGGCTTGGAAGTCAGAGGATGTGGGTTCATATCCCTGCTCTGCCACTAGTCTGCTATGTGACCTTGGGCAAGTTACTTAACTTCTCTGTGTCTCAACTGCCTCATCTGAAAAATGGGAATGAAGACTGTGAGTCCCACTTGGGACAACCTGATTAGCTTGTATTTATCTCAGCACTTAGAACAGTGCTTGGCACATAGTAAGAGCTTAACAAATACCATAGTCATCATCACATCTGATGGTTGAGGGGAGTCAGAGAGATCATCCTAGCTCCCTGGGATGGCATCCTCCCAAGTTGGGCAGGAGTCCATTTTGGGGCAGAGGACACAGTGTCTTTGGGAGCAGGCTGGCTAACAGAGCAAGTCAATAGGTCAACTGGGGAAAGCTAAAATCACAACTTAAGCTAAAGTGAAAAAGGGATGAGACAGCAGAAAATCTGTCCTGGCTCAGCCTAATGGTTCCCCCTACCATCCCTGGATTCTGTCTCCAACAGCAACCCATAAGATGACAAAGAAAGTCAGTGTGGAGAAATGAATGAAAGCAGTTCAGACTGTTTTTCCCTTCCACACCCAGGACTGTGGAAATTTCCAACTTGCTTTTAGGCAGACCCATACCCATTCCTCCTTCACCTGCCTGTCGACTTTCTCTCTTCCCTCGGTCCAGTTTTAAGTCTAAGGTCAATCCTGTGAATACTGTCATCCGACCAAAAGGTCACACCGAGAGTCAGGCTCAAAGCATGTATCTCAGACAACCTGGCAACTTCTAATGAAAGGTGTAAATGATCTAGGTACATTATCAAGTTGCTTTATAAATAAAATCTTTCCTACACTATAAGAGTCCTCTAGCACCCAATGTAACAATCATCAGGAAAGATAAGCAGGGGGAACAGATAGTGTGGGGGTCTTGATTATTGGTCAAGTTAGTCTGTTATGGTACTTAAGTGTCTACTTTGTGCCAAGCCTATGCTAAATAGCAAAGAATCAGATCATACACAGTCTCTAGCTCATCCAGGGCTCACAATCTAGAGCTAGGGATAAGCATGACCTAGTGGATAGAGCATGGGCCTGGGGTCAAAAGGAAATGGGTTCTAATCCCGGCTCCTCCCCTTGCCTGTTAGGTGACCTTGGGCAAGTCACTTCACTTCTCTGTAACTCAGTTCCCTCATCTGTAAAATGGAGATTAAGACTGTGAGCCCCATGTGGCAGAGACTGTGTCCAAACTGATTAGCTTGTATCTACTCCAGTGCTTAGAACAGTGCTCGGCACATAGTAAGCACTTAACAAATACCATTATTATCATGAAGAGCAGGCATCCTATCCCCATTTTACAGATGAAGAACCAAGGTCCATACAGGTTAAGTGACGCGCTCACGTTTGCACATCAGGTCCTGGGCAGAGCTGATATTAGAACCTAGGTTCTGTGCTCTTTTCCCAAGGCTACACGGCCTCCCTATCAAGGATAGATACCTAGGCCTCAGGAAACAGGATAATCAGAATAGATCTGGGTTAAAACAGAAAGGAAAAGGAGTAAAGGGGAATATTGTGAGCAAGGTCCATTAAGGCCTCTGAACTAAGAGATGCTGGATGACCCTGGAAAATCCGGGTCAGGTGGCCTGGCAGTTATAAGCAATTTTGCTTCCCAGACATGATCCATGTGGCCGGATTTCTGAACAAGTTCTGGCAGGGTGCTCTGGACAGTTTCTTAATGCTGGAGGTGGAGAATGCCCTTTTTGGCTGAATTCTTTACAAACAAGGAGGAACTAGTCAGAGATTTAAAGGTGGGTGGAAACAAAGAAGTACAGGCCACAAGGTAGAGAATTAAAGATTCAAAGGAAAGAAAGGAGAGGAGAAGAGCAAGATAAAGAAAATTCCAGGAAAGCAGATCTCAACAATCATAAAGTAGGTGGAGGGAGATGAGAGGGAAAAAGTCAAAGAGACAAAGGAGACTTAGTAAGTTGGATGCCCTGTAAGCCAACCGTTCATTGAGTCTAGTAACAAGGAGAAGGAAAAGAAGAGGGGTAAGATGCTAGTAGGTTCACTGGAGAACCATAGAAAGGTTTGAAAAGTAAGCCACAAATCACAGCCAATTATTAAGGTAGACAAAACAACAGCAAGGTGGTGTCAGGACAAAATCAGGAGAGCTAACATGAGAAAAGTGATACAGCTGGCAGAAGGAAGAGTAACAGCAAACTTTCCAAACATAAGAAATGCCATACATCTTGTCTCTGACCAGTGACCCTTCTAGATCATTATTCTGTAACTATAAGTGGCAACAAAGGATGTGTAAACAAAGAAAATGACCAAGAGGAAAACGAAACTCCTCCAGCCAAGCAGGAGGGAAGATTGTTAACAGGTGACTGCAATAAGCAGAGATTTGAAGGTGGGGTTTACCTCTGCTGTTGAAAAGGTTCACCTACAGTCAGGTGCTCGCTGGGATGTAAGAGGCAGCATGGCCTATTGAAAAGACTATGGGCTTGAGAGTCAGAAGATCTGGGTTCTAATCCTGGCTCTGCTACTTGTCTCTTGGGTAAGTCACAACTTCTCTGTGCCTCATTTCTTTCCTCTGCAAAATGGAGATTCAATACCTGTTCTCCCTCCTACTTGGAGACTGTGAGCCCCATGTGGGATCTGATTATCTTGTATCTATTCCAGTACTTAGTTCAGTGCTTGGCCCATAGTAAGTGCTTAACAAGTATCACAATTATTATTATTGTGTGAGGGTGAAAAATAGAGGCATGCCTTTACAAAATGTGCCGTAAGCTCCCTCTAGACTGTAAGCTTGTTGTGGGCAGGGAATGTGTCTGTTTACTGTTATATTGTACTCTCCCAAGCACTTAGTACAGTGCTCCGCACATAGTAAGCGTTCAATAAATACCACTGACTGACTGGATAGATTCAGTTCAGCAGGCTCTAATGACATGCAAGGTACTATTCTTAAGTAACTGGGGGAGTAGACACAAGCTCTTGTTTTAGGGACTTCTAGATTGTAGGGGGGAAATCTCTGACATCTAGGAAAGGATCGAGTAGGTGCTCATCTTCAAAAAAGCCATAAACCTTGACCTTGATAACTAAAGACTGATCTGACCAGCTTACTTTGGTACTTTGGAAGATACTAGAACTAATTATCAAACAATCAATTTGCAATCATCCAGACTAGCACAAAGTACTGGACAGCAAGCAACACGGATTTGCAAAGAGCAAATTGTGCCAGACCAATTTAATTTTCTTCTATGATAGAGTGGCAGACCATGTTGATAAGGGGGAAGCAATAGATGTAATCTGGTCTTCAGAAATGCTTTTGGTTCCATCTGACTGTAACACGTTACGAAGGGTCACGCCTTTCTATAAAAGATGCATCTCCTATCGTCTGAAAGGGATTAGGGACAAAAAAATTCCCCAAAAGCATTTCCAGGCTCTGGGAGCCCTGTACTTCTCCCCCTCTATCTTACGCCTCCCCAAGTGCCCCTCCCATGCTTGATGTTACAATACTGCAACATTACCAGCAGAACACATGCCTTTGTTGTGTGTTTTGGTTAGAACCGTTGTCTGGGAATGTTCGAAAGTGCAAGCCCATTTGGAAACAGTGTTCCAAGATGTTGGTAGAAATATTCTGCTTGTGTATCTGTGTGTGTTTGTGTGAACACATATGCAGCTTCAGGTACTGTGAGTGCTTCAGTACTGTTTTTCTTTAATGTGGGATTTTGTGAGAAAGGAACCTCTACATTTTAGGAGAACTGAGTGTTAGAAATAAATCAGGCTGTCCTGAGAAATTCACCAAGTTACTGTGGCCTAGTGGGAAGAGCATGGAACTGTGAATCAGGAGATCCAGGATCTAGGATCTTCCCACCAACCTATTGGGTGACCTTCTGCAAATCCCTGGGTTTCAGTTTGCTCATCTGTAAAATGAGAATAAGACAGAATGTGAGCCCTGTGTGGGACAGAGACTACGACAAATCTCATAACCTCATACTTACCCTAGCAATGTGGAAAGAGAGAATCTGGGTTCTAATCCCAGTTCCACCACTTGCCTGCTGTGTGACCTTGGGTAAGTCACTTAACTTCTCTGTGCCACGGTTACCTCATCTGTAAAATGGGGATTAAGACTATGAGCCCCAGGTGGGACAACCTGATAACCTTGTATCTACTCCAGACCTTAGAACAGTGCTAGGCACATAGTATGCGCTTAGCAAATACCATCATTATTATCCCCTGTCCAACCCTTTCCCGTAATGGATGGAGCGAAGCAGAGCTATGTGTTAGTCCTTGTCCTGATCAACCTCGTCTATGCTGCCATGCTTAAAGATGCAATGCGAAGTCTGAAAGCTGGAGTCAAAGTTTGTTTCTGATCCACTGGACAGCTCTTCCAGATCAGAGGCTATGAGCAACTTCAGAACTCTTTGAGTTAGTGGTTCAGGACCTGCTTTATACAGATGACTGTCTAGTAGGCAGTGTTGCCTAATAATAATAATGATGGTATTTAAGTGCTTACTACATTTTGTGCAAAGCACTGTTCTAAGCGCTGGGGAAGTTACAAGGTGATCAGCTTGTCCCACGGGGGGCTCAGAGTCTTAATCCCCATTTTACTGATGAGGTAACTGAGGCCCAGAAAAGTTAAGTGACTTGCCCAAAGTCAGCTGACAATTGGAGGAGGCGGGATTTGAACCCATGACCTCTGACTCCAAAGCCCGTGCTTTTATTGATAGAGGACATGACAAAGTCAGGAGATGCAGGTTGTAATATCAGCTGGGCAGCTGTGGCAAATCGCTTAATCTCTGTTTTCAGTTCTTTCACCTGAAAAACTGGGATAAGATACTTTTTCTCCCATCCACTAGATTTCAACCCCCTTATAGACTAGAGACTAAATCCAAAGTGATCATCTTTAGTCTATCACTCATTCATTCACTCAGTCATATTTATTAAGTGCTTACTGTGTGCAGAACACTGTACTAAGCACTTGGAAAAGAACAATACAACAATAAATCTCAGTGTTTGCTTGGGACATAGGTGCTTAGCAAATACAATAATAAAGTCATTATCATTATTATTATTGTTATCAGTAGTAGTAGTATGTACTACTTGTTCCCTTTACAATAATAATAATTATGGTATTTGTTAAGCACTTACTATGTACCAAGCACCATTCTAAGCGCTGGGGTAGATATAAGGTAATCAGGTTGTCCCTCGTGGGGCGCACAGTCTTAATCCCCATTTTACAGATGTAACTGAGGCCCAGAGAAGTTAAATGACTTGCCCAAAGTCACACAGCTGACAAGAGGCAGAGCCAGGATTAGAACCCACGACCTTTGACTCCCAAGCCTGTGCTCTTTCTGCTGAGCCACGCTGCTTTTCATCTCATCCATCCCCTCTTCCAGCCCCACAGCATTTATGTACGTATTTGTAATGTATTTATATTAATGTCTCTCTCCCCCTCTAAACAGTAAGCTTGTTATGGGCAGGGAATGTGTCTGTTCATTGTTATACTTTACTCTCCCAACCACTTAGTACGGTGCTCTGCACAGACTAAGAACTCAATAAATATAACTGAATGAATGTACTCACATAAAAAGACAAGTAAATGATTTTGAATCACTTTTCAGACACAGCACAGTGCCTGAAACAAAATGGGAATTTGAGCTAGCTCACCCCCAGAAAACTATGTGCAACCAAAAGTTTTCACTGACAACACAGACCTTAATATCATCCAGTCCTGCTATCTAAGCAATCCACTATCCAACAAGGGACAGTTAGGTGAAGAGATGCAAAACTAAGGGCCAACATGGCTTTTGGCAGACCTCAAAATACAATGTGTTGACGTGACCACAGGGCATCATACTCTATATCAAGTTGAAATAAGGCTGTTTTTGTGTCCACCCCCTGAAGGTGCTTTGGGAAGAAGACACATCCAGTCTCCATCATACCTCTGGCCCAACCTATCAGCCATCCAATGTCACCTTCTGAACAAACTAGAAAGCTCTGACTGAACTAACGGATGGTCATCAAAGGACTGGTTGGAGAGTTTTCTCCAAAAGATGGTTGTTACTTGCTTTGTAGCCATTTGGGGAAACCTACTGAGTGGTGCCTCAAAGTGGTCAGTCTTAGGGCTAGAATGACCAGTAATTTGGATGAAAGACAGGAGAGAGCGTTCTTTCCATTTGCAGATGACAAAATTGGAGAGGTTGTTAATATCACGGAAGACAGAATCTTGCTTGGTGAAAATGTTCTGATTTAATGATGGAAATGGTTCATTAAAAATAAACCGGTACAAATAATAGAGAAATTCAAGGAAGTACACTTATGGCCAGAATGGGAACAGTGCAGATACAAGATGGGGAAAGATTAATTAGGCAAAATGATGGCAGATAAACACTTCAGGAACCTAGGAGATCACAAACAGAATGTGGGTTAACAGTGATATCTTATTTATTAGAAATATGAACGTAAAACCCGAGGAGGCATTGCAAGATGCTGACGTGCAGCATGAGAAGCAGCGTGGCTCAGTGGAAAGAGCACGGGCTTTGGAGTCAGAGGTCATGGGTTCGACTCCTGATTCTGCCACATTCGCTGTGTGATCTTCGGCAAGTCACTTAACTTCTCTGAGCTTCAGTTCCCTCATCCATAACTGTGAGCACCACGTGGGACAACTTGATCACCTTGTATCCCCCCCAAGCGCTTAGAACAGTGCTCTGCACATAGCGCATAACAAATGCCATAATTATTATGCAGGGATGGGAATAATACTCCTGTTAAAACCAGCACTTCTCAGTCCTTTGTTAGGATCTGGTTCCATATTGGGTCCCTGAATTTTAAAAGAGAAGTTGCCTTCTGAAATCTTATCTCCTCCAGGAAGCCTGCCCCAATTAATTTTCTTCTTCCCAGGTCATATCCTCCCAGCTACCACCTCGGCTCACCTGGAACACTTTTGTACGTATCAAGGTACAAACTATATTAAACTTTTGTTTCTCCCCTAAAGGTAATTTATTCTGTGTCTCCACCCCACCCACTCTCAACCTGTATACTCCTTGAGGGTGAGGATTGTCTCTTCTACCTAGTACACTCTCTTAAGTGTTCAGAACAATGTTTTGCAAACGGTAAGCAATAAATACCACTGATTGATGGAATGATTGATAAGTTGGAATTATTCAGGCTGGAGAAGAGAAGGGGTACTTACTTTCAAGGATAAGGATTTGAAACATTTATATGAACTTCTGCCTCCCACTCTAGACTGTAAGCTTGTTGTGGGCTGGAAACATACTAACTCTGTTCTATTGTACTCTCCCAAATGCTTAGTATAGTGCTCTGCACCTAGTAGGCAATTGACTGACTGATTGAGGAATAACAGTGTTCTAAGTGCCCATCAAGGACTGACCATTAGGAAATGTGACAAACTGCAGCAAGAGAGCATTAAGTTAGACATGGAATAAACCCATCAAACTGTAAGCTTGTGGGCAAGGACTGTGGCTGTTATATTGGCCTCTCCCAAGCACTTAGTACAGTGCTCTGCCCACAGTAAGTGCTCAGTAAATATGATTCAATGACTAAGTGTTGGGTAGTTAACCACTGGATCAGAGTTTTGACTCTGTGCCTCAGTTTCTCCAGCTGTTAAAAAGGAGCAAGCCAGGTGGCAGCAGCACCAGCAGCCATGCAGCCCTAGAAATCCCTCCTCTAGTGGAGCTCTGGGGTTTGTGAATGGGAGTCTCCCTCCTCCCCCACTGCCTTGGAGGTCATGTTCCGTCGGTCAGGGAAAAGAGTCAACCAACTCTGTTGTACTCTCCCAAGTGCTTAGTTCAATGCTCTGCACACAGAAAGCGCTCAATAAGTATCATTAATTTACAGGTGGAGACAGTTGCCACTGCCTCACCTATAGCAACTTGAGAACCTGGGGAAGATTATGCCTGTGTCTGCTGTTGGACTCTGAGCAGCTCAGGTGGAGCAGTGAGGAGCCTGGGAATGGCTTCCAAGGCTGGGATGTGCTTTTGCTCCCACTCTTTTTGTTTTGTTCATTGTCTTTTGCCATACTTTTCGTTTCTATCTCTCCACATGTGGCTGCCTCTAGGAGCCCTCCCTCACTCTCTCAGTCTTAGGCTGTAAACACTCTGTGAGTCAGTGACGTCTGAATTATCTTCTTTGTACTCTCCCAAGCATTTAGTATAGTGCCTGCACCACTCTGGGCACTGTAGAATGTTCTCCCTCCTGCTTAGACTGTGAGCCCCACGTGAGACAGGGATTGTGTCTGGTTTATCTCTACTGTTTCCACCCCAGAGCTTAGTACAGTATTTGGTAGATAAGAAATGTTTAACAAATATCATTATTAATTATCATTATTACTATTAGCAGGCACTCAGTATACTGTTCTGCAAATGGCAGGCACTCAATATATTGTTCTGACAGAGAAAAGTACAGAGAGAGGTGCTCAGTATAGTATTCTCCACACAACAGGCTCTCAATATATACCACTAAATATGTAGGGAGGAAATGCCCCTATCTGATCCTGCTATCCTCCAGGGCTTATTCAGAAGTGTACCATGTGTTAAGGGCTTTGGACTCCCAGGTATGTATTCAAAAGGTAATCATGATCTAGCCTTATTCCTTTGATTAGCACAGTGCTTGGCCCCTAGTAAGTGCTTAATAACTGCCATCATCATCCTACAGGCTGACAGTGGAGAAAGGCATAACACAGAATAGCAGGACAAAGAGAGCAGTACTGGATTGGAAGGGAGAGGGAAAAGGAAAAGCGGGGGTAGGGGAGACCGGATAAGGGAGAATGCTATAAGGAGATCCAGAAAGTCTATTTAGAGTTGGGCATTTTCTGTGGGGAATGCATGCCAAGTCCACCCTGAGAATAGGCAGGATGTGATCTATTGTTATTACTGAAACAGTATTATCGTTAGCAATATCAGCAGCAATAACAGTATTGCTTTCCCTGGAGATTCGTGGCTGGGGACAAACCTAGGAATGAGCCCAAATTGAGACTATCAAAATCAAAGACAGGCATCACCCTTGGACTGAAATTCAACAGAAGCGAAAGGTTTGAGATCAAACCTTAGTTGGAAGAACTCTAATCAGTGGTATTTATTGGGCAGTTACTGTGTGCAGAGCACTGCACCATATGCTTGGGAGAATACAATATACCAGAGTTGGTAGACATGTTCTTTGCCTACAGTAAGCTTAAGACTCTAGAAGTATGTTCAAGCAGGAGGTGAAAAGGTAGGTCACTAAGGCAGGGTATAGGATCTCCCTTGCAAGATGGCCAAGTCCCCTCTTTCTGTGGGCCTGTGTGTGCCCTGTCTGAAGGCTGGGGGAGAGATCACATGACCTAGGTAGGTCACCCTCATGTTATCCATTGCCTTTCTAGACCAAGGACCCAATGAGACTCTGAAGGTTTATGGGAAAAAAGTTGATTTAGTCACCCAGCTGACCAGATTAATCAATCAAAGATATCACGTGCTTACTCTGTGCAGAGAGCTGTACAAAGAGCTTGGGAGACTACAGTGAAGTTGGCAGATATGATCCTTGTCCTCTAGAACTTACAATAATAATAACTGTGGTATTGGTTAAGTGCTTACTATGTGGCAGACACTGTACTAGGCACTGGGGTGGATGTAAGCAAATTTTGTTGGACACAGACCCTGTCCCACATGGGGCTCACAGTCTTAATGCTCATTTTACAGATGAGGGAACTGAGGCACAGAGGAAGTGAAGTGACTTGCCCAAGGTCACACTACAGGCAAATGGCAGAGCCAGGAGTTGAACCCACATCCTTCTGACTCCAAGCCAGCGTTCTATCCACTAGACACTGCTTCTGGTTGATTGTGTTTAGATTAGGGTTGGAGAACAACTGGGACTCTTTTTTTCCTTTAGTGTCAGACACAGCAATGCCAAAGTAAGCCCTGGGTGGGGCCAGGGGTATGAGATGCTGAAACCATCAGAACAATATCCAATAGGGAGGCTGTGGCTTCACGTATGTCCCATTGTCTGACAGCCAGATCTGGGGTAGGGCCTCCCTCACTTTCTCTGGGCCAGCCCAGTTTCTTCTGCCCTCCTCCCTCCCCACCTCTCACCCACTGGTGGTTTAGTGAGTACAGATTAATGCCACCCTACACCTTAAAGGGATTCAACATAGGAAGGGTGTCTTATTGGGAATCATTGGAGGCCACTGGGAGGTTGTACTTCCTGGCATCAGTATGGTCAGGGTCCTGCTAGGAAGGATCATCTAGGAAAACTGGGATTGACAAAGCTGTAGAAGGCCCTGCAACAGTCATGGCTCACCAGCTGGCAGAGGATCTCACAGCCTGGCCTTCAAACTGGAGAGGAAATGAGGCCAGAGGGAGGGTATCCACTGTCCAGGTCCGATCTCTGAGCCCAAGTTTCCCTTTCCTTTCCCCTACTTCGTTCTCAGCAAACTCCTTCTTCTGTTACCCTCTCCCATGCACGTTGCTCCCCCACAGGTTTGAGCAAACCCACACAGACACATACAATCTCGTTACCCACCAGCCTACCCTGTCTCTCTTTCCCCTGCTCACGATTACTCTACTCCCCAGCACCTGCCTGTGGTGGGTGTGCAAATTTTTAGACAACTGCAACTAGCATTCCCCAACCCTGTCCCTATGGCTCCAGTCAGCTTGTCCTCCCACAGCCTCACAATCCAGCTCATCTGTAAGATCCAGGTGCTTGTCTGGACACCTAACAGCCCCCTTCCCAATCCCATCTGTATAACCTTCCCCCAACTCTCTCTGCTCTTTCCCTGCTCTCCCACTCTCCCATAGTGCTGTAGAGTCGAGCATCCTAGAGAGAAGGGGAGGGAGGGGAAGAAGAGATGGAGACAGAGCAAGACAGAGGAAAAGTGTGTGTGTGTGAGAGAGAGGGAGAGAAACAGGAGATAAGGAGGAACCAAGGGAAGAAAGAAGTACATACACACACTCTATTCAAAGGGTCCCCAGAGAAGCACCTTAAAGGTGGATTCCTCCAGTTCTTAGGTGTCATTGTTTCCCTGCTTGGATCTCCCTCTAGACTGTGAGCTCGTTATGGGTAGGGACTGTCTCTTTATTACTGTACTGTACTTTCCAAAGAGATTAGTACAGTGCTCTGCACACAGTAATCACTCAATAAATACAACTGAATGAATCAATGAACCCACAAGCAGCATAGGGCCCAGTGATACCCACGTGCCAGTAGGATACAGACAAAGCATTCCTAATGCTGCCAATGTTGAGAGGAAGATGTGCACATCAGGGACAGATGCAGCCTGAGGCTCATAGGATCACCCTCCGCACCCCTTCCTGGTGGAAGGGGATTCCACCTGACTCCAGAGAAGGGAGGAGAAAGGCAGGAGAATGACTTGGAGGGAAACTGGGCTTCTCTGCTCCATGATCCCAGTTAGGCAGCCAACTGAGTGATGGGATGCAGTCTCAGTTGTCCCTCCACTTAGACTGTGAGCCCCATATGGGACAGGGACTGGGTCCAGCCCTATTAACTTGTATCTACCCCAGAGCTTAGAGCAGTGCTTGACCCATAATAAACGCTTAACAAATACAATAACAATAATAATAGTATTAATCAGGAGTCCAAATGGCACCAGGATCAGTGTTCCCCTGCCCATGCCTGGCCTCTCAGTTGCTTTCCTGCATGCCCAGTTACGGTTACAGGAAAAAAGCACCACCCTTCCCCAATCCCCCTGAATGCAAATACTGATTGCCTGGCTCTGATTGCAGAGTAATTAGTGACTTGGCGATACAGTGTCACACGCTCTCCTGTGCCCATCGCTGAGCCTGTTTCAAGCGACGGGCCCAGCGGTCCATGGACCGCCCGGTAATTACATATTGATTTTGTGGACCAGCCTCCCAGGGAGAATGTTGATGGCCCTGCCTGGGGTGATCGTGATTTCTCCCTGAGCCTTTCCTAGAAAGGGATAGGCTCTCTGGCTCTGCTGCACTAGTGCTAAATGAGACCACATCTCAACTCTGCCCAGCCAGAGTCACGGGGGAGACCTCTCCTCTCCCTCCCTCATCCCATGAGGGCCCCCCTCAGCCAGAGAAAATGCCTATGGCCCTTAATTCATGGCAGGGGATACGACCATGTCCGTGCACGGGTCTGTATATGCCCTGGCATGTG
Organism: Tachyglossus aculeatus; assembly: GCF_015852505.1. Taxonomy (NCBI): domain Eukaryota; kingdom Metazoa; phylum Chordata; class Mammalia; order Monotremata; family Tachyglossidae; genus Tachyglossus; species Tachyglossus aculeatus. The sequence goes on from NC_052070.1 coordinate 73,349,089, forward strand.
TATGCATTTGCCTGTGTGTTTTCATGTGGTTCCGTTGTGTGTGTGTGTGTGTGTGTGTGTGGGTGTGGGTGTGTTTGTGTTTGCGAACTATGTAAGTTTCCTCTTCTTCCTGGTTCCCTCTCAGGGTCATCAACCTTTAGAACCCTGAGGTCCACTTGAGGCCATAGAAATCAATTTCCTTCCCATTGCCAAGGTGCCCTATTGGGGTCAGGGGGCAGCAGCTGGAGTCCTCTCCCTGCCCCTCCCTGCTGGGGAATCTCAGGCAGAGAAGGCTGCAAAAGCCATGCAAAGTCACAGGGTTGTTGGGGTACAGGGGAGGTTGGGGAGGCAGAACTAATTTTCCTGGATGAGTTTGGCCAATGTGCTAATAAAAATAATAATAATTGCGATATTTGTTAAGAACTATGTGCCAAGAACTGTACTAAGAGCTGAAGTAGATACAAGGTAATCAGATTGGACAGCGTCCCTGTCCCACATAGGGCTTACAGTCTTCATCCCCATTATACAGATGAGGGAACTGAGGCAGAGAGAAATGAAGTAACTTGCCCAAGGCCACAAAGCACACAAGTGGAAGAGCAGGAATTAGAACCCAGGTCCTCCTGACTCCAAGGCCACTAGGCCACACAATGGGGCTAACCCCCACTCCCCACTCACTGAGGAGGGGTTCCTGGACCTTCAGGAAGTGGAAGACATTTCAACATTCAGGCCTGGCTTTCTGCCCTGCCTCTCCCTTCTCTGCCAGAGCTGCCTGGTACCCACCTCTCCCCTCTAACTTCCTTCATCTCTGTTTCACTGGAGGCAGGCTGGTGGGTCTGAGGGGTGCCAGCACTTGAACTGGCTTGGATGAGGTTAGAGGAAGTTAAAGAGACCCAGTGATGAGGATCCCTCTATTCTCCTGCCTGCCAAACCACCATCCTCCCACTTAAACAAAACAAAACAAAACCCAAATACACACAGTTCCTAGCCAACCCCTCTTGGAAGCCTTCCCTGATTTGTGTCACTCATTCTCCAGCCCACTGCACACTCCCTGACTCTCTTTCAGCTCATGCTTGAATTGCTGCCTAGTATGTTTTTCTGATTTGTTTCTCCTGCCAGATGGGAAATTCCTTGAGGATGGAGAATGGGCCTATTCCCTAACCTGGTACCCACAGATCTAGTTCTGTGCAATGCCCTGTGAGACCATTCAGTGGGTACTGCACTTGTTGGCCAACTGACAGCTACTATCTCCTGACTCCGCCACTGCAAGAGCTGCACAAAATCTCCTCGGGTAGCCCAGGTGGACCCACGAAAACTCTTGGAGTCAGAGAAAAGGGTTGTCTGGGTACAGGAAGATGCTGGCCCAGGTCCCCTTCCCCTTGAGCCAGGAGCTGGTCAGGAAGGAACTGGCTAAGGGCTTTCCCCTCCCGATATCGATGCCGTGAGAATGGGAGGAATAGGAAATCTGGTGAGACTTTATCATAGGTATTACCAAGGATATTTCACTGTCAGGGATATGGGCAGGAACCTGTTTCCACAGGAGATAAAGCCCAGGAGAACACGCCATTATTGACAGGAAAATATGGGCCTCTGCTCAGCTAACCCTTTATCCAGCCCCTCGAGGACCCTGAGTGGTGGGCGGGAACCACCTTTGAGCTGAAGCATTCTTTTCCACTTCTGGATCACCTTGCTCTTGCACAGGTTTCAGTGGAAGTCCAAAGGCCCACAGCTTGAAAGAAGTCAGGGTGGGCTTAAAGGAAATCAGGCACCAGAGCTGATTACAGTCAGAAAAAGAGGCTACAGAGAACAGGAAGCACAACCTCAGCCTCAGCCTTTTCTCTCAGCCCTGTTTTTTGGTTCTCCTGGGAGCTTTGTGTCCAGCAGAGAGCTCTGGGTGAGCCGGCTACAGGTCAGAGTTTGCATTCCCTGAGCCTGGAAGGTGGGAGTCGGGGAGAGGAGATAGCAGTGGCCGGGGGAACCAGGGAGTGATCTGTGGGTGGGGGTCATTGTGCACTTGTGCATTGTGCTAAAATAATTTTTCCAGTTGAATAGTACTTGAAGTCCATCCACAGCTGGGCTAGAGGAATCCATGCAGTGGGGGCTGCTGAGGCCACTCTGTGGGCTAGCCCGGTATGTCATGGAGGGAGGGCAGGCTGCTGGTGTCTGCCTGCTTGGGGCTCTGGCTGGACTGTCCCTCTGGGGCAGCCAATCGGCCAGCAGTCCTCTTTGAGTTGAATTTGCTCTTGGAACCTCTGGGGCCTTCTGTCCTCTACCCCATCCCCCCATCATTGAGCCCCTGCCATGCCCCACCCAATGTCTGTCTCTACCCCCACGCCTCTGTTGCTTGGAACAGCACCTTCCTGGGGCTCAGGAGGTGGGTGGCCCCTTCCTGGTTAGGTAGTTAGTGCTCAGAGGGTTTGGTGGTGTGATCTAATGCAGGGGGATGAGCTTGGGCCTTGGGGTAAGAAGTGGGGTGGTACTATCTCTGTTCACTCCCTTAGCCCTAGGCTCCCTCCAACGGCAGAGAAGCAGCATGGCCTAGTAGGAAGAGCCTGGGCCTGGGAACCAGAGGAAGCCCTCCTTTCCTCTTCTCCCACTCCTTTCTATGTCACCACGATTTGCTCCCTTTATTCAACCCCTGTTCCAGCCCCACAGCACTCATGTACACAACTTTATTTATCTATATTAATCAGGCAGAAACTCCTCACCCTCGGCTTCAAGGCTCTCCATCACCTCGCCCCCTCCTACCTCACCTCCCTTCTCTCCTTCTACAGCCCAGCCCGCACCCTCCGCTCCTCTGTCGCTAATCTCTTCACAGTGCCTCGTTCTCGCTTGTCCCGACATCGACCCCTGGCCCACCTCATCCCCCTGGCCTGGAATGCCCTCCCTCCCCACATCTGCCAAGCTAGCTCTCTTCCTCCCTTCAAGGCCCTACTGAGCACTCACCTCCTCCAGGAGGCTTCCCAGACTGAGCCCCATCCTTCCTTTCCCCCTCCTCTCCCTCTCCATCCCCCCCGCCTTACCTCCTTCCCTTCCCCACAGCACCTGTATATATGTATATATGTTTGTACGTATTTATTACTCTATTTATTTTACTTGTACATATTCTATTTATTTTATTCTGTTAATATATTTTGTTTTGTTCTCTGTCTCCCCCTTCTAGACTGTGAACCCACTGTTGGGTAGGGACCGTCTCTATATGTTGCCAACTTGTACTTCCCAAGTGCTTAGTACAGTGCTCTGCACACAGTAAGCGCTCAATAAATACGATTGAATGAATGAATGAATATCTGTCTCCCCCTCTAGACTGTAAGTTCACTATAGGCAGGGAATATGTCTGTTTTATTATTATATCGTAAGCTCCCAAGAGCTTAGTGCAGTGCTCTGCACACAATACTACTGAATATGATTGACTGACTGAATGAATAAATGAATGAATGAACCTGGGTTCTAATCTTGGCTATTCCACTTGTCTGCTGTGTGACCTTGGTCAAGCCACTTTACTTCTCTAGGTCTGAGTTTCCTCATCTGTAAAATGGGGATTCAATACCTGTCCTCCCTCCTACTGAGACTGTGAGCCCCATTTTTTAAATGGTATTTGTTAAATGCTTACTCTGTTCCAGGCACTGTTCTAAGCTCTGGACTATGTAGAAGGTAATCAGGGTGGATACAGTCCATGTCCCACATGGGGCTCACTGTCTTCATCTCCATTTTACTGATGAGGTAACTGAGGCACAGAGAAGTGAAGCGACTTGGCCAAGGTCACACAGCAGACAAGTGGCGGAGCTGGGATGAGAATCCAGGTCCTTCTAACTCCCAGGCCTGTGCCCTATCCATTAGGCCACGCTGCTTCTCACAACATGAGACAGGGACTGAGACCAATGAAATTCATTTGCATCTACCTCAGCACTTAGAACAGTGCTTGACACACAGTAAGTACTGTTACAATCAGCCACCCCATAAGCAGCCCTGCCACCCCAACTTACCTCCTCCCACTGGTGGATGTAACGGATGAGGCGGGAGAGGCGGAGGAGACGCAGGAGGCTCAGGATCTTGGTGAAGCGGACGATGCGCAGAGCCCGGGCTGTCTTGTACACCTCTGAGTCAATGCGGGTCTCCACAATGAGGAAGATGTAGTCCACGGGGATGGAGGAGATAAAATCCACCACAAACCAGCTCTTCAGGTATTTCATTTTGATCCTCTGGGGGTCCAGGATGATCTCCGTGTTGTCCTCCACCACAATCCCCGTCCGGAAGTTGAGGACTAAGTCGATGAGGAAGAAGGTATCTGAGACCACGTTGAAGACGATCCAGGGTGTGGTGTTCTCGTCTTTGAAAAAGGTGATACCCACAGGGATGATGATCAGGTTCCCCACCATCAGCAGCAGCATCGTCAGGTCCCAGTAAAACCTGCCCAGGGAGAAACAGAGGCTCAGTCCCTAACAGGGAGATGGAAGGAGGAGCAGTGGCAAAGGAAAGGGCAGAAGGGCCAAGGCAGACACAGGGACACGGATGAGGAGGACTCCTTAGCCCCATGACCCCTTCCCCTAATTTCAGATGCTTTCTTAGATCTATGAATCTGGAGTACTTATTGAGGGCTTATTCTGTGAAGAGCACTGTATTCTGAGCAGAGCTTGGGAGAACACAATAAATTCCATCTCCTCCAGGAGAACTTGTTTATGGTATCTGTTAATAATAATAATAATAATAATATAATAATAATAATAATGGTATTTGTTAAGTGCTTACTATGTGGAAAGCACTGTTCTAAGAGCTGGGGAGGTTACAAGGTGATCAGGTTGTCCCACGGGGGGCTCACAGTCTTAATCCCCATTTTACAGATGAGGTACCTGAGGCACAGAGAAATTAAGTGACTTGCCCAAAGTCACACAGCTGACAATTGGCAGAACCAGGATTGGAACCCATGACCTCTGACTCCAAAGCCCGGGCTGCTCTTTCCACTGTGCCACACTGTTAAGCACTTATTATGTCAAACACTCTTCTAAGTAATGGGGTAAATGCCAGTTAATTAGGTTGGACACAGTCCCTGTCCAATATGGAACTCAAAGTTTAAGTAAGAGGGACTGCCCTGATTAATGAAAAGGAGGCTGCTAGCACTGTCCCTCCCACCCTCCACTGCACAGGATGCAAAGGCAACGAATAAGCAAAGCAAAAATAGTGTTGCATGGCACCTCACCCTGGGCCTGGGCCTGCAAGGGGAAAACTTCACAGCAGGTGGAAGAAAAATACCACGGAATCTTCATATGTCATCACCCTGCCAAGGGAATCTGAGCTCAACATTGTGCTTTTCATTGCAATCTAACAAAGCAGGCCTGAAAACTAAGTGGCTGAGGGGAGGGAAGAAAATACTTTTTTCCAGTGGATAACTGCCCTTGCCCTCTTCCTCCTCAGCCTGGGAGTTCCCACTGAGTTGGCTGATGCTACCCCTAGGTCTGGGTGGTTCCAAACTCTCTCCACCTCCTTTCCTTGCCAGCCTGCCTGGGTTGAGGGCAGTGCCTGGAGGAAACCCAGCTGAGTTGTGGGGCAGGGCAGAAGGAGCTTACTGTTAAATCAGCAAGTAAACTGGCAGCAGGGCTGCTGGGACATGCTTAGGGGTGGTAGAGGAAGACTTCTCCAAAGTAAGTATGATCAGGTTGGCATTCAGTGTGCCCTGGCAGATTTGGTCTCCAAGAAAAGTTTCCACAGGCAAAATTATCTTCCTAAACTACGCCTTACCCTGGTAGCTCCCACTTGGGAGTCTGCCTCTATCTTAACATTTCAGAATAAAAATTCCCGGGTGTCTGGGCCCAGGTCTTTTGGGAGGACATTGCAGAACACTCACTTATATGTTTCATAAATTGGACTCGGAGTGGGGGGGGGCAGTGTAAGAGTGATGAGAATGATATAGAGAAGGAGGGGGGAAAGAAGGAAGGAAAGGTTGATGCATCTTCTCCCCATCTCCTGTATTGTACTCTCCCAATCTCTGAGTACTGCGCTCTGCACACAGTGAGCACTCAATAAATACCATTGATTGATGGATTGATTGATTTCCTTTAAGATTTGAGCAATCTTTGACTAAGTCAGTTGGTGACTGCTGAGGTGAGCCAGCAGGAGGGGAGATGGGTCAGATGAGTGATTCTACACCTACCCAAATTTTCAAAAGGGGACAATAGCAAGATTTGCAATGATGTGGGGATAGAAGTGACTTTAGCTATACAGTTAGCATGTAGAATGCCCGAAGATGTTCTGACCTAGCTTAAGCAATTCTTCCATCCTTAGGGAGGACCAAGAGAGCTTAACTACACATGCTTATCTCGGGATGCTCAAAGGATATTTATTAGCTATACTGATCATAATCCTAATAGTGTTTGCCTCAATAGTCCCTCAGAGATTTAATTTGTTGCACTTGGTCTCTGTATCTTTGAAAAAAAATGTCATTGCTTATTTGAGTGATGTGAAGCAAGCAGCTGAACTGAATGTGCCCTCAGTTTTCCTGTTTATAACTTAAAGATCACGACAATACTGGGGGATGTTCCAGGAATGAACACATACAAAAGAATTAACTGCAGACAGAACAGGATTAAAAAAAGGGCTAAAGACCACTACCACAAACTACCACCACTGCTGGGTGGTAGTAGTAGCATTTATTGAGTTCTCACTTGGTGCAGTACACTGTACTAGGCTTTTGGTAAGTACAGAATAAAAAAGTGCCATGTACTCTGCTCACAAAGAGCTTACAGTCTAAGAGGATATATAAAGAGAAAATATTTACAACCAGAGTTGGGCTTTTTATGGTTTCTCATTCATTCATTCAATCATATTGTGCAAAGCACTATACTAAGCACTTGAAAAGTATATCAACAAGCAGATATATTCCCTGCCCAACGAGTTCACAGTCTAGAAGGTGAGACAGGCATTCATATAAATAAACAGATAAATTGCAGATATATACATATGTGTTGTGGGGAGGGAAGGAAGGATTAATGAAGGGAGCAAGTTAGCGCAATGCAGAAGGGCGTGGGAGAAGAAGAGAGGAGGACGTAGTCAGGGAAGGCTTCTTGGAGGAGATGTGCCTGCAATAAGGCTTCAAAGTGGGGAGGAGCAATTATCTGTCTTTTTATTATCTGTATTTTATTCATTCATTCATACTTATTGAGTGCTTACTGTGTGCAGAGCACTGCACTAAGCACTTGGGAAGTACAAATCGGCAACATATAGAGATGGTCCCTACCCAACAACGGGCTCACAGTCTAGAAGTCTGTACACAGTCTATATTTGTTAAGCATTTACTGTGTGCCAGGCACTGTTCTTAGTTTTGGGGTAGATACAAGGTAATCAAGTTGGACACAATCCATGTCCCACATGGGACTCACAGTCTTAACCCCCATTTTACAGGTGAGGTAACTGAGGCACACAGAATTTAAGTGACTTGCCCGTCATCACACACCAGACACGTGATGGAGCCGGGATTAGAACCCAGGTTCTTCTGACGCCCAGCCCCGTGCTCTTCTATTAGTGACCCCAATTTTCTCTGGACCTGAAGTTGCCCCCTGGTAGTAAGTTAGACATTTTAGAGGGAGCACGTCTTTCAAATGAATCAGAGACCTTTGGTGCAATACTGCAGGGCATTATGACTCCTCTGCAGGGTTGCACTTAACATTTCCGCTTGGTCTGAAAGTGTTCATGTTCCTCCCAAAATGTCTGACTTATTGCAGAGGGAATCTGAGGTCCTAAGAGAATTGGATTCACTGGTTTTACTATTTTCCTCTCACCAACTAGGGAAATTGTGTTTTCTCCAGTTAAACATTTTAAGGACCTGGTAATTTATTACACACCAGCTTCAATTCAGATGGATGGATTTCTGCATATCTGTCACCAACCTAGGAGATTTTTATTTTCACAATAGGCATTTATAGTGTGCTTAGTTAATATCTGTGCCTATATAACAAGGTTAGAATGTATAAATGTGGTGAGAAACAAAAATTATCAATAATAATAAAGATTTATGATGTGCTTAGGTAATTTCTGTGACTAAGTTATAATTTCTGTGACTGTCACATGGTTAGAATGTATAAATGTGATATCTGAGAAACACAAATGATCAAGAATAATAAAGATTTCAGAAGAGAGGCCATTTCCCAACACTACATATTGGATCTACTACCCCCACCAAAAAAAAAAAAATGGAAACATGAAGACAAACCAAGCCAAGTGATCACAGTATGTTTGCAGAGTCAGCCTGTGTAGGGTTTGAAGGGCAACTCCCAGAAGGCAAGCATGGGTGTCATGGATGTTCTGTAAAGGACCATAACCAGGGTGGCGGCTCAGCAGGCATTGAGACACAAATTAGGGACATACATGGAGCTGAGCTCCAACTCAGACTGTAAGCCCCAAATTCATTAATCATATTTGAGTGTTTGCTGTGTGCAGAGCAGTGTATTAAGCACTTGGAAAGTACAATTCAGCAACAAATCGAGACAATCCCCGCCCACAAAGGGCTCACAGTCTAGGAGGGAGGAGACAGGCATCAAAATGAGTAGAGGCATCAATAGCATCAATATAAGTAAATAGAATTATATATATATACATCATTAATATAAATGGAGTTATAAATATGTACATATATACACAAATGCTGTTGGGGGGTAGACCAAATGGAGCGAGTCGGGGCAGTGGGGAGGGGAGGAGGAGCAGAGGAAAATGGGGGGCTTAGTCTGGGAAGGCCTCCTGGAGGAGGTGAGCCTTCAGTAGGGCTTTGAAAGGGGGAGGTTTGATTGTCTGGCCTGATTAGCTGGAATCTACCCAGTGCTTAGTACAGTATTTGTACAGTCAGTCATGCTGAGTGTTTTAATAAATATGAAAGAAAATTCTCCTCTATTAGTGACTATTCCCTGACCTCCTCAGCTATTAGTCCTTTTTGATCGTTCTTAGTGAAAAGAGAATGAGAAGATTCTGGAAAAGGAAGTCCCCTGTTTCCAACAGGAGTCTCTCATTGGAGCATATGAAATAAAAGTGATAATAATAAGGATACTTATTATTATTTATTACTATTCCAAGGTGGAATGACACACAGATCCTTAATACATTCTTCAGACCCTACACAGGCAATACTCTGCAAACATACTGTAATCACTTGCCTCGGATTGTCTTCATTGTTTCCATTGTTTTTTTTTGGTGGGAGTAGTAGATCCAATATGCAGTGTTGGGAAATTGCCTCTCTTCTGAAATCATTATTATTACACATCATTTTTGTTTCTCAGATATTACATTTATACATTCTATCCATGTAACATAGCATTTAACAAACATCATAATTATGAAAGTAGAGTGGCCTCTGATGACTCGGGACACAACAATCTTTGACTTATTCATTCATTCAATTGCATTTATTGAGCGCTTACTGTGTGCAGAGTACTGTACTAAGCGCTGGAAAAGTACAAATCAGCCATATATAGAGATGGTCCCTACCCAACAGTGGGCTTGCAGTCTAGAAGGGGGAGACAGATGACAAAACAAAACAAGTAGACAGGAGTCAATACCATCAGGATAAATAGAATTATAGCTACAATCTGCTCTGGGGGTCGGTTACTGCAAAATCTCCTTAACTTGCATCCAGATGCCCAGCACAATTTGGAGACTCTGGTTTATGATGATAAGGAAGGACACAGAAACAGCTCAGCTCGGGAAGCCGGAACTGTGGCATTTTGACAGCTTTTCATATTTAGACTCACTTCCAGCCATGAAGATGACAGTAGTATTTTCATATCACACTTATCCTTCCAATGTCTTGATGAGGTTGGTGGAGGAAAATAGTTTAGTCTGTGGATGGTGGGTGGATAATCTAGGTCCCAGAAAGTTTAAGTGACTTGCTCAAAGTCACACAGTAAGTCAGTGGAGGGTTAGAATCCGTATCTGTGAGAACTCATGCGTGCTGTCTGCATGGGCAGGGGTGTATTCCACCATGTTGGGTCCTGTGAAAGAGCCCCCTCAAGGACGGGGCCTCAATCAAGGAGATGGATGCAGAAAGCACTGAAATCCTTGCCTGTGACCTTGCCCAGAGAAGCTAGCCAAAGCAGTACAGTTCCAAGTTTTGGGCCTGTGTATTAAGGACATGAAATGACAGTGCAACTTTTCTATGCTATTAATTTAGAAGGTTACACAATAGCATATAAAGGTATTAAGTCTGGAAGAAATTAGCATGTCTTTGCCCAGGAGAAATAACCTTTCCACCATGTTTAATCTCACTGCTGCGGGGGAGGAAGAGAGGGGAAGAAGGAGTCACAGAGAGAGTCAGTGCGAGCTTGTCCTTTCTGCTTCTTAAAGGGACCAAGCACCAACTCTAAGTGAAGCTGCCCAGGAGAAAGACTAAAAGCCCTTCAGAGTTGGAGGGGGCTTCAAAGAGTTCTCTTTCAGATTCAGGGGAAGGGGCTATTTTCCTTAGTTTATCAAAAGGGCAAACTGAGGAACAGAGAAGGTGAGTGACTTGCCCATGGTCAAATAGCTAGTTAGGCTGTAGAGGCAAGGCTAGGATAATAATAATAATAATAATAATAATAATAATAATGATAGTAATCGTGGTATTTGTTGAATGCTTATTATATGTCAAGAACTGAACTAAGCGCTGGAGTAGATATTAGACAATCAAGTCCCACATGGGACTCACAGTCTATGTAGGAGGAAGTCCCACTTTGCAGATGAGGGAACTGAAGCACAGAGAAGTAAATGACTTTCCCAAGGTCACACAGCAGGTATATGTCAGAGCTGGGTTTAGAACCCAGTCCTCCAACTCCCAAGTCCTTGAATGCCCAGGTCATGCTCTTCCCACTAGGCCAGACTTGGCAGGTCTTTTCACTGGACTGTACAGTTTCCCTTGACAACTTGAGCAACTCATTCCTTCCAGTGTGGGGGACCAGATGTTTGGCATGCTTGGGGATTTCAGACATATGTCATAGGATCAACCAATCAATCATATTCATTGAGCACTTACTGTGTGCAGAGCTCCATACTAAGTGCTTCATAGAGTACAATATAACAGAGTTGGTAGGCACTTTCCCTGCCCACAATGAGCTTACAGTCTATGGCCTCCTTTTCTCTCGAGTTGCTCTTCCCTCATGAAGGGTACGCAGGGCCTTGCAGGAGTGGTCTTCTCTAGTAGGACACAGCTCATTTTCATCACCCTGAAGATATCTTCCTTGGAAAACAGACATGACGGTCTCCTCCCCCACCCCCGACACCTGGGATCCAGTTTCAGGTGGTCCAGTTTCAGGTATTCTGAGTCCTCACCTCCCAGGTCTTCAAAATGCAGCTTTCTTGGAATTTCTCCTTGGGAAAGCTGTCCATCTTGCTCAAAGCAGTGGTTACATTCTCCATGAGAAAGAGGCTGCCACCGATTTTTGCGCTTTGTGCCAGAATGGAGAATGAGATCTCTCATTTTTTAAAAGTTCATTGTTTACTCCAGGAAGGATGAAGATCTGGTGGGGGGGGGGAGGGTGTGTGTGTGTGTGTACCGCTCTTCCAAGTGCTTAGTACAGTGCTCTGCACACAGTAAGCGCCCAATAAATATGATTGAATGAATGAATGAGCAGTCCTGCTCTTGGTACAGGAGAAACAGCACAGCTTTGGGAATCAGGAGGCCTGGGTTCTAGTCCCAGCTCTGCAAGTAGAAGCATGCAGGTTGGGGCTATGCCACCCACAGTGAAGTTATCTAGAGTATTTCTCAAGGTGGACCAACTCTGCTAGAATCCTGAAAATATCTGGTTGATGTGGGCAGTGAAGACCGTACTGGCTTCCAAGTAACTTCTTGGTGGCTTATAATGTTGTGGCACAATAATGACCCTGTGCTGTGGGCCCATTGGGTGTAAATGATTTCTGCACGTACAAGAACCTTTGTATGCACTTTGCAATGTGCTGTACCTCTGCCTGCCTACTCATTCACTGCACTCACTGACACAGTGGGAATATGACTGACAGGGATGAAAGTCTACCACTATAATTAATTCCTCCTTGCAGGTTCTTGGGCCTTGAACTCTCAAGACCAAGAACTGTCTGCCACTTTCAATGGGGGACTCCATGATTATCATGTTTGTAGGTGTCTATACGTCCGTCAATTGGGCAGACAAAGTTTGTACTGACTTGTGAACACCTTTTATGGTATTTGTTAAGCCATTACTATGTGCTAAGCACAGGCCCTATCCCACATAGGGCTCAGTCTTAATTCCCATTTTACAGATGAGGTAACTGAGATACAGATAAGTAACTTGCTCACAGGAGACATGTGGTGGAGCTAGAGCCCAGGTCCTCAGACTCCCAGGTCTGTGGTCTTTCCACCAGGCAATATTGCTTTAGTAGCAATAACAATAATAATAATCATTATTATTACGGCACCTGTTAAGCACTTACTATGTGCCAAGCACTGTTTAAAGCACTGAAGTAGATACAAGTTAATCAGGTGGGAGACATTCCCTGCTCCACCTGGGGCTCTCAGTCTAAGTAGGAGAGAGCAGTGTTTAATTCCCATTTTACCGACGAAGTAACTGAGGCACAGAGAGATTCAGTGACTTGCCCACAATCACACAGAAGAAACGTGTTAGGGTTGGTATTAGAACTCAGGTCCTCTAACTCCCAGGCCTGTGCTCTTTCCATTAGGCCATCCTGCTCCTCTAAGCACTAAATGCTGAAGTTGTTAGAGAGAAGATTATCCAAACTCTGCCCGCAAAGAGTTTGCAATCCAATGGGAAGCAAGAAAGTGTGTGAGTGTGTGTGTTTGTATGTGAATGTGTGTCTGTGTGTAGGCAGATCAGTTGTGGAAAAGCAGGCAATCATTTGGGAGATGAGGAGCAGATAAAGGGAACAAAATAGACAAAATCAGTTTGGTCTATTTGTGACAGGCCTCATTTTTCCAGCTTTCTCTGTGCATTATTCATAAGAGGTAGCAGGAGGGTTGCTGTGATTTGCTTCCTCTAATACACTCAAGCCCACTTAACTAGTGCCCAACATAGGAATCCACCCATTAAAGGAACTCACTTACACACAATGATCTACTCAGACATTCCGGGGGAGCTAAAATATTCTATCAAATGAGCCCCTGTAAAAGAGAATTTGAATGTGAGAGACTCAGAAAGCCTGCACACTGAATAATGAAGACAGGGACTGGGACCCGTTAAGAGAATAAGTGAGATTGCTTTAATTCACATTCCGCTAATCTATGCAAAAGATGTGTACCCAGACATCTGGGAAAATGAACATCTGAAGGAGGAAATAGCGCTGAGAAGAGGCTGTCTTTCAAAATACCTCTTGGAGAAAAGGACACTTTCACTGCATTAGAAAAGATTAGGCTTTGCACTGGGGAGTGGGTGTCTAATAATAATAATAATAATAATAATAATGGTATTAAGCGCTTACTATGTGCTGAGCACTGTTCTAAGCACTGGGATAGATACAAGATTACCAGGTGTTCCACATGGGGCTCAGTCTTAATCCCCATTTTATAGATGAGGTAACTGAGGCACAGAGAAGTTGAGTGACTTGCCCAAAGTCACACAGCTGACAAGTGACGGAGCCAGGATTAGAACCCATGAGCTCTGACTCCCAAGCCTGTGCTCTTTCCACTAAGCCATGCTGCTTTTCAGCCACGCTGCTTCTGTAATGATTAGGCCAGGGAACTGGAATCCCAGGAACTGTTCCTGGATCTTATTTATGGGAGGCCAGGAAACATCCTCTCTACTCTCCCTCCCAAATGCCTGGTATAGTTCTAGGCTCACAGTAAGTGCTCAATAAATAGCTTTGATTGATATCGGCACTCAGTATGCCCATCTGTGAAATGAATCAAAATCCACTGACTTCACTGAGAGACGAGGCTTTAATTCTTGAATGTTTGTGCTTTAATATTTCCTTGTGAAAAATAATCAAATAATTAACGAATGGTATTTATTGAGGACTTATTCTGTGTTGAGCACTGTACTGAGCACTTAGGAGAGTAAACACAATGGAATTGGTAGACACGTCCACTGCTCACAACGAGTTTACAGTATAATAAATTCAGGATACATGGAAGAGAGCTTTGCACCCACAACGAGGAACAGTGTGTTTCCTTCCCCAGCCTCCTCTCCCAACTCTAAGGTACAGGTGCTTCTCAGTACCACCCCTGGGTTGGCTCCAGAACTGAATGGGTCTCCTGCAATCAGCTGAATGTATACCGGACACTATGTATATATGTTTGTACATATTTATTACTCTATTTTTCTTGTACATATCTATTCTATTTATTTTATTTTGTTAATATGTTTGGTTTTGTTCTCTGTCTCCCCCTTTTAGACTGTGAGCCCACTGTTGGGTAGGGACTGTCTCTATGTGGTGCCAACTTGTACTTCTCAAGCGCTTAGTACAGTGCTCTGCACACAGTAAGTGCTCAATAAATACGATTGATAATGGAGGGTCTCCCCAGTCAACATGGCCTAGGGGGTAGAGCATGGGCTTGGGAGTCAGAAGGACCTGGGTTCAAATCCCCACTCCACCACTTGTCTGCTGTGTGACCTTGGGCAAGTCACTTAACTTCTCTATGCCTCAGTTAGCTCATCTGTAAAATGAGAATTAAGACTGTGATCCCCATGTGGGACAGGGACTATGTCCAACCTGATTACCTTGTATCTACCCCAGAGCTTGACACACAGAAGCAGCGATGCTCAGTGGAAAGAGCCCGGGCTTGGGAGTCAGAGGTCATGGGTTCTAATCCCAGATCCACCACTTGTCAGCTGTGTGCTTTGGGCAAGTCATTTAACTTCTCTGTGCCTCAGTTACTTCATCTGTAAAATGGGGATTAAGACTGTGAGTCCCACATGGGACAACGTGATCACTTTGTATCCTCCCCAGCGCTTAGAACAGTGCTTTGCACATAGTAAGCGCTTAACAAATGCCACTATTATTATTATTAGACTGTAAGCCCACTGTTGGGTAGGGACTGTCTCTATATGTTGCCAACTTGTACTTCCCAAGCGCTTAGTACAGTGCTCTGCACACAGTAAGTGCTCAATAAATATGATTGATGATGATGATGATGATTATTATTATAGTAGTAAGCGATTATCAAATACCATCATCATTATTATTATTAGACTATACCCCAGGGCCTTGCCCAAATTAAAATCAGTTACTGGTGCTTGGGCTTGAGAGCAAAGCACGAGTCAGACTGACATTTGCCTGCCAATATCTGATACTGTACAGCACTGATTCCCTCCAGGGTTATTCCACCCACACCCCAACGAGCCAGGCTGAGATCTGGGTGGTGTTGGTGAAATCTCCATCCTCGCAGATGCAACAGGCTCCACAAGGCATTTCTGGTCAATGGTCAGATGACCAGGATCTAAGTGGCTCTAATAGGCTCTTCCTCAAGCTGTACTATTCTTCACCTGCAGCGGAGGGACACTCAGGCAGATGCACAGTTCTTCTCACTGCCCTCCTCTCCTTCTACCTCTTCCAGCCAGCATTGAAAGAATCTGAAAACAAATCATTTCCCATCTGATCTTTACACCTGAACCCCTGCTAAAGCCATTATAACACGAAGCAGAGGACTTTGGGGAAGAAAGATTGAAGTCATAATGGAAAGATCTTGGCCTACAGTGAAATCACCAGCCACACATTTCAAATTCCCAATTCTCTCTCTCTCTCTCTCTCTCTCTCTCTCTCTCTCTCTCCATGTATGTGTACGCCTGTGCAGATGGATGAATAGAGATGTATCTGTTGATTCTTTCTCTTGAGAACCATTAGTGAGGCAGTACAGTTCTCAGGGCAGCTAAAATTCATCCAAACGCTTGTAATCTATCATCTGTTCATTGGGAGAATGTCATGCAAAGCAAATACAGACAGAGAATGAAGACGGTTTCTAAAATTAAAATGAAAAAACTCCGAAGTTGGAAGTGCCATCGCTTCATCATGTTTTCATTGCTGTGATTTCCCCAGCTTTAAAGCTCTCAATTAGAGGCTAAACTTGATACAGTAATTAACAGGAAAATGTTTACATTTAGTGGTCTTCATAAAACCAAATTATACAATGCGAGCATACCCATTTTCTAACATTCTAGATAATTTTTTTGGATCGAGTTTAAAAATGCCAGTGGGATTATTTTTAACTCCAGCTGGGAGTCTTAAATGACTTTCTAACAACATGGTTAGCCTGTTGATTTGTTTATGCTCCCAAAGTACAGTACATGAAGATTTACACATATTTCTTGACTTACCCCTATGAGAAACACTGCGAGCTCACTGACAGTTGAAATTTTGATTAGGCTATTTTAACTCTCTTATCATCATCATCATCATCAGTATTATCGCCAGCAAGTTTTTATTGTGAGCTCACACGAGTCATAGACATGTACTCCTGATTAGGGGCTCATTTTAAAGAATAACCACAGTTCTTGACCTTGTGAATACAGGGACCTTAGAGAAGAACACAAGGACTCTGGAGCTTACAGTCCCATATGGGAGACAAGCAGTTGCACACACAATCAAAAATAAGACTGTATAAATATAACAGCTGTCCCAGCTGCTAAAAGAGGAGAAGGGACTTGCAGTGCCCAGCTGGAAAGGCGAGTCGATTAGGAAATTCCACGGTTTACCTGGACTTCCAGCTTTGGGGGACTGCAACTACAACCCCGACACTAAGAAATCTTAGCTGCCAAGAGACGTTACAAGAGCGAACTGTGATGAATAAATCAGGATTTTAGTAGTTGTTGGCATCACCTCTGACTTTAAAATGCTCTTCCCCACAGATGGACTGCTCCCTAGATGCTCTGCCCGCTTCTTTTTGAAGTCTCCAGTGAGTTATCCATTTCAGCACTTCGGGCAGCTCCTGACAGGGGCGGCTGAGAAGGCCTTGCAATGATCCTTGGGGAGCAGGAGCAGCTAACGGAGCCAGGAGCTGCGGGACAACAACTCACCCTCTTCTGGCATTCCAGTCTGCACCACATTAGGAACTGGGTGCTCTGCCGGGGACATGATCCAGCGTTTAAAACCGGTTTCTGGCAGAATGCAGTAAAAGGTAGGGCTGTGGGCGTGGTGGGGAGGAAGGGGCTTATTACACCCGATCCCACCGTTCCCAGAGGAGATACTAGGAACAAGGGTAATAATGTGAATCCAACTAAGGACCCAGGAAAGTGCAGTCAATGCTGGGTCTGCTTCGCAAATGAGACAAACCACATTACACCTAACTTCAGTCATGGTGTTTCAGGTCAAGGGTCTCCAAAGTCAGAATGCTTGGAACGGTCATCTTTTCATGAAAGAGAAAAGTGAGGCATGGATTAAGGAAGAGGCTTCCTCTGAGTCCACCCAGAGAAAGCTGAAAGTAGAGCCTGGGGCAGAAACCAAGGTGTTTTACCACATTTATTTTCCTCTTCCCCTTGCTGGACAGTAAATCAGTCCGTAGTCTATCTTGGCTGACCACCGCATCTAGCATGATATACTGGCCATTGATGGGAGCTAGACAGGAAGAACAAACTTCTTCCCTGCCCTCCAGCAACTTCCTCAATGTCAACAGATAGGCAAGCAGTCAGTCCATAAAATGTTCTTTGTGTTTCTTAAATTTTCTTAAGGTGACTATTAGCTTCTGCAGTACATGGGGAATCCTCTTGGGACAGAAAAATGGGCAGCATCTGAGGCTGGACTCCCAAACAGGCAGGTTGTGGGCTGGAGCAATCCTGCACTGGAGTGATCTAGACAGCTGTGATCTCCCTGATATAGCAATTCTCATTCTTATATGTGTTCAGATAAGATGTCCTATCTGACTTTATGGCCAGAAAACTGAAAGAAACAACATAGCTTCGGGAATCCAGGGACTACAAGCCAGCTCCAACCCCAGATCATGGGTCATCTTTCAGGGGGGCACCCAGTCATTTTCAGCTGTTGCATAGAGACCAGGAGAGGGACTCTAGACTTCACAGAGCAGATAAGCCATCTCTCCCCGACCAGTGACTGAGACAGGAGACTGATCCGCGTGAGGAGAGAGGAGAGAGTTTCCTGCCTTCCTTCTGGAAGACAAATGACTCAGTTCGGAAGCTCTTACTCCAAAAAGAAGCCTCCCTGGCTCCACAGAAAGCTCAAGAAGATTAGGAATGCAACAAAATGAAGACTTGGGTACAGAATTCAAACCATCAATCAGTGATATTTATTGAGTACCCTTTATATGCTTACAGAAACACATACGCACACACACACAATATTTTCACCTCCTTGCACCTCACTCCTTCTCAATATCATCACTATCATCATAAATATAGTAGTATGTTATGTGCCAAGGACTGTACTAGGCACTGGGTAGATACCAGGCAATCGGGTTGGACAGTTCCTGACCCACATGGCACTCACAGCCTACAGGGGAGGGAGAACAGGTATTTAATCCCCATTTTACAGATGAGGAAACTGTGGCAAAGAGAAGCTAAATGATTTGTCTAAGGTCACATATGAGGCAAGTGGCAGATCAGTATTAGAACCCTCTCCCAGGTCTGTGCTCTTGCCACTAAACTACAGTTCACATACACAAAACTATACTACATGCAAACATGCACTCATATGGACAATCAGGCAAGAGGACTACGTACAGTGCTGTCAGAAGAATGGAGGAGAATCTGAGAGCAGGGGAATGATATACCTAGGACTATTTCTGAGATTGAATTCCTTTGTGAATCTTGAAGCTGTGGATGGGGCCTTCCACGGGAGGCTCCCACTCACAGCTTGGGGAAGAAACTAAGAAACTACTGCTTTTCCCATCCCCAGGCCCACGCTGCTCATGCAGTAAACAAGAAGGAAATGTCTGAGGAGCGGTAGATCCAGGTGAAAGGGCCATTTGGGAGATGAAACAAGTGGGTTTTCCTTCTTTCCCTCCCTCAAAGACCCTGGAGGCTTAGGATAAATGCTGTGGTCCTGGAAAGAGGCCCCACTGCGAAGGAATCTGAGCATAAGCTGAGAGGGCAAGTACCCTGGGGGCTAATCTTGGCTCCGCAACTGATTCACTGGGAACAAGGACCACCACTCTTTTAGTCACCGAGGTCCTCGGTTTCTCCTTATTTGCAGCAAAGAAAAATGCTGGCTGCCTTTTGTCCCTCCAGTTATTGATGAATTACTAGCAGCACTCTAGACTCCACAATAGGAATGCATAAACTCCAATAGAAAGTATCATCATGCTCCTGGTCTTGCTTATCTCATCAGAAAAATGGGGCTCTCATGTCACTACTGAGGGATCCATTAGATTGTATGCTTCTGGAGAGCAGGGATTGTTTCTATCAGCTTTATTGTACTCTCTAAAGTGCTTAATACCGTGCTCTGTACACAGTAACTGCTCGAACTGATTGATTAAATTCACCTCCATAAAGCCATTACAGGAACTTTCCTCCACTTCCATTATTATTATTATTATTATTACAATTATCTATCTCTGTTTATAAAGGTCTTTGAAAGCTTGCTGGCACAATCCATAGATGATTGTTCTTTTGGCTTGCTCTTGGTATAGAGGGCCGGTAGGGTTCGGCTACTCTTATTGACAGTAGACTGATCCCTAAGGAAGTTCCATTCTGCCTTGTATCTGCCACTTCAGGGTTCACGGCTGCCTAAGGGAGAGATGCAAGGAGAGCAGAATCCCAACAACAATCAGCAAACACACCTCTCACCCAACATAAGATAAAATTTGGTGGAATAATAATGATGATAATAATTATGGTATTTGTTAAGTATTTACTATATGCCAAGCTCTGTACTAAGCACTTGGGTAGATACAGGATAATCAGGTCCCCCATGTGACTCACAGTCTAAGTAGGAGGGAGAACAGGTACTGAATCCCCATTCTGCAGATGAGGAAACAAAGGCAAAGAGAAGTTAAGTGACTTGCTTTAGATCATATAACACACCAGTGGCAGAGCTGGGATTAGAACCCAAGTCCTCCAACTCCCAGGCCCAGGCTCTTTCACCTAGGCCACACTGCTTCCTAATAAAGCAGCATGGCCTAACGGGAAAAAAGAAGGAAAAATCAAGGCCAATCCTTGTCATAGATTCATTTCACTGAAAGGGATCTCTGCACATCATCCAGCCCAGTCCCTCGGCAGGCCTGAACTGAAATCATCCCCAGCGGAAGAGTCTTTTGGACAGGCTCCTTATGTTGCTCACTGAAAGAACACTAAAGCTTTTGCCTTTAGCCAGTACTCTCACACTCCCCTGCCAACACAAAGCCCTACACAGAGATGCCCAACCCAGAGATGACAGAAGGCAGGAACTTATCTTATTATTCCAGGCTTTGAGGGAAGAGTTCTGTATTGAACTCTCCCAAGCTCTCAGTTCAGTGTTCTGTACACAGTAAGCACTAAATAAATACAACTGACTGACTGATTGACTGATTGACTGACTTCCCTGGCCCACTGGAGAGCCAGACAAATCTGTTGGGCTGAAAGCTCTCTATTAGGTCTTCCAGCTTTGGACCAGTTCCTTTTGGTCTCTTCACATGTAAGGTAGAAAGCAATCGATCCCCCCCACTCTGTAATTCCTCCATTTCCTCCACAGTTTTCTCTTCCCTGGACTAGTTAGTCACTGGTTTGTGCTCCCTCTAGACTGTAAATTTGTTATGGGCAGGGAAGCAGTGTGGGTCAGAGGAAAGAGTGCGGACTTGGGAGTCAGAGGTCATGGGTTCTAATCCTGGCTTTGCCACTTGTCAGCTGTGTGACTTTGGGCAAGTCACTTAACTTCTCTGTGCCTTACTTCCCTCATCTGGAAAATGGGGATTGAGACTGTGAGCCCCATGTGGGACAACCTGATTACCCTGTATCCCCTCAGCGCTTAGAACAGTGCTTGACACATAGCGCTTAACAAATGTCATCATTATTATTATTATTAACATACCTGCTAATTCTGTTGCATCACACTCTCCCAAGTGTTTAATTCAGTGCTCTGCACATATCATTCATTCAATCGTATTTATTGAGCGCATACTGTGTGCAGAGCACTGTACTAAGCGCTTGGGAAGTACAAGTTGGCAACATATAGAGATGGTCCCTACCCAACAATGGGCTCACAGTCTAGAAGGGGGAGACAGGCAACAAAACAAAACATGTGGACAGGTGTCAAGTTGTCAGAATAAATAGAATTAAAACTAGATGCACATCATTAACAAAATAAGTAGAATAGTAAATATGTACAAGTAAAATAGAGTAATAAATCTGTACAAACATATACACAGGTGCTGTGGGGAGAGGAAGGAGGTAGGGTGGGGGCAATGCTCAATAAGTATGATTCACTGATAGATTCCCTTCTAAGTATTGCATCTGGAGAGTTTCCAGTACTCTACCAGTCTCGGTTATGGGAGGGAGAGTCAAGCAGAGGCATACCCATTCCACTCCTAGCTTGGGCAGTGGCTAGCCAGTGGAAGGCAATCTGCTACAAGTCAAAACTTACCTGTGCTGGACAAGTGACATGGGAGAGAGTCTAGGGCAGAGACTCAAATTTACTGTGTAGAAGAAGGCAATGGTAAACCACTTCTGTATTTTTACCAAGAAAACTCTACGGATATACTACCAGAACGATTGCAGATGGAGGTGGGGTGTTCTGGGAGAGATGTGTTCATGGAGTCACTGTGGCTTGGAAACATATTGACAGCATAAGACAAGACTGATAGACTGGAAGGCAGAAAATCCCCGTCCTGATTCACGGTACATACTCCATAAAATCCCCACCCTGGGTTATGGTATATACCCTCCCTTCCTCCCTTTTCCTCACCATCTCCACCCCTAGCTATTCCAGAATACCAGGGATCTGGGACTTTTCCAAAGTCTCAGTTTTGCAGCACCCCCGAGTGCAAATGTGCTAGAGAGAATTCTGAATACCTGGAGCTGTGAAATCTCATGACAATAATAATCATTGATCCATATTTATGAGCTGCCTCCTGGGAGTGTTTTCTGCCATGATTAAAAATACAAACATCTGGCAGCAAAAGAATCTCTTCGAGGTCCAAAAGCCAAGGGAATGAAAGGAGTCTTCCCATCCTAGGAGCACCCAGAATCCAGCTGGCTGACTGGGAGCTGAGGTGCCCTGCTCTTGAGATCCAAGAGACGGGCACCAGGGTGCAAAGAGCAGCTGGTAATAATAATAATAATAATAATAATAATAATAATAATAATAATAGCATTTATTAAGTGCTTACTATGTGCAATGTACTGTTCTAAGCACAGGGGAGGTTACAAGGTGATCAGGTTGTCCCACAGGGGGCTCACAGTCTTAATCCTCATTTTACAGATGAGGTAACTGTGGCACAGAGAAGCTAAGTGACTTGCCCAAAGTCACATAGCTGACAAGTGGCAGAGCGTGATTAGAGCCCATGATCTCTGACTCCCAAGCCCGTGCTCTTTCCACTGAGCCACACTGCTTGACCAGGATCCAAATTCCTTCCCATCTCCACTTGGGTATCCCTCTGCCACCTGAAGCTCAGTACGCCTAATCCTGAGATCGGTACCTTTCCCTCCAGCTCTTCATCCTTCCAAACTTCCCCTGCTCTGTCACCAGTTCCCAACACACAACCTCTGTTCTCTCTTTCTCCTCCACATGCAGTCCACTGTCCAGTCCTGCCAATTCTTCCTTAGGACCATTTTATGCCTACACCCTCTTCTCCATTCTGAGGTCCCGGTCTGCTCCGGTCCTGCGCACCTTAAACCTGGATTACTACACAGTATCCTTGTCCACCTTCAGACTCTCTACTCTCTTTGTCTTTCCTCTCCACTTCATTCCCCACACAGTAAAAAGAATCATCATCTTCAAGCACCGTTCTCATCATTTCCCTCCTCAGGAGCCTATTAAATCAAATTAAATTAAACTAAATTATATCTACTTGCCACAGGCCAAAGAACCTCCACCAATTTGGTCCTCAGTGATGCCCTCTACTCCAGCAAAACAAGAGTTTGCCACCTCCTCCTCAGCACCTCCTCCATCTCGGTGCCCCTGGAATGACTATTTCCTCCACTTGAAGAGCCCTTCCCCCTCTTCTTTCCTAGACCATATCACTTCCCTTCTTCAACCCCCATTTCCTGCATGACACTTTCCAGGTGGACCTCACCTATTTCCACTAACCTCTGGAACTCCTTAGACTTTGTGTGAATCTCCTCCACACAAACCCGGCTGGGTTCTTCGAAGAAACTTTCTTATTTACAGGTTTCTATCTTATGTCTTCATTCATACTGGAGCTTCTGTGCTTGTCTTTCTTTCCCATTTTGGTAAGTACCATGTTTTCTATAGTAAATCCCCCAGATTCCTGGCACAGTGCTCCTTGCACAGCTGTTGGCTGGCCAAGAATAAAGTTCTCCAGCCCCAGGTCCGGTTTGTGTCTGGCATGAAATCTTGCTGGCCAGGCAAAAATACGTGCTGACCATATCTGGCCCAAAGAATTCACCTTCCTACTCTATTTAATCTCTTCCTCTCCCCCAGTACTTGGATGTTTATGGCAGTGTCAATTCCATTATGACTCTTCAGTTGTGTGTCTTGTGGAATCTAAATAGTAAGCTCCCTGAGGACAGGGATTTTGTTTTTTCTAAATCTCTGGATCACTACTACAGTGACAGGCACCAACAGGAAGCTCAAACAGTATTGATTGATTGGTTACTGATGAGGGCAAGGTAGTAGACATTTCTGAGGGAAAAAAAGAAATTACATTTAATATCAGGGTACGGAGTGAAGACCTTCCCACTCTTCTCTGAGCCGGACTCAGCATCTTTTCTTCCATATTCCTAATGCTGGACACAATCTGTCTTTCCACATCCACCCAGATACTTTTCTCGTTTCCTCTAAAGCATACCCCTGCCTAGAAGCTCTCCCTGGTTGCCTTGGAAGTAAAACAGGGTTCCAATTTAAGGATTGGATTGGACTGGACTGGACTGGAACCTGATCTCAGGCTCCAAAACAAAGTGCTGGACTCCCAATTAAGACATGAAAGCTTAGGCTAAGAGGAAAGCAGAGATAATTTCTTGACAATGTCCTCAAGGCTGATGATTAATGCTTCCAACTAACCGTTGTCCCTTGGACCTAGTCTTGGAGAAGTAGTGCAACAAAGGAGCCCAACTTCAAATAGGAAATTTTGGCCTGCATTTCAGTAGACTTCGCTAGCCTCAGATCAAACTTATTCCAGGCCCATACATTCCTCACTTTATGCCCATTTATATTCCCATTGGTCTTTTAAATATTGAAATCCTGAAGCAGAGTCAGTCTCCTAGCTCTGAAACTATAATGATATTGATAATGATGATGGTGTTTGTTAAGCACTTACCATGTGCCAGACACTGTTCTAAGCACTGAGTAGGATACATGAGGGCAGTGAATGGTAGCAGGCTACCTGAATAAATGCTGAATGGAGAACTGAAATTGGGAAGCCGAGAGGAAGGAGGGAAGAGGAAATGTTTTAAGGACACAGTAAAATGAAGCCTCAGACAGTGCTGCAACCCAGCTGAAATTTGGGAATCAGTTGCTGAGGAGAGACCAGCATGGTGTACAACTCTCAGGAGAAAAGTGGCTTTTTGAGCAGAAGCTGGGTAAGGAATGAGAGATTAGGAGGCAAAAGTGAAGACAGCATCAAGTGCTGCAAACATCAAATATGACATCACAACACACTGGAAGCAGAAATATTCTGGCCCACTATGCTTTTTGGGAGGCCATAATAGGCTAGGAGGCTCAGTTGGTGGCAATGTGGACTAGTGAAAAGAACACAGGCTTGTCATTCATTCATTCAATCAATCATATTTATTGAGTACTTACTGTGTGCAGAGCACTGTGCAAAGCACTGGAGTAGATACAAGGTAATTAGACTGGGTGCAGTCCCTGGTCCCATACAGGACTCCCAAGGTAGGGAAAATAAGTATCTTATCCCCATTTTACAGGTGAGGAAACTGAGGCACAGAGAGATTAAGTGGCTTGTCTAACTTGACACAGCAGGTGAGTGGCAGAGCTGGGACTAGAACCCAGGTCTCATGACCCTACCAACTCTGTTGAATTACACTCTCCCAAGCACTTAGTACAGTGCTCTGCATACAGTAAGCTCTCAATAAATACCATTGATTGATTGATTGACATGCCTGTGTTCTTTTCACTAGTCCACACTGCCACCAACCATTGATTTGGAGAGGCCTGGTTCTGAATACCTTTGTATATCTATCACCCTCCCTTCTTCCTTCTGAAGCCCTTCCTGATTTAGTGAATATGGGGGGCAAGGATAACTCTCAGGAGCAAACTCCCAGAGGGGACTATTGTTGGCCTGCCCTACCGCCTTTAGACTCCCATCCATGCATCGATCATGGCTGCAAATCACAGCTCAGTCAGAACAATGAGTTCCATCTGTAGTTGCTGCATGGCACCATCACATAGCCAAACCGCAACCGACATTGCCGGAGAGACCGCTGCTATTAGGCAATGACTGAGGCTGCATCATTGCCACCATCATCATCATTATCATCATCATTATCTGCTCCATTGACTGTGCACTTTCTGTGTGCCAACTACTGTACTAGGAACTTGGGAGCATTTATAACACCACGGTTTCTGCCCTCAAGGAGCTCACTACCTAATACGGGAGGCAAGAGGGCACAATTTGCCAAATGCACAACAGAGTGCCAGTACCAGTACCTGACTAAAAAAAGGAGCAATTAAATAAATATGAGGAGATATACACCTAAGTGCCATGGGAGCAGACTGGGCAACATGGGCAGGAAGGTGAGAATTTCTCAGAAAGATGTGAGGTAACATCTGAGTAACCATTTATTGGTGATAAAGATGAACTTCCCTGAAGCAAAGTTTTTGCTTGCCAGTTTGCTGCCAAGTGTACTCAGGGTACACAGTGGGGCTTCCTGTAGGAATACCAAGAATTTCTGATGCCTTTTAGTTGGGGAGATAGTTAAACACACACAGTGGGTGCTCAGTCGACAGCAGGAGACTAGGTACTTAGGCCAGGAAAAGAGAAGCAGAGGTAGAACACTTTGTAAAGAGTTAAATACCTGACTCTCACCAACAACTTTTCAGAGTCCCTGGCCCTGATCTCCAAGACCCAGACAATTTAGGAATCTTATTTTCCTACCCATCCCCTGGCCAGGCCCGAACCTGGAATTTGATAGTTCCAAGATATTGTTTTGTAGGTAATGAGCACCAGAATTAGAAGCATTGACAAACAGCAAGGCCTTCTACTTTATCATCCCTTTCCTGAAGGTTTGCCAAGGACTATGCCACTTTCAGCCGGTGGCAAATATGATGGTTCTTCTTTCTAACTGGGAAGACTGAGTCAGAGCCAGGGGTCTCAGAAGGTGTTTGATTTAGGGTTCCAGTTCTTGCTTCTGTTTCCAAATTCTATTTTCTGCCCTCAGAACCTCATACAATTTACACTTGCAAATTACCCAGAAAATTCAGGGCTATGAAAAAAATGCCCTCCCCTGGACTGGCCCAATAACTGCAGCTAAAGTGCAAATGCTGCCTCTGTGAAGCCTCCTGGGTAATAGAAGCAGCATTCCCTTTTCATTTTCTATCCCTGGGGATGCTGGTGTTGGCTTGCTTTGTCCACTTTGCTCAGCTGCAAAACCCCAGCTATCCTCTGGAATTCTGAACTGGGGAGGAGAGTTCCAGTCAGCGATCCACTAAAACCCTCGGGCTGCAAAAGGATGTGGGAAATCATTTCAGGCACCCTCTGCCTCTGCCTCTTTCCAGCCCTGTCTGATGGGACTCAGTCCAATAGGAAACCCATCTAGTTGAAGTGCAAACAACCCACAAGCATGTTTTTCCAGAAACCAGAGCTCTCCAGGAATACAGGAAAGTTAAAAATAACAGGAACCCATTCTATTTTTCCCTGTTCTTCAAAGAGAGCCGAAGTGGAGAGCAAATCACCAGCCAGAGGCTGCATCAGTGGAAAGAGCAGGGCTTGGGAGTCAGAGGTCGTGGGTTCTAATCCCAGCTCTATCACTTGTCAGCTGTGTGACTTTGGGCAAGTCACTTGACTTCTCTGTGCCACAGTTACCTCATCTGTAAAATGGGGATTAAGACCGTGAGCCACACGTGGGACAACCTGATTACCTTGTATCACCCCCAGTGCTTAGACCAGTGCTTGGCACATAATAAGTACTTAACAAATGCCACCATCATCATCATCATCATCTGACTGTGCCTGGTAGTGCACTGCCTGAAGGTGGAACCAGGTTAGCAGAACCAGCTTAATGGGGTAGACAGCCCCA
Source organism: Tachyglossus aculeatus (assembly GCF_015852505.1). Lineage (NCBI taxonomy): Eukaryota > Metazoa > Chordata > Mammalia > Monotremata > Tachyglossidae > Tachyglossus > Tachyglossus aculeatus. The sequence continues at coordinate 73,376,280 of NC_052070.1, forward strand.
GGATCACCTAGATGTTTGGCCCATTCTTGGTTTATCCAGGGTTGTGGGTTTGTGGGCCTGCAGTCCAGAGAATGGGCTCATCTTAATGGAGGTTCTCTCTCTCTATCCCTCTCTCTCCCTCTCTCACGTTACAGGCCGGGTGTTAGAGGCTCTCCTGGCATGACACAGCCCCTTCCAAGACTGGTTGACTGTGATAATAATTATTATAATAATTAATAATTATGGTATTTATTAAGTGCTTACTATGTGCTGTTCTCAGTACTGGGGTAGCTACAAGGTAATCAGGTCACTTCACTTGGAACTCACAGTCTTAATCCCCAATTTACAGATGAGGTAACTGAGGCACAGAGAAGTTAAATGGCTTTCCCAAGTTCACACAGCAGACAAATGGTAGAGACAGGATTAGAACCCACATCCTCTGACTCCCAAACCTTTGCTCTTTCCACTATTCTTATGGTCAATTCTTATGGTCACTTGCAAAAAACAATTTTCTGCCTGTTGGTGAGTGTTGAGTGTCAGGCTAAAGATCAGGAGAAAGAGACAAGGAAGGAAGAGCAGGGACCCGCGAGCCAGGAGATAAAGTAAGTGGCCTTACCTTCCCATCTCAGCTCTGCCACCGACCTGCCATATGACCTTGGGCAAGTCACTAATTCCCCAGTCTCAGTTTTCTCATCTTTAAAATGGGATAAAATGTGTGCTTTCTTTCTTATATTGTGAATCTGTGTGGGACAGGGATTGTGGTTTAACATGATAATCTGGTATCAGCGTTTGGCCTCTAGTAAGCACATAATAAACATCATGATTGTTATTATCTTTAGATTTTATTTCTCCTTTCACCATTGACTTTATTGCTGGGATACCTGGCTTATTGGAGAACCTTCCTCACTGGCTCAGTGGAAGAAGCCCGGGCTTGGGAGTCAGAGGTCATGGGTTCTAATCCCGGCTCCACCACTTGTCAGCTGTGTGGCTTTGGGAAAGTCACTTCGCTTCTCTGTGCCTCAGCTACCTCATCTGTAAAATGGGAATTAAGACTGTGAGCCCCACATGGGACAACCTGATCATCCCGTATCCCCCCCAGTGCTTAGAACAGTGCTTTGCACATAGTAAGAGCTTAACAAATGCCATAATTATTTTTCAAACTCCCCAAATGTGTCAATGACCTAACTTCAAACCACATTTTGACTGTTGTTCAACTATCAAAATCAGCCCCTCCCTGGGTCCAAAATCAGATGATTTCTAGAAGTCTTCTCTCATGTGGTCTAAACCAGGACTAGGGGATATCCAGTGACTGAGGTGTGAGTAGGGGTGGAATTTTGGAAAACGTGGGGGATCAGTGAGATGAAATAACAAACTTGCCTACTGTCAACATGGAGTTCACTTCTTAGCCCCAGCCTTGGCACTCCACAGCAAGGTAAGTCAAGCTCATTGGCTCTAGACTGGAAGCTCGTTGTGGTCAGGGAATGTGTCAGTTTATTGTTATTATGCACTCTCCCAAGCACCTAGTACAGTGCTCTGCACAGAGTAAGTGCTTAATATGATTGACTGAATGAATGAAGAGTCACCTTTCGTCCTGTACAAATTTACATCCTTCGGGGAACTCCCTCAGTTCTGAGGCCAGAACTCCAACTTTGAATAATGGGAAGCAGGGTGGCCTAGTGGAAAGAATACCGGCCTGGGAGTCGAAGCACCTGGGTCCTAATCCCAGCTCTACCATATGCCTACTGTGTGATTTTGGGCAAGTCACATAACTTCTCTGTGCCTGAGTTATCTGTAAAATGGGGATTTAATCTTACTCTTTCTTATTTAGACTGTGAGCCCCATGTGGGACAGGGACTCTGTCCCACCTAATTAACTTGTATCTACCCCAGGGTTTAGAACAGTTCTTGGCATATAGTAAGTGCTTAATAATGACTGTAATTATTATAACTCCAGCCATCCTGCACTCCCCTGAAGCTTCAGGACCAAGAATCAGTGTAAAGGAACTGATGAGCATGCTAATGGTTTCCTCAGCATCACTATAGCATTCTCTTCCCCTCCAGTCACGTTTTCACTGGGATTCAGAATGCAATGACAAGCTAGAAGGCGGAAAGGTGTGTGCTGACATGCAGCCTGAAAGGACCCTCTGCAGAACAGAGTCTGCAGGAAGAAGCTGGGGTCTCTCAAGGGTACCTGTTCCCCTGAGACTGCTGGCCTCATTTTCAGGAGAGAGAGGTTTGGATCAGTCTCAGATAAGCATCCCAACTTCTAGGGTCTTATCAGATCCAACTCACCAGGTTCATTCATCAGCAAGTTGACAACCCAACATCAAAAGATTGCAGGCAAGGGTGGGGAGGCGGATGACGGGAAAGTGAGAGAGAACAAGGGGAAGGAAATGGCTTTTTAAATCTAGGAGAGAGAAAGATCTCAGGGAATTGGTGAAATCTTTAGTTAGTGAAAATGCTACTTTTGAAGCAGAAGTGGATTTAACCCCCAGACTTTTCTAGCTGCTGTGGTTTGCCCACATGCCCAGGGGTGAAGGGACATCAGGTAAGACCAAATGTAAGCAAAACTGTACCCCAAATGGACTCTGTGCCCCCACCCATGTTTTAAGGACAAAAGGACACAAGAAATTATTGAGTGATAGTGATAATCTCCCACTGCCTCCAACAGTGGCCCCAAAGGATGTTTGGAGGAGTTTATCTCCCTGACATCCTGTTGCACTGTATTCTTCCAAGCATTTTGTGCACTGCACTGCACATAGTAAGCCCTCAATAAATTCATTCATTCACTCTTTCATTCAATCGTTTTTATTGAGCACTTACTACGTGTACTAAGCACTTGGGGGACTACAAATACAACAATCAACAGATGATATGCAATTGACTGACTGACAACCACCCAAAATTACTATTCCTAAGTTTTCTCTCTACCCACTAGGAACCCTTAGTAATAAAAATAATACATAAAATTGTGGCATTAGTTAAGAGCGTGTTATGTGGCAACCACTGGAGTAGATACAATATAATCAGATCGGACACACTCTCTGTCCCACATGTGACTCACAGCCTAAGGGGGAGAACCAAAGTTGAATCCCCATTTTTTAGATGAGGAAAATGGCATAGAAAAATCCATCGAAGGTCATGCTGCAGACAAGTGGAAGAGCCAAGATTAGAACCCAGGTCTCCTGACTCTTAGTCCTGTGCTTTTTTCATTAGCCTATGCTAAATCAATTTACCCTTCTCAATCTTCCTAACTCCAATCTTATGTTCCGAAATCCCTACCTTTCCCAATAATGTCCCGTTATGGATCTCTAATCAATTAATTTATCCAAACCCTTTATGATTTTTTTATATTTTCAACCTATATAACTGTATAACCTGTTGACCCCCAGCCCACGTCCTTCCCCTGGCCTGGAATGCCCTCCCTCCACACATTCACCAAGCTAGCTCTCTTCCTCCCTTCAAAGCCCTACTGAGAGCTCACCTCCTCCAGGAGGCCTTCCCAGACTGAGCCCCCTTTTTCCTCTCCTCCTCCCCATCCCCCCACCCTACCTCCTTCCCCTCCCCACAGCACTTGAATATATTTGTACAGAATTATTACTCTATTTATTTTACTTGTACATATTATTCTATTTATTTTGTTAGTGATGTGTATATAGCTTTAATTATATTTATTCTGACGATTTTGACACCTATCTACATGTTTTGTTTTGTTGTCTGTCTCCCCCTTCTAGACTGTGAGCCCGTTGTTGGGTAGGGATCGTCTCCATATGTTGCCGACTTGTACTTCCCAAGCACTTAGTACAGTGCTCTGCACACAGTAAGCACTCAATAAATACGACTGAATGAATGAATGAATGAATAACTTCCAGTGGTAGTAGAACACCTGATATTTACAACCCACTCTATAAAGAATCTACCCCTTTAAAGTTTCAGTAGCTGTCTTCTCACCCTGGAGTGAGGATTTTAGGGAAGAGCAATTTCGTGTTTGGCCTGCCCACACCTTTTGTGACTTTATAAGCTTCAATTGTGTCCCCTCTCATCTTTCATCTTTCCACACTGAGAAGTTCTAATCTTTCCAATCTTGCTTTGTTCAGAAGCTGCTCCTCTCATGATTATTCCATCCCTTCTTCAGATCGATTTTGTCCTCCCTAAGTAACAAAGGCCATAACTGCCCACAATATTCTGGGGATGGATACTCTGTGGTTCCACACAATGACAAAACCCTTCTTCTTTCTCTTATGTCCCTGCTGATGAAACCCAGCATTTTGGAATCGAAGTCAGTCAATCAATCAATCAAATTGTATTTATTGAGCCTTTACTCTGTGCAGAGCACTGAACTAAGCACTTGGGAGAGTACAGTATAATGGAGTTGGTAGGCATGTTCCCTGCCCACAATGAGCTTACAGTCCAGAGGGGGAGACAGATGTTATATAAATAAATAAATTATGGATAAGTACATAAGTGCTGTGGGGCTGAGGGAGGGGTGAATAGAGGGAGCAAATTTAAGTGCAAGGGTGGTAAAGAAGATAGTGGGAGAAGAGGAAATCAGGACTTAGTTAGGGAAGGCCTCTCGTAGGAGACATGCTTTCCAAAAGGTATTAAAGGTGGGGAGAGTGATTACCAGATATGAAGACGGAGGACATTCCCAGCCAGAGGTAGGATGGGAGCGAGAAGTTGGAGACCAGATCAATAAGACTGAGGTATGGTGAAATAGATTGGCATAAGACCTAAGTGTGCAGGCTGGGTTGTAATAGGAGAGCAGCAAAGTAAGGTAGGAGGGGGCAAGGTGATTGAGTGTTTTAAAGCTGTTATAAAGGTCCAACTGTTTGATGCAGAGGAGGATGGGCAACTATTGGAGGTTCTTGAGGACTGAATATTTTTGTACAAAAATGATCTGGGCAGAAGAGCGAAGTATAGATTGGAAAGGGAAGAGTCAAGAGGCATGGAAGTCAACAAGAGTGCTGCTACAGTAATCAAAGTGGGTAGGGTGGATGCTTGGATTAACGTGGTACCAGTTTGGATGGAGAGAAAAGGGTGGATTTTAGCGATGTGCAGGTTGAACCAAAAGGATTTAGTGATAGAATAAATATGTGGATTGAATGAGAGAGATAAGTCATTAGTATAATGCCAAGAAGAGGGAAGAATGGGGTGCCGTCTACAGCAATGGGAAAGTCAGAGGAAAGACGGGGTTTGGGTGGGAAGATAAGGAGTTCTGTTTTGGACATGTTAGGTTTGAGGTGTCAGTGGGACATGCAAGTAGAGATGTCCTGACAGCAGGAGGAAATGCAAGACTATGGAGAAGGAGAGAATCAGGGCTGGATATGTTGATTTTGGGAGTCAACCACATAGAGGTAGTTGAAACCATGGGAATGAATGAGTTCTCCACGGGAGTGGGTGTAAATGGAGAATAGAAGGGGACCCACAACTGAACCTTGCAGGACTCGAACATTTAGGGCAGGAGGAGCCCATGAAAGAGACTGAGAATGAATGGCTAGAGAGATAGGAGAACCAGGAGAGGACAGTGTCCGTGGAGCCAAGGATGGATAATGTTTCCAGGGGGAGGGGGGTGAAAGACAGTGTTGAAGACAGCTGAGAGGTCAAGGAGAACTAGGATGGAGTAGAGGTTGTTGGATTTGACAAGAAGGAGATCATTGGTGACCTCTGAGAAGGCAGTTTCTGTGGCATGAAGGGGGTGGAAGCCAGATTGGAGGGGTCAAGAAGAAAACTGGAGGAGAGGAATTTGAGACAGCAGGTGTAGACTACTGGCTCAAGTGTCTGCAGACAAGGTAGGAGGGAGATGGGGTGATAGCTGGAGGGAGCCATGAAGTTAAGGGAGGGATTTTTCACGATATGGGAGACATGAGCATGCCCACGTTTGTGTGGAAGGAAATTTTCAGTGATGATTCTTTAAGTCAAATTTGATTTTCAAACTCACCAGAAGGGCAGCTGATCTGGTTAGGAAGAGCAAGCAACATATGTATGTGGTCACCTTGTAACTGTCCCCAGACAAGACCTCAGTTCAACAATTGGGTTTTTGCAGAAGTCCTCAAATAAAAGCTTAATTCTGGTAAAAACCAGAAAGACTGTTCATAATTGTGCATTTGTTTCACATGGTCACACATCTCTGTACAGGGACACATATCTCCCAACCCCTAAGGTGGGCTCTGAGAAAACCAGGTAGGGGGCTTCATGGAAAATCAGGCAGATGACATGATGGAGATTCCATTTCTCTTTTCTATCCTGTTGGTTCTTATGGGAATCTGCATCTGGGATGAACTCTGAATGTCGTTATTCCTAGCAGCTACTGCTGTTCTCCAAACCTACTGAGAGGACAAGAAGGAAGTTGGATGGCTCAGAGGGGCAAAGAAATTCCCTGGTAAATGTGGGCAGAGATAAAGCATATTCTGTGGGCCAGATGGAATTTAGGTAGTCCAAGGCAGGGACTACTACATTAGGGTCTTGTCCTTGTCCCTTCTAGAGGAGGACCTCTTCCCTAGCCATTACTAACGGTATCTGCTTTCACCCTCCATTTCATCCAATTCAGCTGGACCATATTGTTCTCCAGTCCCATCCCCTGTACAGCCTCTGAAGCACATTTCTGGCTACTTGCTACGTTTGGGCCCCAGTGGACTTGGAAGCATTTTCAGAATCAATTATTTATGACCAGGCTGCATCTGGAGACCAGCGATCTTTACCCTGTTTGATCTATCGAAGTCTCCATGTGGATGAATATTTTAAAAGCCCTTTTGTTTGCTCTCCAGTAATCTCAGCTCTGACTACGTCTATGAATTCACTTCTGTCTGAGGATCTAAAACCCAAATCTTCCTCGTTTAAGAATGGACTCTTCACCGATACCTGTCACCATGGGGACTAACTCAAAAATCTATCTTCTTGATAGGCAGCTTGTTTAGAGATCCCATTCTGCTTCCCACCCTCTGCCTTTGACTTTTCTTTTTAATGGTATTTGTGAAGTGATTACAATGTGTCAAGCACTGTACTAAGTGCTGGGTAGATACAAGGCCAGATAGAATCAAGTCAGATAGAATTCCTGTCTCACATGGGGCTCACAGTCTAAGTAGGAGGGAGAACAGGTATTGAATCCCCATTTTGCAGTTGAGGAAACTGAGGCACAGGGAAGTGAAGTGACTTGCCCAATGTCACACAGCAGGCAAGTGGCAGGGCCAGGATTAGAACCCAGGTCCTTTGGCTCCCAGGCCTATGCTTTATCCACTAGTCCACGCTTCTTCCCTGCTGTATACTACCCTGCATTAGTGATTTCCCCATATTTTTATGTTTGTCTCCCTAGTTAGAATATAAGTTCCTTGTGGTCAGGGAACATATCACTTCTCTAGACTGTAAACTTATTGTGGGCAGGGACTTTGACGGTTTATTGTTCTGTTGTACTCTCCCAAGTGTTTAGGACAGTGGTCTGCAAACAGTAAGTGCTCAATAAATATGATGGAACTTCTTCATTCTTTTGTATTGTATACAATGGAATACATAATGTATACTGTATTCTGTTTTACTGTAACCTGCATACAGTGAGCACTCACAAAAAAAAAAACATTGAGTAATTTATTGATGGATTCTGTTCTCCCTAAGTACCTCAAATAGAGCACCAAGTGGACGCTCAAGAAATAGTACTACTCCTACTGCTACTACTCGCAAAGAGTAGTAAAATACACAATTTGAAGCCTAAAAAATCACATGGGCTTGGAATTATTCTTATATTTAGGCCAAAGTGTCACAGAAAATTCAGGTTCAAGTGCATTTTTAGGTTTTGATGATCCAAGTAATTTGCACATTTAGACACAGTCAGGGTGGTGGAAATCAAAGTGACAATTTAACTTAGTTTCAAATTGATTCCCACCAAGAAGACTTTTTGGCATCTGGAAAGAAGCTTTTTTATGGTATTTGGTCAGTGCTTACTCTGAGCCAGGCACTGTACTAAGCACTAAGCATTGTGAGGTTTCTGCCAATGCTTGCTGTAGGAACAGAGTTTGAAGGGTTCCTCCAGGGCCCAGGATCCCTCCTTGGTTCTCTGTTTCTGATTCAGCCTTGGGCAGCTCTAATCAGACTCCCTCGGCTTTACCAGAGTCACTCGGGGGTTCTCAGGCTGTAGCTCACCCCCCCCAGCCGCAGTGGAGCAGTAGGCTGACCCCTCATGTAGAAAGGCTCACTCCTTCTCTCACATGATGAATGGCCATGGATTTTCCACCCAAATTTCTGCCTTCCCCATGCTGAGAGTCTCTTTGCCCATTTTCCTTGAAAGACAAGAAGACATTATCCCAAATTGCTAGAATTAAATAGGAGAGTTGAGTGGCTGTGCCATGTGCTCTCTGGTGCCGCTCCGGTGACTGACAATAGCTTCTTACCCATCATTCTTCCTTGAAGGCCCCTAAAGCCTTCATTCAGCAGCAGTCTCTTTCCACTGAGAGTCAGAGAAGCAAAATTAAGCTGCTAAATGGACTTGTTTCCCCAGAGTCAGGGGGCAAGTCAGCAGAATGAACCCTGGTTTCAGACTTCTCCCCTACTTCAAAGCCTTTTTGAAGGCACATCTCTGCCAAGGGGCTTTCCCTGACTAAGTCCTCCTTTCCTCTTCTCCCACTTCCTTCTGCGTTGCCCTGACTTGCTCCCTTATTCATCCTCCCTCCCAGTCCCATAGCACTTATGTACATATCTGTAATGTTTATTTATATTAATTTCTGTCTCCCCCTCTATGCTGTAAGCTCGTTGTGGGCAGGGATGTGTCTGTTTATTGTTGTATTGTACTCTCCCAAGAGCTTAGTACAGTGCTCCACATAGAGTAAGTGCTCAGTAAGTATGATTGAATGAATTGAATGAATTGGATGAATTTCTGATCTACTCCTCTCCCTGCTTATCCAAGATCCAGCTCTTTCACCCTTTGAGCACCCCCGAACTCTGCTAGGAGTACCCTTTCAAGTTACCTAGTCTTGACCCAAGATTATCTGAAGGACCCCCTCATGACCCAAGTCCAAGACCATCAACCCTCCTAGAAACAGGAACCCATCTTACTTTCCCCATCCTTGGGTGTTTAATTTTTTAATTTATTATTTTTTTAATGGTATTGGTTAAGCTTATATGAAATGCTGGGACAGATACAAGATCATCAGGTTGGACAGAGTCCAGGTCCTACATGGGGCTCACAGTTTTAATCCCCATTTTACAGATGAAGTATCTGAGGCCCAGAGGGGTTGAGTGACTGGCCCAAGGATACAAAACAGACAAGTGACAGAGCTAGAACAAGAACCCAGGTCCTCTGACTCCCAGGCTGGGGTCATGCTGCTTCAGAGCACCTACTGGGAATAAGTCTGGTTCCCAAGTCTCCTGCTCCCTCACTCCCCTGGTTCTTGCCACCTCAGCCCTCTACTGTGTTCCCTCAGAATCAATCAGAAAGGACCTGGGGTCCATTTGAAATGAAGCCAAACCTGGGCCTAGACCAACTCTGATTCTTGACTTTGCACATTTAATACAGGGCTCTCTGTCCTTTTTCAGAAGACAGCTCATCCTTTCTGGGAATGGCTATGCCTCCATCTCCAGATGCCCATGTTTTCCAACTGCTTTACGGTCACTAATCAGCCTACTGAAAACATAGTAGTATTGTAAGTGCTTGGGAATTCCTCGAGGAGCTGACAATCGAATAGGGGAAGCAGATCGATAAAACGTATTTACTAACAATAGGAGCAGGAGAAGTGACAAGACTATCAGAGTGGGAGTGGGAATGCTATTAAGGCAGGATGAGATAGCTGAATAAATAATTAAGCATATATTAAATGGGTACATAGATGATTTAGGATGGGCATAAAACACATAAATGATATCAACCCTCATCCATACGACCCCTTGTATCCCTTTGCAGTGCAACTCAATAGCAACCTCCCCATTGCCGAGAGCAGAAGTCTTATCATCTGGAGCCACTGGGAAACCCATGACCAAGGTGAGACTGGAACCCAAGAGGCCCCAGCTCCCAGATGGATGCTCACTCACTGGACTGATCAGTTGTTCTCAGCTGCGCCCATGTCCCGCCACATCCCATGGGAGGATGCTGATTCTGCTCGGAGATGTGGCCTTGGGAGTCCAAGTGAGAGGAGCTGCCCCATGGTAGGAGTGGCTTGATCCAGATGCCAGGATAGGCCCCCTCAGTTCTCGGAGACCAAAGCAAGCCCCTGACTTGCAGGCAGGTGCAGACCAGGATGCTGCCAAAGGCTGCTGGGCTTCTGCTTCCCTAACTGCCCCTGGAGATCACCTTCAGGGCAATACCCTTGGTGCATGTGTTCAGGCCTTGTGCTGTGTCAGGCAGGGTGTAGGGAGCTTCCTCTTTTTTAAAATGGCATTTGTTAAGCGCTTACTACGTGACAGGCACTGTACTAAGCCCTGAGGTAGAGAAAAGACAATCAGGTTGGACGCAGTCCCTGTCCTACATAGGCTCACAGTCTTAATCTACAGATGTGAGGCCCAAGGAAGTGAAGTAACTTGCCCAAGGATACACAACAGACAGGTAGAAGAGCTGGGAACAGAACCCAAGTCCTTCTGGCTCTCAGGCCTGTACTCTATCCACTAGGCCACACTGCTTCTTCCTGTGAAAAGATGTCCTGGCCAGTGCATTGATATGAGAAAGAAACAACAAAAAGGGCCCACTATCCAGCCCTCTAGCCCATTTCTCAGTCCCTTCTCCCCGTACCTGTCCCGGACAGTGCGGATCGGAGATTCATCCCAGGGTTTATAACACTCACTTTCTGGAAATTCCTCTTGCTGTAGACCAGTTCTATTTCCTCTTTTGGTACGCTTCTGGATTTATGGTTCCACCTAGGCAGTCAGCTCTTGCCTTCCTACTTTCACACACCTCCCCCCTCGCATCAGAGAGCTTGATCGCCCTTTATATCTTTAATCAAAAGTAACATATCTCTGACCCTTCTGCCCCTTCCATCAGCCCTGACTCTGCTTCTGAGGCTCTTTGGTTTTCGGGGGCCTGTGCTGGGAATAAGAAGAGAACTGAGGGAGCCTCAGGGAAGCTAAACTTTCCCTATTCTCTACTCCCAAGGCAGCTCCTGTGCCAAGGCCTCACTCCTGCTCCTCCCGCCTCACTGGTCTGAGCTAAATTTAAAACCAACATAAAAATATCTGACTTGAAAATCACATGGCTTTCCAGGTAAATTCTCTATCGAGATCCCACTGGGTTGTGCTTTGAAAATATTTAAAGGTGAAATACCAAAGATAAAACTCTGCTCAAGAGTCCAAATCCATTATCCAGGAAAAAAACAACAAATTTGCCTCTTCCAGATATCTGACGTGGAGATAGCATGGTCTTTAGGAAAGACTATGAGCCTGTCAGTCAGGAGATCTGGTTTCTAGTCTCAGCTCTGTCCTTGGCCTGCCGTGTGACCTTGGATAAGTCACTTGACCTCTCTTGCCCTCGGTTTTCTCCTCTGTAAAATGGGGGTGGCAGACTGTGACTCCTAGGTGGCACAGGGAATATACTCAATTATCGATTAATAACCTTGTACCTACTTCCCTGTTTAGTAAATAGCAAGCACTGATATATTCTGACACCCTACATTCCAGCGATGAGCAAATTCCAAGACAGATGAGGTAGCAGAGTTTAGCTCTGTCCTTCAGAGCTTCTGACAATTAGTCATTATGTTCAGGGAGATTTGGAAACTAGAAACTTAAAGGTTCTGGGTTCAAAACTTCCTGGTGCTATCAGTGTGCTGTGTCATCTCTCGGGGCCACTTGGAAGAAATGTGACTGGGGCTAGGGGACCGGAGATCCAATTCTGGGACCTCACAACCCCACAGTATGCAAATGATGTAACAGCGTCTACATGATTTAACAGCACAATAACGCGGACAGGGATTCCAGAGAATTGCAATTTCCAATTCAACATGGAGAAATACAAAATAAAAATCAAATGCTGTGCAGATATAAAACACAGTTCAAACCCTGGGGGGAGAAAAGGGTAGAAGAGCAGGATCCAATGTTATCGATAGTAACATAAACTGTAAAATCTACACAAGAGGAAATAGGCTTGAACTGCACCAGGAAGGATTTAGCTAGACACAAGGAAAACTTTCCAACTGGGTGAGTGGGTAAACATCAGAGTAGGTGAGTGATGGGGGCTGGAGAAGTTATTTATCTTTTAAAACAGATTGGAATCTTACCAGCCTCTCCTAGGTAAGGTGTAATCATGCTAGAGGCAGAGGAATGGACATGATGACTTCCCTTGAGCAGCCCAAGATTCTATGATTTCTATTTTCAAACCTAAAACCAAACTTTTAAAAATGGGTAACCCTGACCTATTGAGCCCCATCTCCACCTAGCACCCTGAGGTAAGGGGAAAAGCCACCCGCTTTCAGGTATCTTTGTTCAAAATGCAGTTCTGCTTCAGTCTATGACTGCTCCCTGCTCTGAAAGCTCTCTCTGTCAATCCTTACCTGCTCTAACAAGCCAAAATTAGAACAGTGGCATGTTAATGTGGGAGCATGGGGAGTGGGACAACTGATGATGCTTTGGAAGAATCTGAATTTACCTTATCATTATTAACAATAATAATAATAATTGTGGTATTTTTAAGTGCTTACTATGTACTAAATGCTGGGGTAGACAAAAGGTAATTGGGTTGGACACAGTTTCTGTCTCTCATGGGGCTCACAGTCTCAATCCCCATTTTACAGATGAGGTAACTGAGGCACGGAGAAGTGAAGTGACTTGAACAAAGTTACACAGCAGACCACGGGCAGAGCAGAGATTACAACCCATGATCTTCTGTCTCCCAGACCCAAGCTCTATCTGCTACACCATGATGTTTCTCATACTTTTTAGATTCAGGGCCAGCGACTCCCCCATAGTTGAAGTGAGATTCCCCTGGCTTATAAAGGTCCAAACCAACCCCTTTTGCCCATGATCTAGGGGAAAGCCCATTTTTAGTCAAGCTCTTGACTTGCTGGATGACTCTGGATAAGCTACGTACTCTCTGTGGGCCTCACCTCCTGGGTGCTTCTAGAATCAGCAAGAGATGCCTGTTACATGTTCTGAGCATCTTGGAAGAAAGGCACAGTAATGATATGAGATGTATTCCCAGTTATGTGGTTGTTATTCCTGTTGTTAATACAGTGCCTGACTCCCTCTGCTGCCCAGGAGATCTGCTGCATCATCTTCATCATCGGTGTTTATATTAAGCACTTACTATGTGCAGAGCACTCTACTAAAGCGGTTGGGAAAGTACAGTGCAAGAGTTGATAGACATGTTCCCTGCACACAAAAAGCTTACAGGCTACAGGGGGAGACAGATATTAATGTAAACAAAAAATTTATAACGTATAACTTACAGATATGTATATAAGTGCTGTGGCAAGAGGGAGGATAGCATTTCTTTCCCTTCACACCCTGCATAAATGCTTAAGCCTACTGCACAAGGGTCCTTGATACTCTCATCCCCCCACAGCACTGTTATATCTACCCTAACACTCTTCAACTTCTTCCTACCTGTAATTTATTTTAGAGTCTGCAAACAGCTTGAGGACAGGGATTGGGTCTACCAACTCCATTGTTCTCTCCCAAGAACTTAGTATTAATTAATTAATTCATTCATTCATTCAATCATATTTATTGGGCACTTAATGTATGCACAACACTGTATTAAGCACTTGGGAAGTACAAGTTAGCAACATATAGAGACGGCCCTACCCAACAACAGGCTCACAGTCTAGAAAGGGGAGACAGACAAAAACACAAAACAAGCAGACAGGAGTCAATACCATCAGAATAAATAGAATTATAGCTATATACACATCATTAATAAAATAAATAGAGTAATAAATATGTACAAATATACACAAGTTCTGTGGGGAGAGGAAGGGGGTAGGGTAGAGGAAGGGAGGGGGCGATGAAGAGGGGAGGAGGAGAAGGAAAGGAAAAAAGTGGGGGCTCAGTCTGAGAAGGCCTCCTGGAGGAGGTGAGCTCTCAGTAGGGCTTTGAAGGGAGGAAGAGAGCTAGTTTGGCATATGTGTGGAGGGAGGGCATTCCAGGCCAGAGGTAGGACATGGGCCAGGGGTCGACGGCGGGACAGGCAAGAACAAGGCATGGTGAGGAGGTTAGCGGCAGAGGAGCAGAGTGTGTGGGCTGGGCTGTAGAAGAAGAGAACGGAGGTGAGGTAGGAGGAAGCGAGGTGATGGAGAGGCTTGAAGCCGAGAGTGAGGAGTTTTTGCTTGATTCGAAGGTTGATAGGAAACCACTGGAGATTTTTGAGGAGGAGAGTGGCATGCCCCAAGAATTTCTGTACAGAGATAATCCAGGCAGCAGAGTGAAGTATAGACTGAAGTGGGGAGAGACAGGAGGATGGGAGATCAGAAAGGAGGCTGATGCAGTAATCCAGTCGGGATAGGATGAACAAGCAAGGAAGAGGTTTGAACGGAGAGGAAAGGGCGTATCTTGGCGATGTTGTGGAGGTTAGACCGGCAGGTTTTGGTGACGGATTGGATGTGTGGGGTGAATGAGAGAGCGGAGTCGAGGATATAATAACAATAATAATAATAATAATGGCATTTATTAAGTGCTTACTATGTGCAAAGCACTGTTTAAAGCGCTGGGGAAGTTACAAGGTGATCAGGTTGTCCCTTGTGGGGCTCACAATCTTAATCCCCATTTTACAGATGAGGTAACTGAGGCACAGAGAAGTTAAGTGCCTTGCCCAAAGTCACACAGCTGACAATTGGCAGAGCTGGGATTTGAACCCATGACCTCCGACTCCAAAGCCCATGCTCTTTCCAATGAGCCAAGCTGCTTCCCTGATACCAAGGTTGCAGGCTTGTGAGACGGGAAGGATGGTAGTGCCATCTACAGTGACAGAAAAGTCAGGGAAAGGACAGGGTTTGGGAGGGAAGATAAGGAGCTCAGTCTTGGACTTGTTGAGTTTTAGATGGCGGGCAGACATCCAGATGGAGATGTCCTGAAGGCAGGAGGAGATATGAGCCTGGAGGGAGGGAAAGAGAACAGGGGTGGAGATGTAGATTTGGGTGTCATCAGCATTAGAGATGATAGCTGAAGCCATGTGAGCGAATGAGTTCACCAAGGGAGTGAGTATAGATGGAGAATAGAAGGGGTACGGTGCTCTACAGTGAATAAGCACTCAATAAGTACTATGGGTTGATGGCTTGATCTGGGTACACTGAGCACCCCTGGTGGTCCACTGGACGATCCTGGAAAGAAGTGGGCCCAAGACAAGGTGGCTGGTGAACATTAGGGCCTATCCTGCTGTCCTTGAGGTAGTCAAGTTTTCCCTCCCTCTGAAAGTACCACGTGGTTCTACAAACATAGCGAAAGGCAGCTAAGTGGAGCAGGAGTGTGCAGTCTTTGCTTGAAGCAGCTTTAAGGCTGTGCCAATTGCTCTCCCCTACACTGTTCCAGGGGGCATGTTTCTGTGCTCTTGGGAACCACAAGCCATAGTCAACCTCATCATCCATGGGTCTCTTCTCCAGACCAAGCTACGAAAAATCCCACCACCTTCATGATGTCTTCCCAGATTAACTACCTATCTTAGATCACACCAATGGACTAGAAATTCCTTAGCAGTTATGTTAAGGATAGCATTCAATCAATTGATTGAGCGCTTACTGTGACAGATAAGAAAAACAAAAGAACACAAGCAAAGGAAACAAAGCATAGCTAACAGAGATCATCAGACTATAGACTGATAGTACTGTAGACTATCGATAATTTTATTTATTTATATTGCTGCCATTGATGCCTGTTTACTTGTTTTGATGCCTGTTTCCCTCCTTCTGTGAGCCCATTGTGTGCAGGGATTGTCTCTGTTGCTGAATTGTACTTTCCAAGCACTTAGTACAGTGCTCTGCACACAGTAAGCACTCAATAAATACGACTGAATGAATGAATGAATGAATAAATAAATAGCACTGTAGACTGTAAGCTCTGTGAGGGCAGGAATCTCATCAACCAACTTTGTTGAGTTGTATTTTCCCAAATGCTTAGTACAGTGCTCTGCATACAGTACGTGCTCAAAAAATACTAATGATTATTTATCATCTGTGCTTTATATTCGGCTATATGTATGTGTATTGGTGTGTTCCCATCTCCCCCACCACCTAGAAAGTTCCTCAAGGGCAGGGACTGTGATGTGTCCTATCTTTGGGACTCCTACAACATCTAGCACAATGCTCTGAAGAAAGTAGTCTCCCCCTTTTAGACTGTGAGCCCACTGTTGGGTAGGGACTGTCTCTATATGTTGCCAACTTGCACTTCCCAAGCGCTTAGTACAGTGCTCTGCACACAGTAAGCGCTCAATAAATACGATTGATTGATTGATTGATCAATGACTTACTGTGACTGGAAAAATCACTAATGGCTGGTTGGTCAAGGCCACTCAACTAAGCCTAGGAAAATCACAATGGAAGTAAAGATTTTTGGTTCTGATTTTCCAATTTGATCACCTATGGAAGGAACTCAAACATACCTCTCACAAAAACGGTTTTATGCCTAGTTCCACTGTGCTGTGGCAGTCTTTTGGTCACTTACAAAACCTATCCTTTATAAGCCTCAGAATCCAAGGTGATGCAAGGGAAGCCAAGTGACCAGCAGGATAGGCCCTTGCCCAGCCCTGGTGGCTACTCCCTCTCCAATCCCCGAATCATCTCTGGTGAATACTGGCACTTTCCCACCAGCACAGAGACTAAGGGCGTCAAGATTATCCGTAAGTAGATTCAGACAAAACTTTTCACGGGGTCAGATCTTGGAGTCTAGGATAGATAAGCCTCTGCCATATAGCAAATCTCAAAATGGAAACATTCCTTCTGTATGGGTCATGGAATGTGGGATGAGAGAAGAACAGAAGCAGCTATGTGACAGCAGCCTCAAAAAATGATCTTGTTCATGGTCACCCTCAGCCATTTTTTAAAGGTATTTGTTAAGCTCTTACTACATGCTAGGCACGATATAAAGTCCCAGGGTAGATACAAGCTAGTCAGTCCATGTCCCACATGGGCCTCATAGTAGTAACCCCCATTTTACAGATGAGGTAACTGAGACACAGAGAAGTGACGTGACTTGCCCAAGGTCACACAGCAGACACGTGGCATAGCTGGGATTAGAACTCCGGTCTTTCTGACTCCCACTAATGTTTTATCCACTAGGCGATACTGTCACCAAACAGCGCTTCGAGGGAGGTTGATATTACATTTTCTTTGCTTTCCTTCTGATGCTAACTTTATTGTTGCTTGGGTAGCCAAATCCTGAAACCTTCACGTATGAGTAATCATAAGCCATTACTGGTTCAGAACAATGGCCCAACCAACTCAGAACTCTATCTCAGACAGAGGCAACCTGGGGGACCCAGGGGATGTGTTGCCCTCCTAGATATCTACAGTAAATTCCTTTCAAGCAGGTGATGGATCCAAATAGAGAGACTGGGAGCCTAGAACCAAAGTCCTATAAAGAGGTCCGAAAATTTCTGTTGAGGTCCCCTACTACTTGATGATCTCCCACCTCCATCTCATCCTCTGATGGATGGTGATTGTGACTGAATTGGTCTTACTAGAAAGAATGACCCCCAAGCAGCATGGCCTAGTGGATAGAGCACGGATCTGGGAGACAAAAGGACCTGGGTTCAAATCCCGGCTCTGTCACTTCTCTGCTACGTGATCTTGGTAAAGTTACTTAACTTCTCTGTGCCGCAGTTACCTCGTCTTTAAAGAGAGGATTAAGACTGTGAGCCCTTTGTGGGACAGGGTCTGTCTCCAGTCTGATCGGCTTGTATCTACCCCAGTGCTTGGCACTTAGTAAGCATTTAACAGTGCTAAGCACTTAGTACAGTGCTATGCCCACAGCAAGTGCTCAATAAATACGATTGAATGAAATTAACAAATACCATAAAAAACCAACAAACAAAAAAACCCCAACCTCAGTTACCTGGCATATAACTTCTTAGCATGTGTCTTCTCCATTCTCCCCAAAATGGGCCATGGAAAAGTTTTCTCCAAATGACCTTTTCCTTATTCAAAGAGATAGCCAGAATCTGGAGAGACTCACACCTCCCTGGATTCAGTGGCTATTTCAAGGGAGGTGAAATCTGGGGTCTAGCCTATTTGAAGCTGCTCCGTAAAAACGATCAGAAGGGAAGAGAAACATCATCACTGAACAACAGGTTTTTCAGCTAGGGCTTAACCAGGAAAAAACAGAAAACTAATGTTAATCATTTACTTTGTAAAGTATTGCCTCTAATAGTGAAACAGCATGATGATTGTTCCTTCCCTCCACTCTATAGCACTTAATGACATTTCTTAACCTAGTGCAGTAATACCTTTCCCTCTAGCTGCTACTTCAGTAGGAAAGGGCCCCACCCAGCCCAGGATCAACCAGGAGTTTAATAAAAAAGAACCCTGGAGACAAAAGAGCCTCACATTTTGGAGGATAGAGGGCACCTGGAGTGAGGATGCTGGGGCAGACTGGTTGGTTGGGATGTTAAGTCTCGGTATCACTCACTGAAATAACCTACAGTCCGCTGTGTATACAGGTCTGCTGCTGGAGAGGGGGTGGCAACCGGCATGTCGTTGGTGCCCTTGGAAAAGGCCCAAAGGACATGGAAAAGTTCGGGCCCAGGTTTGGGGGAGCAGAGACCCTCCAAAGACACCCCATTTAGAACGTTACCTTGAGATACTGGGGCAGGAGAGGAAGTGAGCCTGGAGTAAGGGCACTCTACGTGAAGGTGGGACAACTGTATTCAAACCCCAGCTGCGCCAAGGTTCAGGAGGATGTCCCAAAATCATGGCCCTCACACCTTCGGTGCCTTGGTTTCTCCACCTACCACAGCTATAATGCAAGGATGAGAGGGTGTGAAAAAATGGCTTATGGTCTGCAACACAGAGGACAGTACACATTCTACCCTTAGCTACGACTTTTCTCAAAATGCTCAATCAATCAATAAATCCTCCCCCTTCTCCAACACCACCCGCTCCCAATCCTCTCCGCTACTCTCCCATCCTTCCCAGCAGTATCTTCAGATGAGATCTCCTCCTTCCTCTCAAGTGCTACTCCATCCACCTGTGCTTCAGACCCCATTCCCTCTCATTTTATGAAATCTCTCGCCCCTTCCCTTCTCCCCTCCTTAACGTCCATCTTCAACCGCTCACTCTCAACTGGTTCCTTCCCCTCTGCCTTCAAACATGCCCACGTCTCCCCCATCCTAAAATAACCCTCTCTTGACCCCACCTCTCCTTCTAGTTATCAACCTATCTCCCTCCTACCATTTCTTTCCAAACTCCTTGAACGAGTCATCTACACATGCTGCCTCGAATTCCTAAACGACAACTCTCTCCTCAACCCCCTCAAATCTGGCTTCCATCCCCTACACTCCACCGAAACTGCCTTCTCAAAGGTCACCAATGACCTCCTTCTTGCCAAATCCAACGGCTCCTACTCTATTCTAACCCTCCTCGACCTCTCAGCTGCCTTCGACACTGTGGACCACCCCCTTCTCCTTAACACGCTATCCAACCTTGGCTTCACTGACTCCATCCTCTCCTGGTTCTCCTCTTATCTCTCTGGCCGTTCATTCTCAGTCTCCTTTTCGTGCTCCTCCTCCCCCTCCCATCCCCTTACTGTAAGGGTTCCCCAAGAGTCAGTTCTTGGTTCCCTTCTGTTCTCTATCTACACTCACTCCCTTGGTGAACTCATTTGCTCCCACGGCTTCAACTATCATCTCTACGCTGATGACACCCAAATCTACATCTCTGCCCCTGCTCTCTCTCCCTCCCTTCAGGCTCGTGTCTCCTCCTGTCTTCAGAATCTCCATTTGGATGTCTGCCCACCATCTAAAACTCAATATGTCCAAGACTGAACTCCTTATCTTCCCTCCCAAACCCTGCCCTCTCCCTGACTTTCCCATCACTGTAGATGGCACTACCATTCTTCCTGTCTCACAAGCCCGCAAACTTGGTGTCATCCTCGACTCTGCTCTCTCGTTCACCCCACACATCCAATCCGACACCAAAACCTGCCAGTCTCATCTCCACAACATCGCCAAGATCCATTCTTTCCTCTCCATCCAAACCTCTACCTTGCTGGTTCAATCTCTCATCCTATCCCGACTGGATTACTGCATCAGTCTCCTCTCTGATCTCCCATCCTCCTGTCTCTCCCCACTTCAGTCTATACTTCACTCTGCTGCCCGGATCATCTTTGTGCAGAAATGCTCTGGGCATGTTACTCCCCTCCTCAAAAATCTCCAGTGGCTGCCTGTCAACCTACAAATCAAGCAAAAACTCCTCACTCTCGGCTTCAAGGCTCTCCATCACCTCTCCCCCTCCTACCTCACCTCCCTTCTCTCCTTCTACAGCCCAGCCCGCACCCTCTGCTCCTCTGCCACTACCTCATTCTTGCCTGTCCCACCGTCGATCCCTGGTCCACGTCCTTCCCCTGGCCTGGAATGCCCTCCCTCCGCACATCCGCCAAGCTACCTCTCTTCCTCCCTTCAAAGCCCTACTGAGAGCTCACCTCCTCCAAGAGGCCTTCCCAGCCTGAGCCCCCTTTTTCCTCTCCTTCTCCTCATCCCCCCACCCTACCTCCTTCCCCTCCCTACAGCACTTGTATATATATTTGCACAGATTTATTACTCTATTTATTTTACTTGTACATATTTACTATTCTATTTATTTTGTTAATGATATGCATATTGCTTTAATTCTATTTGTTCTGACGACTTTGACACCTGTCTACATGTTTTGTTTTGTTGTCTGTCTCCCCCTTCTAGACTGTGAGCCCACTGTTGGGTAGGGACCGTCTTTATATGCTGTCAACATGTACTTTCCAAGCGCTTAGTACAGTGCTCTGCACACAGTAAGTGCTCAATAAATACGATTGAATGAATGAATGAATGAATTTATTGAGCACTTGCTGAGTGCAGGGAACTGTACTAAGCACTGTGGAGAGTACAGTACCACAGAATTGGTAGACATGTTCCTGTCCACAAACTAGCATTCCGGTCGACTCCACTCTCCCCAACACAAAGCCTCATTTCTCTTCAATTCATGAGGAGTAGCAAATTATTTACAAAATGGCAGGTGATTGGGCATTGGGGGTGAGTGCAAAAAAGACACAGGAAAGGCATGAGTTGACTGTCTCCAAGCCCAGGAGAAACGATGAAGAACCATTAGGACTGCCTGATCCCACTAAACCTCAGCCACCTGTGTCTCCCCTTCAGCATCTGTCATTTTCACCACCAAGTAGCACAGGTTAAAGCAGACACCCACTGAGGGCTGTCTGCTGGCCGTGAGAAAATTCAACTGAAGTTGACACCCTCCCTGCCTTCTAGGGACTTTAATTCCAAAGGTCCAGGTGGTGAGGTCACTTCTCAAATCCAATCTGGATGGCTGGAGACCTTGAAAAGGACCTTGAAAGGATGTGTAACCTTGGGGTAAGTCACTTAACTTCTCTGTGCCTCAGTTACCTCATCTACAAAATGGGGATCAATACTGTGAGCCCCATGTGGGACACAGATTGTGTCCAACCTGATTAGCTTGTACTTATTGCAGAGCTTAATACAGTGCCTGGCACAGAGTAAGCACTTAACAAATACCATTAAAAACAAAGCAAAACATACATCCCAGCATAATTCAAGGATGAATTGTTTAAGGGTCTTGAAAAATTCCTTCGGAGTCTGCTTTTTGGGCCCTTTGGAAAAAGGAAGTTTGCTGTGGCTCTTATAACCCATACAGTACACCACTTTTCCTCCAAAGGATTTCAAATATGAATCTCCCTCTTATTCTCATGGCATCCATGTAAGACAGAGAGAGAGAAGACATGATCGTTACTATTTTCTACCTGGAGAAACTGAGGGACTAAAAAGCTGTGCTCTAGATGACAGCCACTCAGTTGCTGAGTTGGGATCCCAGGCATCCTGGGTGCCTTTCCCCCACAGAAAAAAATCCTCTACCACAAAGCCTTAGACATCACTCCTCTGGGCTGCTCATCTCCCGGACCTGCTCTCACCCACGTCAGACGTTGATTTTCCTTGTCTCCTTGTCAAAAACCCACGACAAGTGCTCTGAAATTGGCAGAAACTGCTAGCCGCTGATACCTTCAGATGGGGGCCCGTCACATTAAGCTCAACTCAAGCATTCTCACATCCTAAAGCACACGAGACAATGTATTATTAACTTCTCCCCTCGTGGTATGTATCAATTTCTGAAACCGACTCATTCATGCACACACACATACACACACACATTACACATCCACCCACATGTAAAAATGCTTAGACAGACACAAAATCATCAGGCAGCCAATTATCTGAGTTCAGCACAGTTAGTATGATCTAATAATGAAGCTTAGGTGTAATGCAACACCACCAACGGCAGCCTGCTATGAGCAAGCGAGTGGGAGTGAGGGCAGAGCCCTGCTCAGGTCTCCTGATTGTCTAGATCTCAGCTCCCGAGTCGGAAGCTGAAACCCATCAAACTCCTTCCCCTGCCAGGGAGACTGGTCTTGCTCCCAACTCCAACTTGGAGAGAGTTTAGCACATCTGGACTGTTTGATTCCCTGGGCCAGGGCACACTAGCAACCTCAGGTGCTTTGGGGAGATGCCCCTGTCGTTGGGCTTTGTGAGGATCACTGGACCCAGAGAGCTCCATGGGAGTTCCTTGGGCTGGCTCTCAGCAACCCCATCAGAGATTAGATTGCTAAACACTATTCAATTCATGCAGGAGACCTGGTTCCTGCCCTCACTGGGTTTGCATTCTGGGAGTTGGTGTGAAGGTGTTGGGATGCAGATCTACACTAGCCATCATGCAGATGCCTAGGGAGGATGTTACACCTTGATGAGAGGAGAAGAGGGTACTTAATGATGCCGAAGGGGGAGGATAGGATTGGATTCTGACCCTGGCACGGATCACATCTTCGGGAAGTCGCAGAGGGGCTGCTCTGGGAAAGCAGAGACAAAACAGGGCATGGCTTGACTCCAAATTGCCTGCAACCTAGAGGCCTAGGATCACCAAAGATTTTAAACAGAAGTAAAAATCCCCAGGAGAGCATCCTCCATCCAGACTCTCTCCTTGACAGCGTCAAATTCACGCTCAGGCGGTTCCGTTAGCAGGTGTGAGGGTGAGAACTCTTGCCTGCCCTTCCCCCATCACTCCCTTGCCCGCCCCCGCACCCTCACAGCCTGAAAGCACTGGCCCAGCAGTTCCACCTGGAACAATAATAACGATAATAAAAATAATAACAATAATTGCGGCACTTCTTAAGCACTTACTATGTGCCAAACACTGTATTAAGTACTGGGGTAGATACCTGCAAATTGGGTTGGCCACAGTCTCTGTTCCACATGGGACTCACCGTCTTAATCCCCACTTTACAGATGAGGTAACTGAGGCCCAGAGAAATGAAGTGACTTGCCCTAGGTCACACAGCAGACACGTGGCAGAGCCAGGATTAGAACCCAGGTCCCTCTGACTCTCAGGCAGGACTCTATCCACTAGGCCATGCTCCTTCTCGGTGAGATGCCTTTGTCTGTCCTGAGCTTGGGAACGGACTGGTGCCATTCCAGGTCCTCCAGGTCCCTCCTGCTCTGCTAAGGCACACTCAGTTGGGGGACTCTGCCCGCCCCCACGCTGACTTTTGAGAGGCAAGAAAAAGAGGAACTGGAGAGAGGGACAGAACCTCAGCTCTGTGACACCAATAATGTCACCGGCTGACCCCCGGATCACCATAGCCTCAAAACCATCCTCACAGAAATGATGGTCAGAAGAAGCCCCAATCACAAACAAACAAATCATTTACCCACAGAGAGATCTAAACCTGGGAGAGATCTTCAAGCTTCCAGCCAGCCAAGCATGACACCCATGTTACTTGCAGGGATAAGCTAGGTGGTGAGGAATTGATGTCTGGGGGCAGCGGGAAGGCAGAGGGTGCTTTCAGCTCCCTCTCACACCTGCCTTTCTTACCTAGCCCTAAGGAGCCCACCTCTTGGCTCTCATCTTAAAAAAATGCACCCTCCTTCCCCACACTTAGCAGGAACCCAAGCCCAGACACTCCAATCCCAGCTCTGATGATTGCTTGCTGTGTGATCTTGGGCAAGTCACTTAATTTCTCTTTGGTTCTGTTTCCTCAACTAAGCTCATTGTGAGCAGGGAACGTGTCTATCAACTCTGTTATAGTGTACTCTCCCAAGTGCTTAGCACAGTGCTCTGCACACAGTGCTCAATCACTGTGATTGGTTGAACGATTGATTACTCTCCCAAGCACTTAGTATAGTGCTCTGCGAACAGTAAGCACTCAATAAATATGATTGATTGATACTTGGACTGTGAGCCCCACGAAGAAATGGATATTTCACTAAGGAATTCCCCCCATCCAGACTTCTCCTTCTTCCCCTTGGCTGTTCCCCGCCCACCATTTCAGCTGACCCAGGTCAGAGACAAGAACCGGAGGTATCTGAACAAAATTCATCCTGTCGGGGAACAGCAGATAACCGGCAAGTGTTAGAATAATGCTGAAAGTGCATTACCTGATAAGACAAGCCCAGGGTAGGAATGATATATCAGCAAGGGGAAATTCCTCTGAGCAGGAGGGCTGGACTGAGACAGTAAACTCATTATGGGAAGGGAATGTGTCTGTTAATTCTGTTGCATTGTAATTTCAACACTTGTTAAGCACTTACTATGAAACCAAGCACTGTTCTAAACACTGGGGAAGATGCAAGTTAATCAGGTTAAACACAGTCTCTCTCCCATATAGGGCTCAAACTCTTAAACCCCATTTTACAGATGAGGTAACTGAGGCTCGGAGAAGATATGTGAATTTCCCAAGGTCATATAGCAGACAAGTGGTGGAGCTGGGATTAGAATCCAGGTCTTTCTGACTCTCAGGCCTATGCTCTACCCCCTAGGCCACGCTCCTACTCTATTGTCCCAGGTGCTTAGAACAGAGCTCTGCACATAAATGCCTCTGATTGACTGACTGATTGGGGCAGCCCCCTCCTCTGCAGACTGAAATGCCCTCTCTGCCCTCATGAGGGTGTCTCTCATGCCAGTCTGGGTCACAATCTCCTCCAGGCAAATGGTGGAAATCAAGCAGATTCAGAGCTGGCTGCGGGCACCTTAGCAGACGGAACAAGACAAAGGTGAGATGAGCCAAGCCGGTCTCTCATGTTTGCTGGGCTTCCAATGCCACCCTCTCTGGGCTGCAGTTCAGGAAACCTTCCAGGGCTGCCCTCCCTGACCTGCCGCTCCAGGAAAAAGCTTTCTTTCCTGCTACCCAGAGCCACCTCTAGAAACTTGGGTGGTTTTTATTTATTTATTTACTGAAACAAAGCCGGACTTAATGGGGCTGGTTATCATTACTGATTCTGTTATCATCCTCCTAGTGCAGGGAGACGCACTCTAAACCTTGACACTTCTAGCTCAGTATCACCCCCGTGCTATTTCACTGTGTCTAATGAAACATCTGCTCCTTCAAAGAGATCTCATACCTCAGCTATTTGTCTCCCTACACCCCCACACACACCACCACCACCGGCCCCACACCTCTCTGCTGTTCCCTTTCCCTTTAATTTCCTCCTTTATGCCAGCAGAGGTGATGCAATTATCAAAGTGGGCCTAATGGATTAATGGAGACTTGGTTGCCACCCTTCCCTTAATGTTAATTAACCCTCCCTTCTGCAGCAGAGCTGCGTAGGAGGGAGCACCCCCATGCTGAGAAAGACATGGGCCCTACAACTGATGGAAGGGAGATGGTTTCTAAATGTGACATCCCAAAAGTTCTCCTATCCAGCTGCTATCAAATCTCTAGAACCCTGGGGGGATCATTACTTTGCAGAACACATCTTTAAAAAAAATGGCACTTGTTAAGGACTTACTATATTCCAAGCACTGCATTAAGTGCTGGGGTAGATACAAGCTAATCAGGTGGGACACAATCCACATTCCTCATGCGGCTCAGGGTGTTAATCCCCGTTTTACAGATGAGGTATCTGAGGCACAGAGAAGTGACATTACTTTCTCAAGGTCACACAGCAGACAAGTAGTAGAGCCACGATTAGAACCCAAGTCCCCTGACTTCCAGGCTCACACTCTTTCCACTAAGTCAGACTACTCTGGCTGGCCTCTAAATACTTTCCTGATAGATCCCCGTTGCCCCTTCCCCTCAGATTTGGGAGGTTCAGTGAGATTAGGTGGGATGGGAAAGGGAGAGTGAATCCTTGACACGAGGTTCCTGGCCTCACCTGGGACTCCCTACACTCCCTACCCTCGGGAAGCTTAGCTGCTGAATCAGGTCCTTCTTACTGTGGATGCCCAGAGTGTCCTCAAATGATGCGGGGTCTCCTCCCCTGTAAACTCCAAATGGGCACCCAGTCCCCCTTCACTGGGGCTGGGCACTACCTCCAGTTCCCTGAAGCTGGGCACTGCCCAGTCCCAGATCCACAGCGGTCCACCCGACTCTGCAAATGCAACAGTCTTAGAGTTCTGAAACCTTTCCCTTCCTGTATGAAGTCACAACCTGCAGGGCATCTCTGCCTCTGAGTTACTCATAGTCGATGCATAAACAGAGGCAAGCTGCTTTTGCAGGAGGCACAGATTTAAATCCGTAATTAGTGGGTTTTGAAACATCACCACGGTTGGGATTAGCCCATCTTCATCGTTAGGGAAGCAGACGGGGTTTCTCCTGCCAGATTGACAGAAACCTCCGAACTAACCTTGGAATTCCCTTCTCGGCTGCCAGCCTCGTTCGTCTCCTTGCCAATCCTGCAGCTGCCTCTGTGCTCTCCTGAGGCTCTTAGCCTACACTGAAATGGTTCTAACTTTCACTTCACTCACAACAGCCTGTCTATCCCCAAATAGCTCTGGGGTGGTGGGACCTCACCCATCCTTGATGTTGGCTGTGGCCCCTTTGACTAGACCACCCGTAAGTGAGCTCTAGAGAAGGAGACCCAAGCCAAGCCCACTGGCCGCAGCATCAAGGTAAAATGATGACTGCTCAGTGGTACCGTGGCCTGGGGATCAAGAAAGTGCCTGGAGGTGGTCCCTGGGTATTACACACACCTGCTCCCTCCCGTGCCCACCTTCTGAGTCCTCACTGCTCTCATGCCGAGACAATCCGACTTCCCGTGCCGTCAGCACTGCAGAGCAGATGCAGCTTGCACAGGGCAAACCCAGGGTATCCTCTCCTGGGAGGATCGTCAGCAGCCTGCTCCGCCGGCTTCAAGGGTGGGTTCCTTCCTTCCTGACAGGGGAACCCGGTGGAACTGAAATCACCCTTGCCTTGTCAAAACAGCCAAGGCTGAGCCCCCGGGGCTTCCAGCTCCAGGAATCTTGCTGTGACCTGTAAACCACTCTGGCAGGCTGGGCTGGGGGAAGGTAAAGGGAGTGGGCACCAGGATCACCAATCCTCTGACCAGATTGCCATCGTATTTCTCACCTCAAGGGAGACTGCTGGGAAGTTCAGTTTTCCCTGATCAATCTGTTCTTGCAATCAAAGCTTTGTCCTGCACCAACTCCCTTCCCGAGTAAGCACTGTGTCCTTCCTTACTTCAACCAAGCTGGGAAACAGAACTCAAGCCCATGATGTTTTCCAAGACCAAGGATAATCTGACACTTTGTTTGGAGTGATCTGCACCTGTAAGGTTAAGAGTTTGGCAGGCTGGGAACTGCCGGTGATATGTAACTTGACTGATCGGCCCAGGGGCCAAGATGCATTGGAACCTCCCCTCTGCAGATAAAATGCCAATTAAAGAAACACCTCAGTAACCTATGTTCCATTTTTAAGAACACTTTTAAAGGTGTCCTTAAGTCGAGATGAGATCATTTCATACAACAAAATTTCAGATCAACAGACATATCCAGGGTCACCGGCAGTTTGCATCAAAATGAGTTTACTATATTATTAATCGCCACCCCTGCAGCGTTTTTCATCACCAACTGGGAGGTGAATGGTAAACATTGTGATTCCTATTTTAAGAGGTCTAAGGCTCCTGAGGAAGGTGGTGTTGGAGAGGTACTAAGCAGTTAGGGAGTCCTGGTTGCCATTCATGTTGCACTGCGGAAATGTTCATGGATCTACAACTAGTAATCACTTAGCTATGATGCCAGACTAGAGGAGATAGAAGCCCAGAGCACTCCCTGCAGCCCAGAATCACATCATGGATCTTGTCAAGAAAGGCAGAAACATGCCCCTTTTGTGCAGAATGGGGAGAGTGCATGGTCTCTGAATGGAGATTTGAGGGTTGAAAGACTTTTCCTGGCACAATGACCAAGAGTTTGGACCACTGGCTAAATCTCTGCCTCTCAGGGGGCAGCTGTTCACTAGGTCTGCGTCTGAACTAGTAGAAACTACCCTCTTCTGGCCCCTTCCTTTCTAAGGAAATATGCCCTTAGAAGTATTTTCATCTTCATTTCGGTGACTCATTAAGAGCACAGCCAGACGAATTCACAGCAGGCAGTATCCCCAGAAAAGCCAGCCCAGGTGTCCACTCCTGACCTGTGTCATTGAGCTGTTGTTAGGTGCTTCTGAGATTGCAAAGACATTTCCTCTAGTACCAAAAGATTGTCTGAATTAGGATAGGTAAAGGCATTTTAGAATGAATCTAAATATACAAGCCTCATTCGCCCAAGCAACACTGCATGTACCCTGGGTTTGAGATAGGATTGGTTTCTTTTAACTATTTGACAAAAATTTCCTGGCCTCCCTGAAAACTCGGGGCTGAGCTGGTGTCAAGCTCAAGTACAATCCATCACAAGCAGACATTGAGATGTCATTTAAAATCACTAAAAATGGAATTCCGCACATTCTGTTTCACATTCAGGAAAAACAGCTTCTATTGTTCTTTGTACTGTGACCTTTTCCTTTCAGGGTACACACACACACATAGGCACACACACACACACACACACACACACACAGGCACACACACATAAGATCCTTTGTGCAATGCCCCAAAACTTGACTATCCATCAAGATACAACTCAGCAGCT
This sequence comes from Tachyglossus aculeatus, assembly GCF_015852505.1. Classification (NCBI taxonomy): domain Eukaryota; kingdom Metazoa; phylum Chordata; class Mammalia; order Monotremata; family Tachyglossidae; genus Tachyglossus; species Tachyglossus aculeatus. The sequence goes on from NC_052070.1 coordinate 73,405,255, forward strand.
ATGTATCATGCCGGATTATCTGTCGTTCTCTCCTTTGAACAAAGAGCTCAGCGTGTGTGTGTGTGTGTGTTTGTATATGTATGTGCACACATGCTCAACTCTTTCCTCCTATCCTACCCATCCTACCCTCATTACCCGAGGATGAAATCCTCTGAATGGGGGCCGCCTAAATTGTGCTCAAGAATGCGACAACCTGGCACTTGTCACAAACTAAAGACCCGAGGCACGAGGTAAAGAGGGAATGGTCAGAGAGACAGAGGTGTGGAAGAAAACATCATGTCACCTGTCCCTGTTTTTACAAGAAAACGTTGAAGTAGGCTGAGCAGAGTTGTGGGAGAACTCCAGGAGAATTATCGGCAAAACCACCTAGACAGTGAACAGTAATATTCATCTGGGAAATTCTATTTGCAGACACAACCTGAGTTATTTTGGTCCTTCCAGAGATCAACCCCATCTCCAATCCCCTCGAAGAAGAAACACCATCCTCACTTTGCAGGGAGTTATTGATGCCGGAAATAGCAGTGCCTCCGATCCCCTTCATTCAAACCGCAAACTCAATCTATAACTGTTGGTCTGCTATTTTTTATTAAACCAATTCTGCTGGATCAATGCTTCCTACCAGTTAGAAATTATGAATAAATCTCAAAATGTCCACGGAAAGAGCTTTGAAAGGCTCACATAAATCGTGATGTAGGAAACATACATTGAATCTGCGTTGATGTGCAGTCAACCTTGGACTAGAATTAAACTCTAGTAACTAGTGCATAGATGGGCAGTCCTGTGCAATGATCACGCTCCCTCTAGCCTCCTCTCTTTGAGATTTCAGAAACATTGCTAAGAATTAGTCAGGACCATACATTAGTCACCTAACGAAGGGCTCCTGAAACATAAATTATAAGGAAAAATCCCACTGATTATAGCTCTAGGTGGGGAGAGGAAGCAGGGGAGAGGAAGGAGGGACCCCATTTCTCTCCCAATCCTCTTCTCCTAGATCACTCACCAGCTAGATTGGAAACACAAGGCTAAAGTCCCCCTCCCGCAGATCAATGAACTCCTTGCTGGGATTAATACTTTGAGGCCAGGCTCAGATGCCGTAAGGCCAAAGTAGAACAAAGATATCTCAATGGTGAATCCCAAATCCTGCTCTCCTCCACCTCCTTTCACCAGGGGCCTGCGGTCAGTGGGAGATTTCGCTGCAGGAGGCTGCAGGCGTGAACAGTTCGACCCCTATTACTGTACTCAGAAAGACCCAAACTAAGAAAATGAGAACCTCTAATTCCTGGCTCACCCTGATCACCTCAAACGTTGAGGGAGAAGAGGAGGTGAGAAGGGAAGTTGCGTGGTGAGGGAAGAGTGGAACAGGACAAGATATAGAACTACGGATCTACCCCTACCCTGACACTGGCGATGAGTACCTAGTAGAAGCAATTACACCAAGGGAGAAGGAATGCCGTATTGCCTCCCACCTCCACACTGAGGGATGTCTGCTGGAGGGTGAGAGGGCCGGCTAGGAAGAAAAAAAAATGTGACTAGTAACTCAAAGCAGCAAGTTTTAATATCCAGGGAGGGAAAGGTAGAGATATTTCAGAGGGCTTTATCTATGTTGCTGGAGGAGGAAGAAAGTTGGAGAGAGAGCACGGCTGGCTGAGGAAGTAGAAGCAGCAAATACATCCTCTGAGCTGGAAGTTCCCATCAAATGGAGAAGGTTCAATCATACTTCTGCAGTTCCCACCAGTCCAGCTTCTCCAAAGCACAATAGGAGGCATGATTTTTCCCAGCACAGCTTCATCATAAAATAAGCCAGGTTGAAAAAAAAAAGACCCAACATCCCTTAGGCATCCCTGAATCTGCAGCTGCAAAGGTTTGGGTTTGATGGTGCAACTTGGTAAATTAGTCACTCTTTGTTTAACTTACCCTGCTGGGCTCATCCTTCCCTGTGGCACTCCAAGTTGGTTGAGATGAGCATCTCATAAATAGAAGAATGACTCTGGTCACTGTTTGCTGCCTATTTTAAGCAGCAGATGTTGCTTAACTGGTAATTCCAGGAGAAAGAAATCCCACTCACTGGGTAAAAGATGTCTTTGCTCTCATTACAGATCTGCCTCCCTGGAGTTGGCAAATTGAGAGCTGGGTTGGCAAGGCGCTCACTAAGGCAGGCAAGGTGTGGTGAGGGGGGTGGTGGTGAGGTGTTTGGTCGAGATGAGAGAAAAAGGGGGGGGGGGGGAGATATTATAAAAGCGAGAGAGAGAACACCAGTCCTGTGTTACATGTCAACCTCTGGACCCTTTTCCTTTGTCAAAGAAAGGCAGGGCTCAGTCAAGCTCCCCTTGACTTGCTGGTTCCCAGCATTCAGTTTCACAGTGGAAATCCTGAGTGTAGACTCTGCTATTAATTCAGGGGGACCCAGAATCCCCCTTGGTTAAGTAGTCTGACTGTTACATGCATGGTTTTTTTTCTCTTCAAGAGAAAATTCCCCAGAGTCTGAATGGCTTTAGTGGTTCAGCACTAGCAGGTAGACGATTTTTAAAAATAAAAACCTTTCAGTCCACAAATAGGACACTTCTTCTGAGGGCTATTATTTTTGCCCCGTAAATGCTCAGTCATCAGCGGTTTGGGGCCATGTGAACATTCTGAATGTAAATTGCGAGGCAACCTTTTAAATCACCTATCCAAGCACTGGTGTTTGCTAAATCAAGCAAGGTAATTACGCTACATTAGTCAATACTAGCCGAGAGAGGGTGACCTCGTTTTTAATCTTGGGAAAAAAAAGTAACCGCACAGAAACCTCTGTTTGCAAGCAACGCAACCTGGTATTACCTCTAGAGTGAATGGGGACGGGGGTGCAGCTGAAAGCACCGAGAGAGATCTTGGAAAAGGCATCTGCACCATCACTTTGCTGGACATCTCCCTTGAGGGTGTTCCAAGGGAGGGGGAAAGAGCAGGGGATGGGGGGCTGGGGGTGGGGAGAGGGAGGGAAATAAAGCGGCCTTCGACCGAACTTGAGGCACATCATCACCTGATTAATTGCACACCTCCATTCACAGCTACTGTAAATGCACTTTACCTTAACCATCAGGGGCACAGCAGCCAACGACTCCACGCTGCCCTGTTTCTTGTTGCCCCGTCGACTTAAACCCCCCAAAGTGGGGTTGTTCTGCGTGACGGGTTTAAAGCTCCCAGGCTAAATACGAGGGGTCGGGGGGAGCAACGATGCTGGGATGTCTCTGCCACCACCAACTATATGAACCGGCCGCAAAGTAATTCCAAAGGGCAGGTGAGTCCTTGGCATCGACTTGGAGACCCCAAAATTGCGTCCAGGGGTCAGCGGGGAGGCATTGCTCAGTCTAGGTGACCTAGTGCAGCAATATCGGTCTACAATTTCTCCCCGGTTCTTGAAAGGAGACGGATCTGGCACACGCTTTGGGGGAATCGGTCCTCCGGGTAGTTTAAATTTTGTACCGCGCTTAACGGAGAATCACGTGCGCAGTGGGCACTCAATATATATCTGCTGCCCGGATGACTTGGGAAAAAAAGGTCGAAGGGGTTGCGGGGAGAGACAGAGGGCAGGGGATAGGGGAAGGGGAGGTACCGGACAGGGAAGGACGCGAAAGGATGACAGGACGGGACCGGCCGAGGCGGGACAGGGCCGGATGCCGGGATCGGTGGGGCATGGAGAGGAGAGGAGCGGAGAAAAGTGTGAATGTCCTAAAATGGCAAAGCGAGGAGAAAGAAAGTTTAGTTCAAAGAAAAAGATCTGGGGATGAGCGGGAGGCAAGTATTCCGGCTGGATCGGGGATGCTCTCACGGTGGAAATGATCGGGGACCGGGAAAGCGGTGAGAGAGGGGGAAAAGGCAAAAGTTAAGCCCGGGGTGAAGCTCCCCTTACCTGAAGTCGCTGTAGGGGTGGATGATCCAAAAGCCGGCCGACTTCACCCTTTCCTGCTCCCGCTCCACGGCCTTCTGGCTGCCGAACATCCTCAAGGAGAATTTGTTGACCCCGGGCTGGAGCATGGCCCCGAACTGGCGCTGCATGAAGCCGGCCTGGCCCAGCCGCGCCTCGTCGTCGGGGACGATCTGGTCGGCGCCGGACCCCCCTTCCACCTTGATGCAGGTGGCGGAGGAGGAGGAGGAGGAGGAGGAGGAGGAGGAGGAGGAGCGGGCGGGGGAGGAGGAGGAGGAGGAGGGAGGCGGCGGGTCGGGGGGCGTCTTGTCCTCCGCGGGGGACGCGTCCCCCTCCCCGATGAGGCGCTTCTCCTCGGCCGAGTCGCGCGGGTGGGCGCCGGCCCCGCCGCAGCCCCCGCGGCCGGCCAGGGAGGACAGGCTGCCTCGGAAGCGCCGGCAGTCCCCGTTGGTGCCGGACTTGCCCGCCCCACGGGGGGCCCCGTCGGTCTCCATGACGCCCGCGGGGTCCCCGGCCCGGGGGTCGCCCCCGGCGACGGCGGGCAGGGGCTTCAGCCGGATGCTCCTTCTCCGGCTGTCCCTGTCGCCCTCCTCCTCCTCCTCCTCCTCCTCTTCGTCCTCATCGTCCATGATCGAAGCCTTGGGTCCGATTTGCTGGGGAAGGCTGTACAGCCTCTTGCGCATGGACGGAGGGAGCCTGTCCATGGCGCCGGGAGGAGGAGAGGGGTTGGGGAGAGGGGTTGGGGAGAGGGGGACCCCCCCCCCTCCACCTCCTCCTCCCTCCCTCTCAGAGGGCAGGGGCGTCCGGCGGGTCGGGCATGCCCTCGCCCCTCCCCCGGGCGTGCAGGAGGGGCACCTGCGGACCCCCGGACGGATGACACCCCTCCGGGCCGGACCCCTGGGTGGGTGGGGGTGTCGCCCCAACTCAGAGGAGAGGCGCCGGGCACTCTACAGGGGCATCCCGCTCCCTGATGGGGAACAAAAGGAGGAGCGGCCACGACAGCAGCAGCAGCAGCAGCAGCAGCAGCAGCAGGCTGAACATGTTGGCATCGTGGGGGGCGGAGGGACGGGCAGAAGAGCCCCTCTCGTTGCAGCCGGCCCCCCCAAAGCCCCCCGGAGACCCCGCCCCCCTCAATGGGGCGCAGGCTGCAGCCTCCCCGGGCGTCGCTTACATCACGGCCGTCCCTTCTCCCTCATGCGGCTCTCCCGCTCCCGGGAATATTCATGAAGCTATCTGATCTATTGGGTTGCCATAGGAGCGGCTACTGCGAACCGGCTCTGCCTCCCCGAGCCGTCAGCCCGGCTCCTTAAAGGGGCCACGCGGCCGGCGGGGAGGGGCGCGGGACGGAGCGAGATGATGATGATGATGGTGGCATTTGTTGAGCGCTGACACTGTGCACAGCACTGTTCTAAGCGCTGGGAAGGTTGCAGGGTGATCGGGTGGTCCCAGATGCCGGCTCATTATTTATTTTACTTGGACGTATCATCATCATCAATCGTATTTATTGAGCGCTTACACTGTGCACAGCACTGCTCTAAGCGCTGGGAAGGTTACAAGGTGATCGGGTGGTCCCAGATGCCGGCTCCTTTATTTATTCATTTTACTTGTACGTATCATCATCCTCAATCGTATTTATTGAGCGCTGACACTGTGCACAGCACTGCTCTAAGCGCTGGGAAGGTTTCAAGGTGATCGGGTGGTCCCAGATGCCGGCTCATTTATTTATTCATTTTACTTGGACGTATCATCATCATCAATCGTATTTATTGAGCGCTGACACTGTGCACAGCACTGCTCTAAGCGCTGGGAAGGTTGCAAGGTGATCGGGTGGTCCCAGATGCCGGCTCATTTATTTATTCATTTTACTTGGACGTATCATCATCATCAATCGTATTTATTGAGCGCTGACACTGTGCACAGCACTGCTCTAAGCGCTGGGAAGGTTACAAGGTGATCGGGTGGTCCCAGATGCCGGCTCATTTATTTATTCATTTTACTTGGACGTATCATCATCATCAATCGTATTTATTGAGCGCTGACACTGTGCACAGCACTGCTCTAAGCGCTGGGAAGGTTGCAAGGTGATCGGGTGGTCCCAGATGCCGGCTCCTTTATTTATTCATTTTACTTGGACGTATCATCATCATCAATCGTATTTATTGAGCGCTTACACTGTGCACAGCACTGCTGTAAGCGCTGGGAAGGTTACAGGGTGATCGGGTGGCCCCAGATGCCGCCTCATTTATTTATTCATTTTACTTGGACGTATCATCATCATCAATCGTATTTATTGAGCGCTTATTATGTGCAGAGCGCTGTACTAAGCGCTTGGGAAGTACAAATTGGCACCATATAGTCCCTACCCAACAGTGGGCTCGCAGTCTAAAAGACTATGAAATATCTATTCTATTTATTTTATTTTGTTAGTAGGTTTGGTTTTGTCCTTTGTCTCCCCCCTTTTAGACTGTGAGCCCACTGCTGGGTAGGGACTGTCTCTAGATGTTGCCAACTTGTACTTCCCAAGCGCTTAGTCCGGTGCTCTGCACATGGTAAGCGCTCAATAAATACGATTGATGATAAAAGACTATGAAATATCTATTCTATTTATTTTATTTTGTTAGTAGGTTTGGTTTTGTCCTCTGTCTCCCCCCTTCCAGACTGTGAGCCCAGTTGGGTAGGGACTGTCTCTAGATGTTACCGATTTGTACTTCCCAAGCGCTTAGTCCGGTGCTCTGCGCATGGTAAGCGCTCAATAAATACGATTGATGCTAAAAGACTATGAAATATCTATTCTATTTATTTTATTTTGTTTGGTTTTGTTCTCTGTCTCCCCCCCTTTTAGACTGTGAGCCCATTGCTGGGTAGGGACTGTCTCTAGATGTTGCCGATTTGTGCTTCCCAAGCGCTTAGTCCAGTGCGCTGCACGTAGTAAGCGCTCAATAAATACGATTGATGATGATGATGATTAGTCCAGTGCTCTGCACATAGTAAGCGCTCAATAAATACGATTGATGATGATGCATCAGCCCCGGGAGGAGGCATCCTGAATCCTCAGTTGGACCAGAATAGTAACAGGTCGCTTGGAGTGCGGGTGGGAGCTGTCCATTTGGGTGGGAAGCTTGTGGGGGGGCCCAATGCTAGCCGACCCACCCCGTCCTCCTTCCCTGGATGGCTTTCTCCGCGGGGAGGGTCAGGGAAGACGCCGGGGAGCTCCGGGAGACGGGTGGGGCGGGAAATTGGGTTCACCTTGACCAGGGGAGACGGGGTTTCCCCGGGCCCGGGTCCTTCCCCTGCATTGGCCGCCCGTGCTAAGCGCCCCCCTTCCCTCCCTCCCCTCCCCTCCCCTCCCCTCCCGGGTCCTTCCAGGCTGCCGGCTGCGGCCCCGCCCTGCCGAGCCCGGGGAAGCCCGGCCCCGGGGCCCGCGCTCAACGGCCGCGCGGGAACCGCCCGGGCCCCGCCGCTGCCATTCATAAATCCGCCCGGGCCCGCGCCGCGCCTGCGCGCTGCGTTCCGCCCGGTCCCGGGAGCGAGGCGTCGAACTGGCGCGCACGCGCGCGCGCGCGCACACACACACACACACACACACACACACACACACACACACACCCTTTGCTTCTAGAGCAATCAAGCAGGGGAGCTGCTGGGTGACCACACACACACACACACACACCCTTCTTTCCTTCTAGAGCAATCAAGCAGGGGAGCTGCTGGGTGACCACACACACACACACACACACACACACACACACCCTTTGCTTCTAGAGCAATCAAGCAGGGGAGCTGCTGGGTGACCACACACACACACACACACACACACCCTTTGCTTCTAGAGCAATCAAGCAGGGGAGCTGCTGGGTGACACCACACACACACACACACACACACACACACCCTTCTTTCCTTCTAGAGCAATCAAGCAGGGGAGCTGCTGGGTGACCACACACACACACACACACACACACACACACCCTTTGCTTCTAGAGCAATCAAGCAGGGGAGCTGCTGGGTGACCACACACACACACACACACACACACACACACACACACACCTCGCCGACGCCCTTTTCTCCTCCTTTCCTTCTAGAGCGATCAAGCAGGGGAGCTGCTGGGTGACCCTGGGCAAGTCACTTCCCTTCTCTGCGCCTCAGTTCCCTCCTCCTCCTCCTCATCATCATCGATCGTATTTATTGAGCGCTTACCGTGTGCGGAGCACTGGACTAAGCGCCTGGGGAGGACAAGTCGGCAACATCTAGAGACGGTCCCTACCCAACAGCGGGCTCACAGTCGAGAAGGGGGAGGCAGAGAACAAAACCAAACATACTAACAAAGTAAAATAAGGAGAATAGGTATGTACAAGTAAAATAAATAAATAAATAATTGGAGTAATAAATATGTACAAACATATATACAGGATATATACATATATACAGGAGATATATATACATATATACATCATCATCATCATCAATCGTATTTATTGAGCGCTTACTGTGTGCAGAGCACTGGTCTAAGCCCTTGGGAAGGACAAGTTGGCAACATCTAGAGACAGTCCCTACCCAACAGCGGGCTCACAGTCTAAAAGGGGGAGACAGAGAACAAAACCAAACATACTAACAAAATAAAATAAATAGAATAGATATGTACAAGTAAAATAAATAAATAAATAATTAGAGTAGTAAATATGTACAAACATATATACAGGATATATACATATATACAGGACATACATATACATATGTACATCATCATCATCATCATCATCATCATCAATCGTATTTATTGAGCGCTTCCTGTGTGCAGAGCACTGGACTAAGCGCTTGGGAAGTACAAGTTGGCAACATCTAGAGACAGTCCCTACCCAACAGTGGGATCACAGTCTAAAAGGGGGAGACAGAGCGCAAAACCAAACATACTAACAAAATAAAATAAGTAGAATAGATATGTACAAGTAAAATAAATAAATAAATAAATAGAGTAATAAATATGTACAAACCTATATACATATATACAGGATATATACATATATACAGGAGATGTATATATACATATATACATCATCATCATCATCATCATCAATCGTATTTATTGAGCGCTTACTGTGTGCAGAGCACTGGACTAAGCGCTTGGGAAGGACAAGTTGGCAACATCTAGAGACAGTCCCTACCCAACAGCGGGCTCACAGTCTAAAAGGGAGAGACAGAGAACAAAACCAAACATACTAACAAAATAAAATAAGTAGAATAGATATGTACAAGTAAAATAAATAAATAAATAAATAGAGTAATAAATATGTACAAACATATATACAGGATATATACATATATACAGGAGATATATATACATATATACATCATCATCATCATCATCATCATCAATCGTATTTATTGAGCGCTTACCGTGTGCAGAGCACTGGACTAAGCGCTTGGGAAGGACAAGTTGGCAACATCTAGAGACAGTCCCTACCCAACAGCGGGCTCACAGTCTAAAAGGGGGAGACAGAGAACAAAACCAAACATACTAACAAAATAAAATAAGTAGAATAGATATGTACAAGTAAAATAAATAAATAGAGTAATAAATATGTACAAACATATATACAGGATATATACATATATACAGGAGATATATATACATCATCATCATCAATCGTATTTATTGAGCGCTTACCGTGTGCAGAGCACTGGACTAAGCGCTTGGGAAGGACAAGTTGGCAACATCTAGAGACAGTCCCTACCCAACAGTGGGCTCACAGTCTAAAATCAATCAATCAATCAGTCGTATTTATTGAGCGCTTACCGTGTGCAGAGCACTGGACTAAGCGCTTGGGAAGGACAAGTTGGCAACATCTAGAGACAGTCCCTACCCAACAGTGGGATCACAGTCTAAAAGGGGGAGACAGAGCGCAAAACCAAACATACTAACAAAATAAAATAAGTAGAATAGATATGTACAAGTAAAATAAATAAATAAATAGAGTAATAAATATGTACAAACATATATACATATATACAGGATATATACATATATACAGGAGATATATATACATATATACATCATCATCATCAATCTTATTTATTGAGCGCTTACTGTGTGCAGAGCACTGGACTAAGCGCCTGGGAAGGACAAGTTGGCAACATCTAGAGACAGTCCCTACCCAACAGCGGGCTCACAGTCTAGAAGGGGGAGACAGAGAACAAAACCAAACATACTAACAAAATAAAATAAGTAGAATAGATATGTACAAGTAAAATAAATCAATAGAGTAATAAATATGTACAAACATATATACAGGATATATACATATATACAGGAGATATATATACATATATACATCATCATCATCATCATCATCAATCATATTTATTGAGCGCTTACTGTGTGCAGAGCACTGGACTAAGCGCTTGGGAAGGACAAGTTGGCAACATCTAGAGACAGTCCCTACCCAACAGTGGGCTCACAGTCTAAAAATCAATCAATCAATCAGTCGTATTTATTGAGCGCTTACCGTGTGCAGAGCACTGGACTAAGCGCTTGGGAAGTACAAGTTGGCAACATCTAGAGACAGTCCCTACCCAACAGTGGGATCACAGTCTAAAAGGGGGAGACAGAGCGCAAAAGCAAACATACTAACAAAATAAAATAAATAGAATAGATATGTACAAGTAAAATAAATAAATAAATAAATAGAGTAATAAATATGTACAAACATATATACATATATACAGGATATATACATATATACAGGAGATATATATACATATGTACATATATACATCCGTAAAACGGGGCATAAGACCGTGAGCCCCATGAGGGACACGGATGGGGCCCAACCCGATTTGCTCGTATACACCGCAGCGCTTAGTACACTGGCACGCAGCAAGCGCTTACCAGTACGCGCTTAGCAAATACCGTAATTATTATTATCATTACCGTTAATGGTAATTATCATTATCATTATTATCATTTTGTTCTCCGTCTCCCCCTTATAGACTGTGAGCCCACTGTTGGGTAGGGACTGTCTCCATATGTTGCCAACTTGTACTTCCCAAGCGCTTAGTCCAGTGCTCTGCACACAGGAAGCGCTCAATAAATACGATTGATTGATTGATTGATTGATTACCAAATACCGGAATTATTATTGAGGGGAGGGAGCCGGACGGGGGCGTGGGAAGGGCCAGGAGGGGCGGGGAGAGCCAAACAAGGCGCACCCAACCCCAGCTTCGTTCTTAAATTCATTCATTCCCCCCCATCTTACCTCCTTCCCTTCCCCACAGCACCTGTATATATGTATATATGTTTGTACATATTTATTACTCTATTTATTTATTTTACTGGTACATATCTATTCTATTTATTTTATTTTGTTAGTATGTTTGGTTTTGTTCTCTGTCTCCCCCTTTTAGACTGTGAGCCCACTGTTGGGTAGGGACTGTCTCTATGTGTTGCCAACTTGTGCTTCCCAAGCGCTTAGTACAGTGCTCTGCATACAGTAAGCGCTCAATAAATACGATTGATTGATTCATTCATTCATTCATTCAATCGTATTTATTGAGCGCTTCCTGTGTGCACAGCACTGTACTAAGCGCTTGCAAAGTGTAATACAACAATAAAGAGAGACAATCCCTGCCCACAGTGGGTTTATAGTGGGGGGGGGGGGGGCAAGCATCTTTCCCGAGGCCTCCCCCCGCCTCCTCCGAGCAGCACCCGGGCTCCTTGCTCTCTAGCGATTTCCTGCGGAGAGATCCGACCTCTAGGAAATTCATCCAGGGACTCCGACCCCCCTCCCCAGCCCTCCCGCAGCTCCGATCTGCCCCGCACCATTCCCATCCATTACCCGAGCCCCGCACCGCTTAGAACAGTGCTTCGCACATAGCGCTTAACAAATATAATAATAATAATAATAGCATTTGTTAAGTGCTTACTATGTGCAAAGCACTGTTCTAAGCGCTGGGGGGGATACAAAGTGATCAGGTTGTCCCGCGTGGGGCTCCCAGTCATCATCCCCATTTTACAGATGAAGTAACAGGCTCTGAGAAGTTAAGTGTCTTGCCCAAGGTCACACAGCAGACATGTGATGGAGTTGGGATTCGAACCCATGACCTCTGACTCCAAAGCCCTTGCTCTTTCCACTGAGCCACGCTCAGTGGATGATGATGATCATCATCATCAGTCCTGCCCTTCCCCCGCTCCACCCCACATCCCTAATCCCGGCTCCCCCACTTACCAGCTGGGTGACTTCGGGCAGGTCACAACTTCTCTGTGCCTCAGTCACCTCATCTGAAACATGGGGATTAAAACTGGGAGCCCCATGTGGAAAGCAGCATGACCTAGTCGCAAGAGCCCGGGCTTGTGAGTCTGAGAACGTGGGTTCTAATCCCAGTTCCGCCACTTGTCTGCCGTGTGACCTTGGAAAAGTCACTTCACTTCTCTGTGCCTCACTTACCTCATCTGGAAAATGGGGATTAAGACTGTGAGGCCCATGTGGGACAACCTGATTACCTTGTACCTACCCCAGTGCTTAGAACAGTGCTTGGCACGTAGTAAGCCCTTAAGAAATACCATAAATACCATTAGCTCGTATCTACCCCAGCGCTTGGAACAGTGTTCGGCATATAGTAAGCGCTGAACAAATACTATTATTATTATCCCTGGATGACAGGGACCCGGCGGCTTATTCAGGTTTGGGGCTCAGTCAGCCGAGTCGAGGCTTGTCCGAGGCAGGGGCGCTGGTCACCCCGCAGCGGGGCTTCCCGAGGCATCCCTGAGCATCAAAGAGCCTAGCGACAGAACTCTCTATTTGTCCCTATTTGGTGCTAGATTGTACTTCCCAAGCGCTTAGTACAGTGCTCTGCACACAGTAAGCGCTCAATAGATACGACTAAATGAATGAATGCCCAGGGCGGGGCTGCCAGCCCACACTCCGTCTTTGCCCCTGATCCGTCCCTTACTTGCTCTCTCGGGGTTTTGGCTCCTTTACCTGAATAGTCAGGTGGCTTGCTGCATAGCATCAATTCCCCCGGCGTCTTCCTCTTTTGCCCGCTTCGTTCCTGTCCACGGCATCCTCCCTCCCGAGTCAGAGAAAGGAGCGGACTTTCCCTGTTTTATAGATGGTGAAATGGGGATGTAGGGTGTTTCCCCCCGTCTCACACAGTCACCAGCCTCCCAACTCCCGTTTCTTTTCTCTATCAGGTGGGTCCTCTACCTTTCAGCCTCAAGTCCCAAATAAAGAGAAGGCTTATTAATGCTTCGTATTTACTCTGTTCAGCAGTTGGTCCTTAGAGGACTTCAGATCCTAGAGTCCTTGGCAGGTGAAACCGAGAGCCCTGTAGAAAGGGGAATTAGAACTGGACACTTATAAAAATTGGTCGTTGGCCCGGTTTTTGGTCTATTGGAATGAGCACTGTTCTGGGAATCAAGATCAATCAATTAATCAATAGTATTTATTGAGTATTAATTGTGGGCAGATTACTGTAATAAGGGCTTGGAACAGCACAACAGAATTAATTGTCATGATCCTTGCCCTCGGGAATCTTGCAGTCTAATGAGGAAGACAGGAACTAAGACAAATTGCAGATAGGAAAAAGGGGGAAAAGAACTGTGTCTATGAGCTAGTGCTTAAACTAATAGGATATGTAAGGTGTACAAAAGGGCAATCAAAGTTATGAGTAATTAAGAGCTTAGGGATCACAGAAGGCTGAACAGAAAGAAGGGAAGGATATAAACAGGGGAGATTAAAAATTAATTGGAGAAGGCCTCCTGAAGGAAATGTGATTTCAACAGGGCTTTGACCCTGGGAAGCGCCGTAGTCCATTGACTTTGAAGGTCGTGATGGGTTTTCCAACTGAGGTCGGGGAATGAGCAAGAGGTCAGCAGTGAAAAGAGATGAGTACAAGGCATAATGTGTAGGTTAAGAGTGCAAGCTGGGGTATACTGGGTGAAGAGAGTGGATATGTAAGTAGCAGGGAAAAAGTTGATCGAATGCCTTAAAGCAAATTGTCAGTAATTTTTGCTCAATGGGAAAAGGAATGGGTAACCATTTGATATTTATGAGTGGGAAGATGAGTGTAGAATTATGTTTTAGAAAAATGATCCCAGTGGCAGAGGAAATTATGGCCTGGAGAGGGGAGAAACTGGAAGCAAGGAGACCAGATGCAGTCAAGGATTATATTAGTAGCACCTAGACTAGCATAGTGGTCGTTAGGAAGGAAAGAAAGAGATTCTTCCCCCTAGATTGTAAACTCTGTAAAGGCAGGGATCATTTCTACAACTTTATTGTATTGTACTTTCCCAAGGGCTTAGTATAGTGCTCTACACATAGAAAGTTTTCAATAAATGCCATTGATTGGTTGAAAAGAGACACATCCTGAAAATGTGGAGGGGAAGCCAGTAGGATTTGTGTGCTGAAAGAGTCAGAAGAGCCAAAGATAATGCCACAGTTACAGCTTGTAGTCCTCTAGACTATAAGCTCCTTGTAGGCAGGGAGTCTACCAACTCTTTTATATTATACTCTCCCAAGCACTTAGAATCAATAAATATGAGTGATTAATTAGGCTAAGATGGGGAGGATGGTGGTGTCAAAGGTGATGGGAAAGTTAAGTGGAGGAGAGGATATGGGAAAGAAGATGAGGGGCACAGTTTTGGGCAAATCAAACTTTAGGTGCTGGTGGAATATGCATGTAGATATGTTAAAGAGGGAGGAAGGAGGAAATGAAGATGACTAAGGAAGAGGGAGGTTGGGGCTAGTGAGGTAGATTTGGGAGTCATCCACAATGGGGTGGAAGCTGAAACCATGGGAGCAGATGAGCTCCCCAGTGGAGTGCCCCCCCGCCCCCATCGCCCTGCCCGCAGATTGTGAGCTCGTTGCTGGCAGGGAATGTCACTATTCATTGTTGTATTGTACTTTCCCAAGCTCTTAGTACCAGTGTTCTTTGCACCATAAGCACTTAATAAATATGATTGATTGAATGAATGAATGAATTAATGAATTAATGAATTAATTAATTAATGAGAAGACTAGAGGGCTCACCTTATCCAAGCAAAGCAACTGGTAGCTACCACCTTCCCTCTGTGCCACCCAGAGCCCCTGCTCCGGACATATCCTGTGTGGGCCAGGCCATGAGGGCATCAACTACAGCTGAGCACTCTTGGCATCCCCAACACTGGACAGCTAGACATACTGACTTTTCAGAAAAAGGTGGCACTCTCCTTCACACAACTGAGGAGACTCCATCTCATCCATCCCTGGACCACCCCAGCGGGAAAGAGAACAATACCTGCAGCATGAGACCTAAACCTCCCATAGCCTAGTGGTTGCTATGACTACAAGTGTACCTTGAACTCTGAACCATGAGGAGCCTGAATTTCTCCTCTAGCCACAGCACCCTACTGATGTTTGTTTATATTTTGTATTTGTCCTTGACTTTTATGCTGTTTTAGTGTTTTTTGTGTTTGCCTCCATTCTCCTCTTGCCACTAACATTCTTAGATTGTGAGCCCTGGAGGGCCAGAGATTGTGTCTGATTCCCATTTGTATATTTTTTCCCAGCATTTAGTGCAATGCCCTTTTCACGCCATCTGAACTGCTACCATGTTGATCCAAACGCTTATCAACTATCCCGCCTTTACCTACCTCCTCACTGACCACCCAGCCTTCTGTTTCTCTTCAATCCATTCTTTACTCTGCTGCTGGATCAACAAAAATGTTCAGTCCATGTCTCCCCACTCCTTGAGAACCTCCAATGGCTGCCCAACCACCTATGCTTCAGACAGCAACTCCTTACCATCAGCTTTAAAGCACTCAATTAGCTCTCCCCATCCTACCTCACCTCACTAATCTCCTGCTTCAGAGCAGCCCACACATTCCACTCTTCTAGTGCCAGCTTACTCTCTATGTCCCAATCTTGCCACTGACCCCTTTCCCACATCCTCCCCCTAGCTGGAACTCCCTCCCACTCCATATATGCTGGACCACCACCACTCTCTCCACCTTCAAATTATTATTAAGTTTACGTCTTCTCCAAGAGGGCTTTTCCGACTAAGCCCTTTTTTCCTCAGCTTGCTCACCCTTCTGCGTTGTCTAGGCACTTTGATCTGTGACCTTTGGACATTTGATATTTACCCCACCCCCAATCCCACAGAACATATGTACATATATTTAAATTATGTATTATAAATCATATTTTCATATTAACGTCTGTGTCCCCCTTTAGACTGTAAGCTTGTTATGGGAAGGGAACATAGCTAATTCTGTTGCATTGTTTTCTCCCAAGTGCTTAGTACAGTGCTCTGCACATTGTAAGCGCTCAGTGAATATGACTGATTGCTCTCTAGACTGTAAACTCCTTGTGGGCAGGGAACATGTCTACCAATTCTGCTATATTGTACTCTCCCAAGTGCTTCATACAGTGCTCTGCACACAAGTGCTCAATAAATGCAATTGATTGATTTCTTTGCACACAGTAAGAGCTTAATAAATACAATTATTAATGTCACTACTAGGACCCAGTACTACAGAGTGTTGAGAGGAGACAGGAAAGAGTTGGCAAGAGAGATTGAGAAAAATTTGCCAGAGAAGTAAGGGGGCTTGGTGAGAACTGAGCCTGTACAACCAAAGTTAGATAATATTTCCTGAAGATAGTGGTCCACGATGTCAAAGACAGCCTAACTTAGTGGCCAGAACAGGGGCTGGGAGTCAAGAAACCCAGATTCTAGTCCCAGCTCTACTACTGGGCTGTTATTTGACCAGGGGCAAGTCATTTAACCTCTCTGTCCCTCTCTGTCCCTCCGTCTCCTTGTCTGCAAAACGCGTTAAAATAGATTGTGTGTTTTTTACCTTTAGCATATTTTCCCAAGGGTTTAATATTTGCCCTGCAAACCATTGGCCCCTCAAAAATACTAGTAAATAAATGATAAAAACAATGTTCTTCTCTGAAGATGTGGTCAATCAATGGCATTTATGAGCACTTAATACGTTGGGTTTATATAGAACTCATAGCATTCAGAGCGCCCATCCTTTTTAACCACACTCTGTTGAAAAAAAAATGTAAAAACATGCTGAATAGCACCATATGGAAGGGGTCCCTCCTCAGGATGCTAGAGACAAGACTACTCAAGTTTCTCTTTAATGGTCTGGACACAAAGTACCTTGGGCACTTACTGGGTATAAGGAGGGTGGAGAGGGCTTGTGAGGTGCAAATCTGAGAGGCACCTAAGGAAAGTAATACTGGGGGGTGTCTTCCAGCTATCCTGCTTCCTCAGTCTCAGTTACTGACTCTCCTATTGATTACTGCATTACCGCATCAGCATCTGCCTCTTCTGATCTCAATGGGAGCCCTACCTGTGAGTAAACTGTACTGTAACTGCCAGACTTTTCCCATTAATGGAGCATAAGCTGCCTCTTAGTATACAGTGATGGAAGGCAGATGCTGCTGAGGTTCCCGTGTGCATAGCTAGGTGCAAGAACAGCACAGGAGAGATGGGAAAGCCTTCCATTTAGCCCTTGTCCCGGGATTACCTGGATTAACCAATTACTCCTAATTGATCCCTGTAAACCAACTCAGTCCACTGGGTAGACACTATCTTCTTAAGGGACTGTATGCATTAACTCTACTTGCTCTAAGGTCTCAATTTAGGATGGTCACTAATGTCCTGCAACAATATCAGACACACCTCTGCTAACCCCCTCTTCCCAGCCCCCCAACAGTAACGGTTAGGGTGCAATCCATCTGGGAACCAGGTTGTTTGGTATAAAACTGGACAAATGGAGGTTCCCTCCCAGTGGCAAGTTCTCCCCCTGCTTAGCTTCTTTGTTTTCTTAACCCTCTTTCACGATTTTTACAAGCATCAATCTCAGCTAATCCCTTGGTACTTTTCCATCAGCTTGCCTCAGTTCCAAACAACTCTCCCAGGGGACTCTAACTCACCCTTCAGAGGGTTTGGTGGGCTCCAGCTGGGTCTCCCTTTTCTGCCAAGTCGAATTCTAAGGCTCAAGGCCAAACTCCAGAACTGTTGGCCTCAAGGCTCCATCTCCACTCAAATAGTTTTGTGGCTCCTACTGGAGATGGGTTGATAGAGGAACATTAAAACTTTCAATTCACTTTCCACCTGAACTGTAAAAGCCCAAATTCCTGACTTGCCAATGGAATCTGGCAGTCCAGAAACCACAAGAAATAGCATTTCCTAATACTAAATAACTTTCTAATAAGATTTATGTGTAAGGACATGTATATAATGTGCACATACACACACACACACACACACACACATTCAGTACCACTTAACTCTAGTTTCCCTATCTAAGATTCCACTGGGGTCATGACCACTTTTACAATAGCAAAAGATACTCTACTCCTCATAACGTCTCTTGGAGGTGTATCAGAGCAGATCAATTAATCAGTTAATGAAATTTATTAGATCCTTACTGTGTGCAGAACACTGTACTAAACACTTAGGAGAGCATAATACAACAGAGTTGGTAGATGTGCTTTCTGCCCACCAGGGCCTTACAGTCTAGTGGGGGAAACAGACACTTTAATGAATTATGGATATGTACTGACTTGTAAGTGCTGTGGGACTGAGCATGGAGTGTGTATCAAGTGCTTAAATTGTACAGATCTAAGTGATTAGGTGACACAGAAGGAAGAGGGAGTTGGGGAAAAGAGGACTTAATTGGGGAAGGCCTTTTGGAGAAGATATGATTTTAATAAGGCTTGGAAGATGAGAGTGGTGATCTGTCATATATAGAGGGGAAGGGAGTTCCAGACCAGAGGGAGGATGTTGGCAAGGGGCTAGATAAGGTAAAAGTATAGTGGATACAGGAGATAACAGAGAAGGCCAGGAGTCTTTTGCCCTCCTGCCAGTTAGGGGCCTTTGTCCCATGAAGCTGGAGCCCTGGTCCAAGCTACAGCAAATCACAGTGTCTTCCAGAATAATACTGCATAAGCCAAAAGCCATAATTACTGCATGGACCAGAGCCCAGAGCAAAACTCCAAGTGACCTTTCTCAGGAGAGCTGATCCCTGGGAGGGTGATCCCTAAAATCAGTCTGACCTCATTAGTTAGTGATTACATTTCTTAGCTCAGCCAACAATCTGGTGGAAAGAGCATGGTTCTGGGAATCAGGAGCCTGGATTACTAACCTCAGCCCTTCATTAAGGGGAAGGTCTTCTGCAGCCACAGCAGCAACTGTGAAGGCTTCTGACCCAAGAACCATCTAGGGTATCTCACGAGCTGGACAGACCCAACAGAAGCCTTGACAGTAATGAAGACTGCAGCAGCTACCAAGGCAACCACCTGCTGGGTTTCGGTGCCTTGACATAGTTTTGGCACTATTCTATGGTCACTTCATTTGTAAATGGGCTCTGCATGTCGAACACCCTTTTTAGTGTGCTGCACCTCTGCCTACTCACTCGTTCCACTCCACGCCCAAATGGAAACAGCAATGGCAGCACAAGAAACCACCAGCCCTATAATCAATTACTTCATGCAGGTTCTCCATTCTGAAGGCTTAAGACCAAGGGTTTTCCATCAGTCTCAATGGGGTTTCCATCATCATCATCATCACTGTCCATCATCACTATGTGCCAAGTCGGTGAATCAGTCAATCATATTTATTGAGTGCTTAGTGTATGCAGAGCACAGTACTAAGTGCTTGGGTGAGTACAATGTAACGTTAAACTGACACATTCTCTACAACAGGCTTACAATCTAGAGGGGAAGACAGACATTGATATAAATAAATTACAAGCACTGTCCAAAGCACTGGACTAGATACTAGACAGTCAGATCAAAACCAGTCCCTGTCTCTCATAGAGGGGTTGAATGGATTGGCCACAGTTTACCATTCCCATGCTCATCTCTTTGGCCCACCACAGGCTCAAGAAACAGAGTTTGTATTTGACCGCAGGCAGCAGAAATAAACCAACTTCCAAAGGAGAAATGTCTGTAGAAAGAGAAGAGGGTCTAGAGGTTTTCACCTGACTCCATCTGCTATTATTTTAGGCAGCCTTGGGGCACTGAAAGCTGTTGTGACCACTCCTACTTCCCCTCCTTTCTAGGTTCCAGCCAGAACTATGAACGTCAAGCACACTGGAATCTTTTTTTAAATGGAACCTAGGTAGACATCCATTCTAGCAACCTCCACCCCTCGCCTACCTGCAAATTAAATCCCCTCTATCAGTCCTGAGAGGAAAAACTCTGCCTTAGAGGCCTGGTTTTGTTTAGGAATTTTCCTTCCCTCTTTTCCTCTCTTTTTCACTACAAGATTTCCAGATGACTTTGACCATTCGAGCCACAAAGTACTTCCCTGAGTGCCCTGCTATCTGGCCTTTTAAGGAGAACTTTTTATTCCAGCAGAAAATAAGGTACTTAAGAACAGGTGTTCTACCTGTGAACAAGAGAATACAGAGATTAAAAACACCTTGTATCTCAATAGCCCTTTCATTAACATGAGTCTTAGCCCAAATGGGCAGAGACTAAAAGAAACCCAGGCAGCACTATAACTTGTTCTCATCTCTCTCACTTCAGACCTCTTGCTTTCATCCTCTCCTTGGCCTGAAACACCCTCCCCCTTCATATCTGACAGTCCATGGCTCTCTCCATCTTCAGAGTCCTTCTGAAATTCAGATTTGTCCAGGAGGCCTTCCCTGATTAATTTTGAATCTCCTCATTTAAGAGTCCCCTAACTGCTACTTCAGTATTTCTGTATCACTTAAGCACTTTAGTATTTGGTCTCGCACAGCACTTTTGAACATCTTCTATATCCCATTACTTAAGCAGTGACTCACCTATGTATGCCCCTTTTCCTTCTTCCTCCTATCTGAAATTTATTTTACTCTAATTCTCCCTGGCTAGATTGTAAATTATTTGAGTGCAAGGGTATGTTTACTACATTTGAACCAGGATGGCAAGCTGTGGGGGGCCAGACTCCTTGAAACCCTTCTGGAATGGGTCTTTCTTCACGAAACTTGGGGAAGCCAGTCGGATTGGTGTCCCGATAGGACCCGTAGGATCGCTAATTCAGGTACCTCAAGACCAGGGTCCAGAGCTCTAAATGTCCATGGGCTGGGACCAGAGGAAAAGCTCCAGTGCCACTTCGCTCCTATGAGACCAAGGTTCTTCTATCCATCCCCAGAGGAGACCTGAGTGAGTCCTGAGGACCCCCTCTCCCACAATTGCATGTCCAGTCTGCTCAAAGTCCTACAGCCACAGCCCCCTGGCATCACACAGCTCAGGGGAGGATGGCTGAGGGGAGAATCTAACTACTACTCATTTTAAAAAAACTACTCAATGAATCTCTCCAACCTTGAAGCTCATCTTTCTAATGTGGACAGAGGACAAGGCCCAGACCTGCCCTGCTGTCAAGATGGAACCTATGGGTGGCACAGTCCTCCAATAGGGAGGGAGTTTCTTTGTGCAGAAATGCTCTGGGCATGTTACTCCACTCCTCAAAAATCTCCAATGGCTGCCAGTCAACCTACGCATCAAGCAAAAGCTCCTCACTATCGGCTTCAAGGCTCTCCATCACCTCTCCCCCTCCTACCTCACCTCCCTTCTCTCCTTCTACAGCCCAGCCTGCACCTTCCACTCCTCTGTCGCTAACCTCCTCACTGTACCTCATTCTCGCCTGTCCCACCGTCGAGCCCTGGCCCACG
This sequence comes from Tachyglossus aculeatus, assembly GCF_015852505.1. Taxonomy (NCBI): domain Eukaryota; kingdom Metazoa; phylum Chordata; class Mammalia; order Monotremata; family Tachyglossidae; genus Tachyglossus; species Tachyglossus aculeatus. The sequence continues at coordinate 73,426,806 of NC_052070.1, forward strand.
TCCTCCCCCTGGCCCGGAATGCCCTCCCTACACACATCTGCCAAGCTAGCTCTCTTCCTCCCTTCAAAGCCCTACTGAGAGCTCACCTCCTCCAGGAAGCCTTCCCAGACTGAGCCCCCTTTTTCTTCTCCTCCTCCCCATCCCCCTGCCCTACTTCCTTCCCCTACCCACAGCACCTGTATATACACGTTTGTACAGATTTATTACTCTATTTATTTTACTTGTACAGTACATATTTTCTATTCTATTTATTTTGTTAATGATGTGCATCTAGCTTTATTTCTATTCATTCTGATGACTTGACAACTGTCCACATGTTTTGTTTTGTTGCCTGTCTCCCCCTTCTAGACTGTGAGCCCGTTGTTGGGTAGGGACCATCTCTATATGTTGCCAACTTGTACTTCCCAAGCGCTTAGTACAGTGCTCTGCACACAGTAAGTGCTCAATAAATATGATTGAATGAATGAATAATAATAATAATGTTGGTATTTGTTAAGTGCTTACTATGTGCAAAACACTGCTCTAAGCGCTGGGGTAGAAACAAGGTAATCAGGTTGTCCCACGTGGGGCTCCCAGTCTTCATCCCCATTTGACAGATGAGGGAACTGAGGCCCAGAGAAGTGAAGTGACTTGCCCAAAGTCACCCAGCTGAAAAGTGGCGGAGCCAGGATTTGAACCCACGACCTCTGACTCCAAAGCCTGGGCTCTTTCCACTGAGCCATGGTACTAATTCTCTTGTAATCAATCAGTGGTATTTATTGAGTGCTTATGTTTGAGGTGTGCTGTATTAAGCACTTGGGAGTATACACTACACTAGATTAGGAAGACATGATCCCTGCCCTTAAGGAGCTTACAGTCTACTGGGGGAGGCAGACATTAAAATAAATTGCAAGTAGGGGAAGCAACAGAGGATAAGTATATAAGTGCTGTGGGGCTGAAGGTTGGGTGAGACCCAAAGTGCTTAGGGGTATGGACAGGTGATGAAGAAGGCAGGGGAAATAGTGTGGGGAGATGAGACTTTAGTCTCCCCCCTAGACTGTAAACCCACTGTGGGCAGGGAACGTGTCTACCAACTCTGTTGCACTGTACTCTCCCAATCGCTCAGTACAGTGCTCTGCACACAGTCAGCACTCAATAAATATCATTGATGATGATTGATGATGGAAGGTTTTCAGGAGAAGATATGAGATATAACATTGAGGCGAGTGGTGGTCTGTCAGAAACGGGAAGCAGCATGGCATGGTGGGTAGATCACAGGCCTGGGAATTAGAAGGCCAAGGGTTCTAATCCCTGCTCTGCCACATATCTGCTGGGTGGCCTTGGGAGAGTCACTTCACTTCTCTGTGCCTCAGTTACCTATCTGTAAAATGGGGATTAAGACTGTGAGCCTCCTACGGGACAGGGACTGCGCCCAACCTGATTTGCTTGTATCCACCCCAGGGCTTAGTAGAGTGCATGGCATATAATAAGCGCTTAACAAATATTGTTAACATTCAATTATTATTATTATTAGGCGGGCATGAGCAAGGGGCCAATGGAAAGAGAACTGAGATTGAGGCACAGCAAACAGGAGCAAAGTGACAGGGCTAGGTTGTAGTGGGAATAGGTAGGAGGGGGAGAGCTGACCGAATGATTTAAAGCCAACCTCTGACTATGGTACTCTGCATACAATAGGCTCTCAACAAATACTACTGAATGATTGATTGCTAGTAATTTAATATCTCAGCCTCTCCTCTCAACTCCTCTTTTGGTATGACTTTCATGGGCACCTATAATATGTGAAGAAATCCATACTGTGCCTTGACAGGTAAAGCTGTAGAATGGTATGAAATCAAAATAATGACTTGAATTGGTAGAGTCCATTTTAATTTTTCAAAGTCCTTTCACATCATTTACTGGATTATCACCTTTGAACATTCCTGTGAGTTAGGGGAAAACACAGTTTATTATCCCTATTTTGCTAATGAAAAAATTTGAGGCCCACAGAGGTTAAGTGATTAGCCTGAAGTCACTCACCAAAGGAGTGGCAGAGCTAGAACTAGAATTAGAATCCATTTCTGTTAGCTCTCAGCACAAAGTAAGCACTTAACAAATACTATTGTTATTATTATGAATTTTCCTTCCTTCTTTTTCTCTCCCTGCTCTAATTATTATTATTATTGCAAGGCCACAGTGTCTCCCAGCCTCACATACCAGCAACAGAAAAGAATCAGTCTCGCATTTCCTCCTGCCTTCAAGACATCTTTACTTGGTTGTCCTCCCGGCACCACAAAGTTAACACGTCCAAAACAGAACTCCTTATCTTCTTGCCCAAATCCTGTCCTCCCCCTGATTTTCCCTTCACTGCAGACAACACCACTATCCTCCCTATCTCACAAGCCCATAACCTTGGTGTTGCCCTTGACTCCTCTCTCTCATTCTAGACTGTGAGCCCGCTGTTGGCTAGGGATCACCTCTATATGTTGCCAACTTGTACTTCCCAAGTGCTTAGTACAGTGCTCTGCACACAGTAAGCGCTCAATAAATACGATTGAATGAATGAATGAATTCAACCCACATATTCAATCCGTCCATCACTAAAACCTGTCCGTCCCATCTTCACAACATTGCTAAAATCTGTTCTTTCCTCTCCATCCATACTGCTACCACATTAATACAATCACTTGTCCTCTCCCACCTGGATTACTGCCTCAACCTCTTTGCTGATCTCCCAGCCTTCTGTCTCTCCCCACTCCAGTCCATACTTCACTCTGCTGCCTGGATCATTTTTCTACAAAACGTTCAGGGCATGTTTCCCTACTCCTCAAGAAACTCCAGAGGTGGTCCATCCACCATCCATCCACCACTGCATCAAACAAGAACTCCTCACCACTGCCTTTAAGGCACTCAATTGCCTTGCCCCCTCCAACCTCACCTCGCTACTCTCCTACTACAACCCAGCCCACAGGCTTCGCTCCACTAATGGTAACCTTCTCATTGTAACTCTATCTTTTCTATCTCACTGCCGACCCCTTGCCCACGTCCTGCCTCTGGCCTGGAATGCCTTCCCTCTTCAAATCTGAAGGACAATCACTCTCCCCCATTTCAAAGCTTTTTTGAAGGCACATCTCCTCCAAGAGGCCCTGACTAAGCCCCCATTTCCTCTTCTCCCCCTCCCTTCTGCATCTCCCTGACTTGCTCCCTTTATTCACCCCACCTCCCAGCCCCACAACATTTATGTGCATATCTGTAATTTATGTATTTGTATTGGCATCTGTCTCCCCCTCTAGACTGTGAGCTTGTGTGGGCAGGAATTATATTTGTTTATTGTTATATTGTACTCTCTCAAGCACTTAGTACAGTGCTCTGCACACAGTAAGCACTCAATAAATACAACTGGATGAATGAATGAGTGAAAGAACTAGAAAGGCTGATGTCTACTGTTTAATAGTCATAAAGGTTCCAGTGTCATTTTCAATCCAACGGGGCTAGGGGAGGAGGGAGGTGAGGAGGCCAGAAAGGTGATGTGTAGCTAATACCTTGGTTCAGAATTCAGCTAACTTCAAGAGAAATGCTAGTTTGGGCTTTGCAGATCTGGCTGCAGATCCTTGGTTTGTGTTTCTTTGTGCCGCTTGATTGATATGTGGCTCCATGTGAGGGACAGCTATAGTCTAGGGGCTCTGGGAGGGTCCCTCCTCCCTCCCTAAGTCCCACAATGAGTCAGAGATTGTGCCAGAAATAAAATCTAGGCCATCTGACTCCCAACACACAGCTCCTCCATCCACTAGACTAATCCTGCCTCTCATCTTAGTGTGGCTGAATAAGACTCTTCAATTGAAAAAAGCCATTAAAATCCAATGGAGTCCGCTAATGTCATAATGCTGCTACCTGGCATGGCTTTGCTATTAGAAAATAAGGTCTTCATCTAGGCTGGAGTGTAGTCAGGCCAGCATGTAGACACTTAACTCTATTTTATTATCATTATTTTCCATTTTGTTTTATTTATGAGATAATAGTTCTTGCTGCCAATATGCTTAAATGAGCAGCAGTCCACTAAGCCCAGTGGCAATACCTGGATGGATTTGTTGTATAAAGCTCAAGGCAGACGAATGATCTCCAAGCACATTATAAAAGATAAACCTTATCCTATCATTAGACAGGTAATGAATGGCTTGCTTTCTGAAAGGGTGTTAAGCTTTTCCAAGTCCTCTGGAACTATTTAGTACTTTGGCTTAGGTAATTTAGTAGATGGATACTAATCATCAGAACAGAACTGTTAAATATTGTTTTTCTCCTTTTTCTACAAGAAGCACAGAAAGCCTAAGCATTTTAGCCTATGTCACACAGGAAATTAGCACCTAACTTGTTATTACAACTAGATTATAACCTTCTTGAATAAGCCAAGTGTCTTCTCTGACCTTTGTAACACTTCACAGTACTAATACAGATCAACTCCCCTGGGGGTGAGGAAGGGGAGGAGGCACTCAATAACTAATTGTTATTGTTAAGGATATTAGGTTACCAAAATCTCTTTGCAGCCCTGATATGCAGAGCAGAGAAGGAATTAGAAACCTAGTCCAGTGGGTTAGTTACTAAAACTCACAGGCCTAGTGGTAGATGGGCTGCTACTGATGAGACAGTCCACAGTAGCTCAATTGGGGATTCCTGTTCTGCCACCCCTCTGGGGTCCAGGACAGCCAGTTCAGATGGAGTCATGGCAGATGCTGCCATCTAAGCACAATCATCAGCAAGCTCAGTGGCCTCCACTCAATGGGTCTGTCCCAGAATGTGTTGGCACCAAAACCATTGCTACACAGATCTTGGAACAGTGCTTGGCATATAGTAAGCACTTAACAAATGCCATTATAATTATTACTACCCAAGTGATGGCAGTGGAGACATCTGCATTGGTGCACAAGTTCTGATGCCTCCTTTTCCTCCTGGTTTTTCCTTCTCTCTTCCCCCCTTCTTCTTCCTTTCCCTCTATCACCTTCCCTCATTCCCTCTTTTCTCTTCTCTCCCTTTCTGTTCTTTCCCTCTCTGCCCCCCGCTATTTCCATATCTGCTCCTCCCTTAACACTCCCATTCATTCCTCCTAAGGTGATCAGAAATCCGGCAGCTCATTCTAGGTAGCTGAAGGGGAAGATTTCACCTTCCCCATTCCCCACCCACTGCCCCCACACATCTTCACCCAGGGAGAGAGAAAAGAGATGGAAAAGAAAGAGGAAATTGAACTGTCCCCCTCATCTTTCAGGGAACACCCATGATCCCCCGTTGGTTAAACAGGACTAATCTGCCCTTCAACTGGCTGCTTAGAGATGATTTTTATTGTCACTGATGGAGCCGTCTGAGGATACTATTCTTTTTTTCTAAATGATATTTTTAAAATGTTTACTATGTGTCAGGCACTGTACTGAAGCACGGGGGTGGACACAAGGTAATCAGGTGAGACACAGTCCATGTTCCACATAGGACTCAAAGTCTTAATCCTCATTTTACAGATAAGATAACTGAGGCACAGAGGAAAGTGACTTGCCCAAGGTCACACAGCAGATAAGTGGTATAGCCAGGATTAGAACCCAGGTCCTTTGACTTTTGTTTACCCTTCTTTTAATAGTATGGAGGTGAGGCTTCCCCAATGGCTGGTTCAGAGGCATTGTTGATGCCTGCCATTCTAAGCAAGCTGCCCCAACCTTCTCAGCCTCACCCTAGAAATAGGAGGTGAGGCAAGTTGGGCTGCCTTCCTCCCCAGCCATTGCTTCTGACTGGGTATGGCAGCCAGTGTTGCAGAAGAGAAGTAGCATGGCCTAGGGGATAGAGCATGAGCCTGAAGGACCTGGGTTCTAATTCCAGTTATACCACTATCTGCTGTGTGACCTTGGGCAAGTCACTTAACTTTTCTGTGCCTCAGTTATCTCATTGGTAAAATGGAGATTAAGACTATGAGCCCCACGTGGGACACAAACTAGGCCCAACCTGTTTAGCTTGTACCTACCCCCAGAACTATCAGCAGCTAGCACCACTTTTACCCACTTCCATCCCCTTCCATCCCCTTGCCCCAATTTCTTCTAGGCCACCCACATCGGGGTCAGTGCTTATTTCCATGGATAATTATTGACTTCATCAGATTTCTAAAACCTCACTTCTGGGTAGGACTGCATCCAGTAATATAGACTAGATTCATTCATTCATTCAATCATATTTATTGAGCACTTACTGTGTGCAGAGCACTGTACTAAGCGCTTGGGAAGAACAAGTTGGCAACATATAGAGACGGTCCCTACCCAACAGTGGGCTCACAGTCTAGAAGGGGGAGACAGACAACAAAACAAAACATATTAACAAAATAAAATAAATAGAATAAATATGTACAAGTAAAATAGATAAATAAATAGAGTAATAAATATGTACAAACATATATACAGGTGCTGTGGGGAGGGGAAGGAGGTAAGGCAGGGGGGTGGGTAGGGGAAGGAGGGGGAGAGGAAGGATGGGGCTCAGTCTGGGAAGGCCTCCTGGAGGAGGTGAGCTCTCAGTAGGGCTTTGAAGGGAGGAAGAGAGCTAGCTTGGTGGATGTGCGGAAGGAGGGCATTCCAGGCCGGGGGAGGACGTGGGCCGGGAGTCGACAGCAGAACAGGCAAGAACAAGGTATAGTGAGGAGGTTAGCGGCAGAGGAGCAGAGGGTGCGGGCTGGGCTGTAGAAGGAGAGAAGGGAGGGACTAGATCTTACTCCTATAGCCAAACTCTTTTGTCAATTTCTGTTTTAAGATCTCATGGGCTTTGAGGTAACATTTTCTTCCCTTTTCCCCAGCCCAGCTCCTCTTCCACCCGGATCAGTTCTTCTGTGGATAGGCCACTTGAGGGCTAGCTTTGTCTCTGACTGCATTGTTTCCTCAAACCTGCTGCTGCCCACTTCTGCCTTCAGTGCTTATCTCTGTCCTTTGCATCCAGGAAGTAGGTGATGACAGTATGATCCTCTCCTGGGTTCTGCCTCTAGGTCCCCTAGGTTATCTGAGAGCAGTGTGGCCTAGTAGAAAGAGCACAGGCCTGGGAGTCAGAGAACCTGGGTTCTAATTCTAGCTCCACCAATTCTCTGCTGCATGATCTTGGGCAAATCACTTAATTTCTTTGTGCTTCAGTTACCTCATCTGTATAATGAGGATTAATAATAATAATAATAATGGTATTTGTTAAGCACTTACTATGTGCCAGGCACTGCACTAAGCCCTGAGGTGACTACAAGCTAATTGGATTAATACTGTGAGCCCCATGTGGGACAGGGACTGTGTCCAACCTGATTTTTTTTATCAACTCCAGTGTTTAGTACAGGACCCTGGAACATAATAAGCCCTTAACAAATACTATTAAAAAATCCTCCCTTTCTGCAGTAACTACAGCTGGAGCCTCTCCCCTAACAGTGGCACAGGTGAGGTGTGTGAGCCTGAGAGGGGATGAGAGCTCCTAAGGATAAAAGCTATGAGGGGCCTCCAAGCAGAAGCATTGTGAGAGATATGAGAGGTGCTTAAGTCTTTGGCTGTAGCAGCTCAGGCCTCCTCAGGCTGAACTAGGCCCAGAAGACCTTAATTCCAGATGAGTAACAGATTTCCTGTGTGTTCTATCAATCACTCCATTGTATTTTTTGAGCACTTACTGTGTGCAGAGACTGTACTAAGTGCTTGGGAGAGTGCAATATAGCAGAGCTGGTACGCATGCTCCCTGCCCATAATGAGCTTATAGTCTAGAGGAAAGAGACAGACATGAATATTAATGAATATATTCTGAATTTATAAATAAGTACTGTGGGGTTGAGGGAGGAGTGCAAGTTCAAATGCAAGGGCAACACAGAAGGGAATGGGGGAGGAGGAAATGAGGGCTTAGTCCAGGAAGGCTGTTTGGAGAAGATAGGCTTTTATTAAGGCTTTGAAGGTGGGGAGAGTGATTGATTGTCTGTTGGATATGAAGAGGGAGAGAGTTCCAGGACAGGGGCACAATGTAGGCAAGAGGTTGGTTGGTGGTGAGGTAGATGAAATCAAGGTGCAGTAGGTTGGCATTAGAGAAGTGTGGGCTGGGTTGTAGTAATTATTATTATTGTTATTATGGTATTTGGTAAGCGCTTACTATATGCCAAGCACTATTCTAATTGCTGGGGTGGATACAAGGTAATCAGGTTGTCCCACAGGGGGTTCACCATCTTAATTCCTATTTTACAGACTAGGTAATAGACACAGAGAAGTTAAGTGACTTGCCCAAGGTCACGTAACGGACAAGTGGTGGAGGAGGGATTAGAACCCAAGTCCTCTGAATCCCGAGCCTGTGCTTTTTCCACCCTCCGCTACTACCACACTGTAGTAGGAAATCAGAGAGGTAAGGTTGTGGGAGACAAGGTGATTGGGTGCTTTAAAGCCTAGGGTAAGGAGTTTCTGTTTGATACAGAAGTAGATGGGCAACTACTAGAGTTTTTGAGGTGTAGACTGATTGCGTTTGTAGGAAAATGATCCTGGCAGCAGTTAGAAGTATGGACTGGAATAGAGAGAGACAGAAAGCAGGGAGGTCAACAAAGACGCTGATGTAGTCTTCAAGGTGGAAATAGGATAAATGTTTGGATTAACGTGGTAAGGATAGCTCTACAGCAAAACCTGATGCTCACCTCTCCTGAGGACACCAGGGTGGTTTGTAAATCATTCAGTGGTATTTACTGAATGTTTACTGTGTGCAGAGCACTTTGCTAAGCAGTTGAGAACGTACAAGGTGATAGAGTTGGTAGATATCATCCCTGTCCATAAGGAGGGGACCTGTTGGAAGCAGCATGTCCTAGAACAAAGTATATGGGCGTGGGAATCAGAATACTTGGGTTCTAATCCTGGCTCTGCCACTCATTTGCTGCATGATTTGGGCAAGTTACTTAACTTCTCTGTGCCTCAGTTACTTTCATCTGTAAAATGGGGATTAAGACTCTGAGGCCCACGTGGGACATGGACTTTGTACGACCTGATTAACTTGTATCTACCCCAGTGCCTAGTACAGTGCCTGACACATAGCAAATGCCTAACAAATACCATAAAAAAGAAGATTAAAATATACAGCTGTTTTTCAGTCAAGGCCTCTCAGGGGAAGCTGAAGTCTGGAGTGATAAGGGAAAGCAGTGTGGCTCAGTGGAAAGAGCCCGGGCTTGGGAGTCAGAGTTCATGGGTTCAAATCCCAGCTCTGCCACTTGTCAGCTGTGTGACCTTGGGCAAGTCACTTAACTTCTTTGTGCTGCAGTTACCTCATGTAAAATGGGGATTAAGGCTGTGAGCCCCCTGTGGGACAACCTGATCACCTTGTATCTACTCCAGCGCTTAGAACAGTGCTTGACACATAGTGAGTGCTTAACAAATACCATCATTATTATTATTATTATTATTATTATAAAGAGTCTTTACTGAGGATATTCAGGAAACCAGGGCCAAAAATGTGTGTATGTGTGTGTGTGGACTGGGAAGGCAGGGGGGAGGAGAGGAAGGGGTCCTTCTGATTTCCCTAGTTTATTCTGGAAACTGAAAGAGACCCTCCCCCTCCCCCCACCCAACTTTCTCTTTACATTTTGCATTGTATCTGAACTTTGGGGGTAGTTTGGTCTTTAACTTGCCAGCTTGCCCTCTGTGCCTTGTGTGTGAACTCTGACCTAACAAACTGTAGAATGGCCACTCAAGGGAAGGGCTGGGTTTGTCTTCCAATTCCAGGGCAACCAAAACTCAGAAACAGTTCTGATTTTGCATGGGAATACACCTGCCCTACTTCTTGGGGCTTGATTTGAAAGTAGCTAATACTGCCTTTGCCCCTTATATCATTTTCTCATGGGTTGAAATTGCAGTTGGGGAGTTTTAGACAAACATAAGAACTTCTCCTCCATCAAGGTTACTCAGGACTTAGGGTGGTTTAAAGAGGATGATGTGAAACCTCCTTCCCTGGGCATCTCTAAGAAGGAGGGAGACCTCTGTCAGACCTGGTTGATTTAAAGGCAATCCTGCCTGGATACAGGGGAATGAACTGGATGACCTCTGGGTGACCACCCAACCCTTATTATTTTGTAGGATGTTTAGACATGTCTCTGAGTTGCCTAAGCTCTAGCTAAATTAAGACAATAGGCAGAGTTTATTTTGGAGAGTTCCCCAACTGATTTCCCTTTATTGTGCTATCTCATCTGAGCCTCCCCGCAGGACTGCTGATAAATAAAGCACACTAAGGAGGCACTAATATTAGGCAATACTTGTCTGCCAGCTCCCTTCCAACCTAGGTTGTAAAGATAATATATTATTAGATGTGCTTGCTGTTGGACTTCATCCAGCCAAAAACATTTCAGCTCTTTGAGAAATGTTAGGCCTAAATTCTTTTCATTTTTCCAAGGGATAGTGGTAGGAATGGGTGCTGGAGACAAAAGCCTCTTTCTACAGAAAGCTTTTTCTCCTCGCTTGATTGGGTTCCCCACCTCTTCCCCACCAGTCAACTGATCTGCAGCACCTCCAGTCTTTCTGTTCTTTACTCCCTTTTTTCAATTATTTAGTGAGAATATGAACTTGTGTTTCCATCAAGAATGCTAACTTCTTGGCTCTAAAGAGTTTGTACCTAATAAAGAGACTGGAAGTTTTAATTTCAACATTATTAACAGCCTCAGGAAGGTAAAAGCTCCCAAATGTTAGGGGTCAGCTATCTAACCCTCTCTCAAGTCTCATCTGCTCTGGGACAGTTGAGGATTCTCTGATTATCCCCCCTCATGCTATTATCAATCAGTCAAACAATCAATTGTATTTATTGAGCACTTACTGTGTGCAGAGCACTGTACCAAGCATTTGGACACATCTCTCCCAGATTGCCCCACCTCCACATCTGCAGTCATTCTGGAAGTGGATCCTTAGAGTTTTCTGTGTAAAAATATGGAAGTGGTTTACCATTGCCTCCTTTCATGCAGTAAACTTGAGTCTTCTCCCTTGACTCTCCCCCATGCCGCTGCTGCCCAACACAGGTGAGTTTTTATTTTAGCAGACTGCCTTCCACTAGCTAACCACTGTCCAAGCTAGGAATGGATATGCCTCTGCTTGAGTCTCCCTCATTAGTTCAAGACTGGTAGAGTACTGGAAACTCTCCGGGTGGGAACCTGAGAGGGGAACTTGGGAAGGTACAGCATAACAATATAATAGACACATTCCCTGCCCACAATGAGCTCATGGTTTAGAGCGGTAGATGAACATTAATATAAATAAAATAATTTACAGATATATACATAAATGCTGTGGGACTGTGGGGCTGTTGGGGGTGGTGTCAAGGGAACAAGTCAGGATGATGCAGAAGCAAGTGAAAGCAAAGGAAAGAGTCTCCCTCACTAGTTCAAGACTGGTAGAGTACTGGAAACTCTCTGGGTGGAAACCTGAGAGGGGAACTTGGGAATGTACAGCATAACAATATAATAGACACATTCCCTGCCCACGGTGAGCTCATGGTTTAGAGCGGTAGACAGACATTAATATAAATAAAATAATTTACAGATATATACATAAGTGCTGCGGGACTGTGGAGCTGTTGGGGGCGGTGTCAAGGAACAAGTCAGGGTGATGCAGAAGCAAGTGAGAGCAAAGGAAATGAAGGCTTAGTCAGGGAAGGCCTCTTGGGGGAGATGTGCTTTCAGTAAGACTTTGAAGGTAGGGAGAGTAATTGTCTGTCGTATATGAAGAGGGAGGGCATTCCAAGCCAGAGGCAGGATGTGGGCAAGAGGTTGGCCACGAGATGAACAAGATCGAGGTACAGTGAGTAGGTTGGCATTAGAGGAACGAAGCATGTGGGCTGGGTTGTAGTAAGATAGTAGTGAGGTAGGAAGGGGCAAGGTGATTGAATGCTTTAAAGTGCTTTTACTAGTCATAGTTTCCTCATTTGTAAAACTGAGGATTAAGAGCCTGTCTCCCTCCCCTTAGATTGAGCCCACTGTGGGACAGGGACTGTGTCTGACCTCATTATCTTGTATCTGCTCCAGTGCTTAGTAGAGTACTTGGCACATAGTGAGAACTTAATGAACCCCACAGTTATTATTGTTATTAATAATAATAATAATCACCACTGTCACTATTGCCCATTGCCATCATCTCACATTTTATTGTGACCCCTTACGTGTAAAACTGGGCTGGGCCCTGTACCTAGTAAGTTAAACATACAGTCCCTAAATTCTATGAACTTTTGGTCCCAAGTGGGCAATAGTGTCAAATAATCCTAATCTTAATCATAATATTACTTAAGCATTTACTATATACCAAGCTCTGTACTAAGTGCTGGGGTAACTAGAAAATAATCAGGTTGGATACAGCCCCTGTTCACATGGGGCTCACAGTCTCAAAAGGAAGGAGAACAAGTGTTGAATCCCCATTTTATAGATGAGAGAACTGAGGCACAATGAAGTTGCCCAAGGTCCCACATCACAGAGTGGATGGAGTCAGGGGTAGAACCCAGGTGTTCTTTCTTCCAGGCTCATGTTCATGCTCTTTCAATCACTCAGTGGTATTAGACGATGCTTCTTCTTAATAAATAGTTGGAGTCTCTTCTGTCCTAAGGATTGGAAGAGAGAAATTGAGCTGTGATCTCCTAAGGTCAGACACAATCCCTAGCCTGCATGGGGTTTATAGTCTAGGTAGGAGGGAGAAGAGATAGTCCCATATTACAGTCAGAGACTGAGTCACAGAGAAGTTAAGTGACTTTTTCAAAGTCACACAGCAAAGCAATTGGCAGAGCTGGGATTAGAACTCAGGTCCTTTTGACTTCCAGATCCTTCTGACTCCACTTTCCACGGCCACACTGCTTCTACTTTGCTCTTCATCCCAAAAGGAGCTTGGTGGCATTGTTTACAAAATGGAAGAGGAAAACTTGGGTTTTGTGGGGAGGGGTTTGTATTTGTTAAGTGCTTACTGTGCCAGATACAGTACTTAGCCCTTGGGTAGATACAAAAATAATGGGTTGGGCACAGTCCCTGTCTTATTTGGGGTTCATGGTCTTAATCCACATTTTTCAGATGAGGTAACTGTGGAAAAGTGAAGTTAAGTGACTTGCCCATGGTCACAAAGCAGACAAGTGGTGGAACTGGAATCAGAACCAGGTCCTTCTGACTCCAAGGCCTATGCTCTATCCACTAGACCATGCTGCTTCTCTCTGCCAGCAGATTTACAGGCTGCAGCTGGCAGTGGTGGGATGAGAGAAGACCATGTTATGGTCTCAATGGAGAATACTTCCAACTCTCTGGTTGCCCTGTATCCTGGTGCTAGTGAACACTTTATACTTGGCTTAATTCTCCACTTAATGTGTGCCAATCATGTTGCTAAGTATTAAGATGTGTCCTATTCCACCTGGGAATCACAATCTAAGAGGTCAGCTGAGTGTGTATCTTCTTCATTTTACAGATGAAGAAACTGAGGTCCAATGGAGTAAAGTGGCCCAAGTTCAGCCAGCAGACTAGTGGCAGAGCTAGGATTAGCTGCCTCCCATTGACTTTCAGGAACATTCTGTCCTCTGATAGGGTGAAGCAATGCAGATAATGCTGATTGTCTGCCTGACTGTAACCATGTCTCTAACCAAATTCAGCTTCAGAAGAAACCTCAACTGAACGAAGGAGCCCCAAAACCAGCCCCGTGGGGTTCAGAGAAACATTAAGCAAGTTTGCTGAAGGTGAGCATCTTTTCTTGTTATGTTAAGTCCTGTCTCCTGCACAGTTCAGGAAAGAAAAGGTAAGAACTCCACCTGTTCGCCATATTTTGAGCTTGGCTATTCCTCCCTGCTCAGCTCATATGATACTGGTGCCCTGGAGGAAAGTGATTTGATGACAGCATCATCCTTGACTTGGGGATCACTTATTTATCCTGGGCAAAGATGGGTGAGTTACCCCTGGCCTTGACTGAATCTTAAAATCAAACGTTGTGCAGTGCAAATCTGCAAGCCCCAGAGTGTATTCCCAATGAATACAGCCATGAGTCTGCTCTTCATGAGGTCCAGCTTAACTTAGTGATGCTGGGATATTTTAAGGGTTTATCAAGTGGCAAGCACTGTGTTAAGTGCTGGGGGTAGACATGAGGTAATCAGATATGGTGCAGTGCCTAGGCTGGACTCATGGAGTTTGCACTCAGAGAGGGAGAACAGGTATCTTATTTCTGTTTTGCAGAGGAGAAAACAGGTCCAGAGAGGTTAAGTCACTTGCACAAGGTCCCACAGCAGGCAAATGGTATCCCAACTCCCAGTCTTATGCTCTTTCCACTAGGTCATACTTCTTCCCTCGGACCAGATGTGCAAGGGGCCAGTTGTTATTGAGTGACCTTCACCACTTTGAGGTCACCTGCATGCCCCTGCTCCAGTCTATTCTGAATGCCTCTTGCTCCCACTCACGGGGCAAGAGAGAACAGTGCTAATGGAGAGGGCACTGCCAGCTGGAAGTGCAAAGGCTGTACCTGTTTTTCCTCTGCAGGGAGGCAAAGGCGCCCAGGGTCAGAAGCATCAAGCAGGAACCAGAGCAGACACTAGTCCCACCCACCGCAGTATCTGTTTCCCCAGGGGACTTTGGATGCCTTCCAAATCCCCCACCCGTTGGCCAGCCTCCTCTGTTTCAAGCAACAACACACATCTGGTTTCCCGGCTGCGGCGGGCTCAGAAATAGAGAGCTCATTGCTCATCCCTGGCAGGAGAAAAGAGCTCTCCACACCAGCGTCTCATCCCAGACTAAGCTGAGCAGGTGGGGCGGGGGCAGAGGGCCTGCTCCGGTGCCAAGGTAGGACACGGGTGCCAGCGGTGCCATGGCTGATACCCTCAGGACACGAGAGAGGGGACTCGGTTAATGGAGACACGGCTATCGGAAGGTTTGGGGTTGGGGCATTTAAGGTGAGAATAATAAAAGATAATCTGTCTCCCTGCCTGGTCCATGGAGGGCCTTTTATTGGCCTTTTGTCCCTGAATTCTCCAAATAGAAAGGTGTCCTGTCTTAGATGGACAGGGCTGGCTTCAGACATTTGGCTGCCCTGAGCTGTTTTGTATGGTGTCATTATATCAATGCCACCTACTTTATACTGGGAATGTAGCTCAGGGTAATGACATCATCCAAAAGCTTGCCTGGGCCCCCGAACCTTAAAGTGTCTTTCCAGAGGGACCCCAGTTGTCCGGCTTGGGTCCAGGCTCCTTGCTTTCCCCTCCGAGGCCCCATCTACACTGGTGCTGTATCCGACTTGGGCTAGGGAAGGCTTGACATTCGTTTCAGTTTTCAACCACTGCCCCCAGAGGGCTACCATACACCTGCCCCCCCACGTTGGTGTCCCCAGGACATCAGCCTTACTTACTTACCGTTTGGAGTTGGTATTGTTTATGAGTATGAGGCCCTACAGGACCACCATGGGCAATCAATCCATCTATTTATTGAGTGCCCGCCGGGTTCTAAGCACTGTGTTTGGGGGAGTGTAACAGAAAAAAGGAACCTATTCTCTGTCCTTCTACCCCCTCCTGGGCCCTTCTCCAGATTTCAGTAATGTGGGGAAAGTCAAGTGTGGAAGGAGGGGGAGAGAGAAGCTCCAGGGGACTGAGCCAGGGCAGCAGAGAGGATGCCCCCAAAGCTCTCAGGATTCATCATCTCTGTCCTTTCCCTTCCCCACCAAGACTAAGCCCCATTCCTCTGCAAGCCCTGGACTCTAAGCCCACCTCTCCTTTCAGGCTGAGCATTTGTCATGGCATGTGGGATGCAGCAACCTCAATGCCAGCTGGTTGGAGCCTGGGAGCCCTTTCTCCGACTTGGTCAGAGAGCCACTGACATGATTCTGAGATCTCAAACACCTGCCTGAAACAAGAGCCATCATGTTGCACATTTTAAGGCTCAGCAGCTGAATGTTCCAACGAACTGTCCTCTCATTCATTCATTCATTCAATCATATTTATTGAGCACTTACTGTGTGCAGAGCACTGTACTAAGCGCTTGGGAAGTACAAATAGGCAGCATAACTCTCCCCATTTGACACAACTTCACACGTGAATGACACGTTTCCAAGAGTGCAGCTGAAAGGAAAGACGGAAGTACAGTATATGAATGTATAAATATATTTTAATTGACACTTTTGTACCGGTTAACTCTCCCCTCTGATTTTTATATGGTTTGTGTTTTGGCCATTTGATACAGACCTGGCCCGAAAGGGGCTGTTTGTGTGGAATCAGAGATTTCCACTTCCGTGGTTTGCAGGTTTCACTTAACAGGATTAGGTGGCAGGATTTATTTAGAAGAGTGTGGTGATAAAAATACCCATTTTCCGGCTCATGAGTAATAACGAGAATGCTGGTCTGGGGGAGGGAGGGGCTTATTATTAGGGCTTTTTTCAACTCGGTCCCCTCAATGTCGGAAAAAGTTCAGGTCCATGGTTTGATGCCAACATTTTTCACCATGGGTTGGTTCACAGATTGGGGTGGGAAAAGGGCAATGCAGAGAAGGCCAGAGCTCCTATGGAGGAGGCATAGTAATCGTAGACTCAGTTCTTATCCTCTTTAGTGCTTTCCCACTCAGGGACACTAAAGTGTCATGGAGACAGGGCCCTTCCCCCCACTTCCTCTTTGTCATTTTTGGGCGCCAGTGCCCGGCCCAGACATCCACGATGCATTCCTGAACCTCTCTCTTCTGGGACCTTTGACATCTCCCTGGAAATAACATGGTTCTGCTCAGCCTGGAAGAGACAGCTAGGAGCTGGAAGATAACACCTCACACCTCCTGTGAGTCTTGCCTTTGAGTGTCCAATCTGTTTTCCATTAAGACACAAAAGGACAGGAGAGGGATCTCCAGCTGGCAGGCAATGAAGGATCAAGACAGGAATAATAGTTGTGGTATTTGTTAAGTGCTGGATAGGTGCCAGGCACTGTGCAAAGTGCCGGGGTGGATACAAGAAAAACGAGTTGGACACAGTCCCTATCCCAAGTGGAACTCGCAGTCTTAATCCCCATTTTACAGATGAGGGAACTGAGGCATGGAGAAGTTAAGTGACTTGCCCAAGGTCACACAGTAGACAGCTGGAAGAGGAGGGATAAGAACCCAGGTCCTTCTGACTCCCATGCTCATGCTCTATCCACTAGACCACACTGCTTCTTGGTAGTAAGTGGTTGTTTGTCTTACTGGAGAGGTGGAGCACAGAAGAAAATCCCAGCAAGAGGGAAAGACCTTCATGAATGGGGAGGCAAGAGTCACTTCTCCTCCTTCCCACCAATGAATGTAATGGGAGAATTATGTGGATCAGGCCAGAGAAATGGTGTGGATAATAATAATAACAGTATTTGTTAAGCACTTACTATGTGCCAAGCACTGTTCTAAGCACTGAGGTTGATTAAGATTGATTAAGAGAAGAGTGTGGCTCAGTGGACTGTTCTAGACTGTGAGCCCACTGTTGGGTAGGGACCGTCTCTATATGTTGCCAACTTGTACTTCCCAAGCGCTTAGTACAGTGCTCTTCACACAGTAAGTGCTCAATAAATATGATTGATTGATTGATTGAGGTAGATACAAGGTTATCAGGTTGTCCCATGTGGAGCGCATAGTCTTTAATCCCCATTTTACAGATGAGGTGACTGAGGCACAGAAAAGTGAAACGACTTGCCCAAAGTCAAACAGCTGACAAGTGGTGAAGGCAGGATCAGAACCCACGACCTCTGACTCCCAAGCCTGTGCTCTTTCCAAAGCCACACTGATTTTCAAATTAACAAAACTCAGCAAATCCCACCGAGATGCTACCAGGTGGATGCTACCTGGTTTCTAGGGTGCTTCAACCACAGGGCAAGATGGTCCCAGTTGTCCAGGGCCCACTGCCAGTGGAAGCTTCTGAGCCTCACCAGGCAATCCTCCTCCCACAACCACAGGTTCATTTATGCTAATTCATCAATGAAACATTGAAATTGAACAATGAAACAGGAGACCCTCCACCCACAACCATCAGTTCATGTGTGCTGACATCAGTGGAAACACACCATTTTCTCCACCAGATGAGAGTACTGGGAAGGAAAGGATGTGCCTGGAGCAAAGAGAGGGGGATCCAATATTTCCCTGCCCAGGGCCCATCTGTGGCTCAAACTAGCATAACATGTATGCTAGAGGACTGGTGTGAGGGATTAGTAGCAGGTCTTCTGTTCCATAGGTGGAGGCTCTTGGGTTAAATTAGAGGGCCTGGAAAGGGGATATGAACCCTGACCTGAAACTGGTCTACACTAAACATGGAAGCAGATTGGAGGATCAGCTATGGACCCTGGAGAAGAGCAGAAAGAAGTCAGGAGAATGACTTGAGAAGCAGTATGACATAGTGGATAGACCATGGGTCTGGAAATCAGAGAAGCAGCGTGGCTCAGTGGAAAAAGACCACGGGCTTTGGAGTCAGAGGTCATGGGTTCAAATCCTGGCTCTGCCAATTGTCAGCTGTGTGACTTTGGGCAAGTCGCTTAACTTCTCTGTGCCTCAGTTACCTCATCTGTAAAATGGGGATTAAGACTGTGAGCCCCCCCGTGGGACAACCTGATCAATTTGTAACCTTTCCAGTGCTTAGAACAGTGCTTTGCATATAGTGAGTGCTTAATAAATGCCATCATTATTAATCCTGGCTCACCAAATTGTCTGCCATGTGACCTTTGGCAAGTCATTTAACTTCTCTGTACCTCAGTTACCTTATCCATAAAATGGGGATTAAGATCGTGAGTCGCATGAGGGACATGGATTATGTCCAACCCGATTGGCTTGTATCTAACACAGTGCTTAGTACAGTGCCTGGCACATAGTACTTTACACATACCATAAATAAAAACAGAAAAAAGGTAACATGCATGGAAGTTGGGGAAACACTGCCCAATCTCAACTTCTAGAATTTCACAGTTTGTGCCAAATTTTGGGGAAAATCTCATTCTAACCTACTGATAATGTAAAACCCATAACCCATTGTTTGTTTGTTTGTTTTATGGTATTTTTAAGTGCTTACTGTGCCAAACACTGTTCTAAGCACTGGAGTAGGTACAAGTCAATTAGGTCAGACACAGTCTCTGTTCCGCATGGGGCACACAGTCTGAAGTCGGAGGGAGAACAGGTATTGAATCTCCATTTTACAGTTGAGGAAACTGAGGCACAGATAAGTTAAGTGACTTGCCCAAGGTCACACAGCAAGCAATTGGCAGATCAATTGGCAGGGCGGGGATTAGAACCTAGGCCCTCTGACTCCCAGGACTGTGCTCTTTCCATTAGGCCACTAGGCCATGCTGCTTTTCTTTATGGGTCATTATGTTCAGTGGATTGATAGTTTGAGTTTAAAACTCTCACATACATTTGAGTCCATCAATCACCTACACTAGATTGTAAATTTTTTGAAGGCAGGGTCTAGATGTCTTAGTTGTCCTCTCCCCAACAGTCAGTTCAATGCTCTGCACCCAGTAGGTGCTCATTTAAATACTAGATAGATTAAGTACTGGATAGATTTATAATGATTGTACTTCTGACAATATGGAGCCTACACCTATGTCCCAGAAATCAAAAGGCATCTTGATCTTTGATTCTGAACATGATCAATGCTAGTGGAGTGTGACAGTTCAGGCACAATTATTTTAGGAGGAGAGCAGGGGGCTCCTCTGAGAAGCAGTGAGGCCTAGTGGAGAATTCGTACCTGGAAGTCAGAGGACCTGTCTTCTAACCCCAGCTCTGCTACTCGTCTGCTGTGTGACCTTGGGTAAGTCACTTAACATCTTTGTGCCTCAGTTACCTCATCTCACATTTGAGCCTCATGTGAGATAGGGACTGTGTCCAGCACTTAGTTTACTGTCCGGTGAATAGTTCATGCTTAACAAATCCTATTTTTTTTTTTTAAAAAGGAGCTGAAGTTTCTCTAGGACTAGGACATCAACCTCTATGATATCCACCATGTACCACCTAGATCCTCTATCTCTCTTGCCCTGAGCTGACCCTGGGAAGATCAACCTATCAAACTGAGTGCTTGGGAGACTACAATCTAACAGAGTTGTTAATCACATTCCCTGCCCACAAGAAGCTTACATATAGTCTAGAGGGCAGAGAGGAGAAGATCCCTGATTTCAGGAGACTCTGGCTTCTGGAAGTTTAATTGACAACTCCACCTACAGCCCAAGGAATAGGAAGGCAGGTGAATGTGAGCTCAGGTGAAAGATTTGGAATCTAGAGGGGAAAAGTTCTTCCTTCTATGTGGTATGTCTGTATCCAATTCCCCACTTACAATTCTTCCAACCTAAAATCAATTCCTTCTCCCTTTCCTTTCCTCAATCCTGTTCCTTCTCTCCTGCAGAACGCTTTAAAACCACCTCCTTTATGAAGCCTTCCCAGATTAACTCCAATGGTGCTGGTCATTTCATTTCAATTACACCTATCTCTAGAAAATATTGCTTTGATGCATCTTTTTATAAGTACACATGTCTCTGTTGGCTGCATGTCATGTGAACTAGTCCATCAAACATATTTACTTAGCACTTACTAGGGGCAAGGTTTAAGGGAGTGTGATGAAGTAAGAGACACAGGCCCCACCTCAGACAGGAGCCACTCTTCTTATGGTATTTGTTAAGTGCTTACGATGTGTCAAACACCGCTCTAAGCTTTGGGGTAGACACAAGTTAATTAGGTTAAACACAGTCCCTGTCGCTCATGGGGCTCACAGGAGGGAGAATCAGAGAACTGAGGCACAGAGAAAATTAGTGACTTGCCCAAGGTCACACAGCAAGCAATTGGCAGAGCTGGAATTAGAACCCAGGTCCTCTGACTCCCAAGCCTGTGCACTTTCCATTAGGACACAGTGCTTCACTTACAGAAGTTATGGCTTTCAAATTTAATTAAGCAGCCATTGCTGTGCTGGGACCTGAGTGGACACCAGTCCTTATGCTCTAGAGTGCACAGTCTCAGACAGTCTGTCCCCAGGGGCTACAGGAGCTGCTCTCCCCCCAGATCTATGGGGTGTCTTCTCTGGCCCCTCTGATGTTTGACACTCAATTATGCATTTCTCCATGGGTGATCCCTTCAGGCAGGAAGAGCTCCTTCCCAGTTCAGGGATTTGGCTAAGAATTGCTATGGAAAGAATCTAATAAATATTCAACTTAACCACTATGATGGGGGTAAGAGAGTTGGCGGTGGGGCGGGGGAGATAAGCTGTATGTCAATCTCTCAGAGCAGAGATAAATCCCCTGTACAGCTGAAACAGTGTCTCTGTGCATCTTGTATAGATTCAGGCATGTTTGCTGTAATTAAATTTTTACACACTGGTTGTTTTTAAGGCAGGCAGGAGAGATCTGACTCTTCTTCATCCTACAAGAGGAAAGGAGTTTATAGGTATTCCCCAAGGAATTACCTTAATCAGTGATGTCTTTTTTACCTTTGGTCTTGGGCAGGAGACTGTAGATGACTGAACATTTTCCCAAGGCTAGAAATGGCCTTGCCAACAACTCCAGTCCAACCTTATTGCATCTCTGGAACTAATGATGTAGAGTTGATTCCCCCTGGAATCTTTTTCCTGACCAGTGGCAGGCTCTCTGTTTCTACCCAGCCACTTAATGACCTCAACTGAATGCTCTGGAGATTCACAGCCTCGTCTCTGAAATGTGCTTGACTTCCTTGGGAACAGACATGTCAGAGACTCAAAGCAGTGTTGACCGACAATAGCCATTGGAGTGGATGTCTTCCTGTCTGGCAATGCTGATTCTTTTATTGGAGGAAGTTCCTGCCTCAGTCTCATGGAAGGGCAGTGAGGTGTAATACTGGGACCATGGGTTTAAGAAGCAAGGGACTTTGACTCGATTCCTAGTTTTCCTGCCGAGGTGCATGATGAGTTTGGACAGGCCTCACCCACTTCCTTCCCAGAGTTCTTCCAACTCTGAAAGGAGAATGATATTGTCCAACGTGTAGTTTTTTTTAATGGTATTTGTTAGGGGCTTACTATGTGTCAAGCTCTGTTCTAAGCGCTAGGGTAGATACCAATTAATTAGGTAGGACACAGTTCCTGTCCCACATGGTGCTCACAGGCTAAATAGGAGGGAGAACAGGTATTGAATCTCGATTTTACAGTTGAAGAAACTAAAGCACAGAGACATTATGTGACTTGCCCAAGATCCCACAGCAGGCAAGTGGAGGAGCCAGGATTAGTAATCAGTAATCCTGGTAGTAATATGAGTAATCCTGCTAGTAATGGTAATCAGTCGGTGGTATTCACTGAACACTTACTGAGTGCAGAGCACTGTACTAAACTCTTGGGAGAATAAAATACAGCAAAGTAGGTAGACATGTTTCCTGCCCACAAGGAATTTACAGTCTAGAGGGAGCTTACTGCATTTGTTGCATGCCCACTGGATATAATACACTATACTAAGTGCTTGAGAAATTCAAAACAAGCAAGTGACCCATTCCTTGCCTCCTAAGTTGACATAACGATATTTACAGAATAGTCAGGACAAATAAATGACCATACAATGGCATAAACAATGAAATAAACAAAAGCAGCAAGGTCTAGAGTGCAAGCTCTTAGTACAGTGCTCTGCACACAGTAAGTGCTCAATAAATACGATTGAATGAATGAATGAATAGTATAAGTGCTCAATAAATATGATTAATGAATGAATGAATGAATGAATAGAGCATGGGCCTGAGAGTCAGAAGGACCTGGGTCCTATGTCCAACCTGATTAACTTGTATGTACCCCAGTGCTTAGAACAGTATTTGACAAATAGTAAGTGCTTAACAAATATCATCATAATCATTATTATTATAAACATATATAAAAAAGTGTTGAGGGTGAGCACAGATGCAAATGCTAGGAATAGCTGATGGCTTTCTATGACTTGGTTGTGCCAAATTAGTTGTGGAGTATCTCTAAGATGCTTGAAAATTACTGACTTTCCTGATAGATTGTTCATTCTATCATTCATTCAATCATATTTATGGTATGCTTACTGTGTGCAGAGCACTTTACTAAGTACTTGGGAGAGTACAATATAACAATAAACAGACATATCCCTGCCCACAGCAAGTTTACAGGCTAGAGGGGGAGACAGACATTAATATAAATAAATAAATTACAAAATATGTATGTAAGTGTGTGAGAGATTCGGGGCAGGGGGTGAATAAAGGGAACAAGTTAGGGCAATGCAGAAGGGAGTGGGAGAAGAGGAAAGCTTCTTGATGGCAGGAATAGTATCTACTAACTCTGTTTATACTCTCCCCAGAGCTTATTACAGTGCTCTGCATGAAGTGTTCAATTAATATATTGACTGATCCTGGAATGCTACAGAAATTCAGAGCATCACCCTTCAGGAATCTTCATTTTTAGTTGCTCTTTCTGTCAGGGGTGTGATTCTGAACAGACTCCAGATTGAAAGTGTTCTCCTTCCAGCGTCTGGATTTAGTAGATTTAGACTACTCTTTCACCAGTTCCATCTGTTGCCCCTGTGGGGCTGGGAGGGAAGGAGTGGTGCTGAAGGGAGTGGGAGAAGCGGAGAGGAGGGCACAGTCATGGAAGGCTTCTCGGAGGTGGCGGGCGTACGCTAGACACTAACCAGACACGTCCCCTGCCCACAGGGAGCTTACGGTCTAGAGGGAGTTTACTGTGTTTTAAAGGCGCGTAGGAAGGGCCCTTCCTGTGCCAAGCATCACCTCTTGTCCCACGCGTGACTTAGTCTCCCCAACTGTCCGCAGCACCCGGGACAGGTTGCGGCAGGGCCTGGAGTGGGCGGCGGGTGTGGTGGGCGCCTCGCTGTCAGAGGGCCTCTCGGTGGCCATCTTCTTCCTCCAGTTCCTGGACTGGTGGTATGCCTCCAACAACCAGGATGCTGTCAAGGCGCTGACAGCCCCGCCCGCCCCACTCCCCACTACCCCCCCATCCACCTGGACCACCAAGCAGCATGGCTCAGTAGAAAGAGCCTGGGCTTTGGAGTCAGAGGTCATGAGTTCAAATCCTGGCTCCACCACTTGTCAGCTGTGTGACTGGGCAAGTCACTTAACTTCTCTGGGCCTCAGTTACCTCATCTGTAAAATGGGGATGAGGACTGTGAGCCCCCTGTGGGACAACCTGATCACCTTGTTAACGTTTCCAGCGCTTAGAACAGTGCTTTGCACATAGTAAGTGCTGAATAAATGCTATTATTATTATTATTATTACCCATTACTTCCCCACCCCTTAGTTCTCCCATCCACAGTCTGCCATTGCTCTTACTTATGCTAACTAGCCGTGGTTCCACGTGGCATAGTGAATAGAGCACAGGCCCGGGAGTCAGAAGGTCTTGGTTTCTAATCCTGGTTCTGCCACTTGTCAGCTGTATGGCCTTGTTCAAATCACTTCACTTCTCTGTGCCTCAGTTACCTCATCTGTAAAATGGGTATTGAGACTGTGAGCCCCACTTGGGACAGGGCCTGTGTCCAACCTGATTTGCTTGTATCTACCCCAGTGCTTAGTACAGCACCTGGCAAATAGTAAGCACTTAAGAAATACCACAATACTACAACATATACAGATCAACTGACCTAGATAGCATCCTTTAGGCCTTGTTGGTCCAGCTCCCTGCTGAGGGAAATTCAGCTGGACATGCTTGGTTTTGATAGTGCTTGTTGTGTGTGTCCCCATTCAATTTACAAGCCTCTTTAAGAAGACTGGACCGACCATGTTGCCAATAGTCTTCATGACAATCGCCCTTGTCTGGGCCACTCTATTCAGGGATCTGTCAGAGGCTCCTATAATGAAGCTTTGCATTTGAGGCTCAGCATGATCTGAGGGCTGCAACCTGGTGCCAGGTGATACTGCCCTAGAGAATCGAGTTTGTCACCCATCTAGTTCTCTTCCAGACAATCCAATCAATCAATCAATCAATCGTATTTATTGAGCGCTTACTGTGTGCAGAGCACTGTATCCAGAATGGAAGATCTTGATTCGGGGAGTCTGACATTTCGGCTGAACAATATATAGGGGTGCAGGGCTTTGCAGCCTCTTAGAAGTTTGGGCCCTGCCCCTGCACCTCTGGGAAAAATCAGAAACAGGGAAATCTGGACAAACTAAAAATAGAAGGAGAATTGAACTGCCTGAGTGCATGGTGATCTGTGTCACTGTAGGTTTAAAATGGTTTTATGTTCTCCCTCCTACATGGGTTGTGAGCCCCGGCTAGGACAGGGACTGTATCTGACTGATTGTATTGTATCAACCTTAGTGCTTAATACAGTGCATTTCTCATAGTAAGTATTTATTATTATTATCATTATTATTGTTTCAACCACCCTCCTGGGATATCCCTATAGGCAGAGTTTGGAACCAGTGACAGAGTCACAGCAGGAAATCAATCAATCAATCAATGGTATTTATTGAGTGCTTACTGTGTATGGAGCATTGTAATATATGCTTGAGAGAGTACAATACAACGGAGTTGGTAGACACGATCCCTGCCCACAGTGAGTTTACAGTCTAGAACCAGCTTGCAGGAAAGAACCAGAATGGATTAGTTCTGAGTTCAGAAGCCCTGGAAACACACATTACTTTTGGCCACCATCAGGAAAAACCTGTAGCTTTATTAAGGTTAAACAAATAACTTTGGAAATGTGTTCGACAACCCTGCACCACCCCTAGGATTCTGGACAGGTCTGGTCCACTTCAGCATAAATGTTAAGAACTCAGTTTAGTGATTTAGACAGTGAGTAACTTCTTGAACCTGGATGTGAGCTATTTATTTGTTCATTCAATTGTATTAATTGAGTGCTTACTGTGTGCAGAGCACTGTATTAAGCACTTGGGAGAGTAACAACAATCAGACAAACGGTCTGGGTGGGAGACAGATATAAATACAAATAAATAAAATTACAGATATGTACATAAGTTCTGTGGGGCTGGGAGGGGGAAGAGCAAAGGGACTAAGTGACACAGAACGGAGTGGGAGATGAAGAAAGGTGGGGCTTAGTCTGGGAAGGACTCTTGGAGGAGATGGGCCTTAATAAGTCTTTGAAGGAGAGAAGAATAATTGTCTCAGATTTGAGGGGGGAAGGTGTTCCAGGGCAGAGGCAGGATGTGGGCTAGCAGTAAGCGGTGAGTTAGGTGAGATTGAGGCACAGTGAGAAGGTTAGCACTAGAGGAGTGAACTGTGTGGGCTGGGTTGTAGTAGGAGAGTAGCAAGGTGAGGTAGGAGGGGGCAAGGTAGTGGAGTGCTTTAAAGCCAATGGTGAGGAGTTTTGGTTTGATGTAGAGATGGATGGGCAACAACTGAAGTTTTTTGAGGAGCCGGGTGACAAGTCCTGAACATTTTTGTAGAAAAATGATCCAGGCAGTAGAGTGAAGTATGGACTGGAGTGACGAGAGCTATGAGGCTGAGAGGACAGCAAGGAGGCTGAAGCAGTTATCCAGGTGGAATAGGATGAATGATTGTATTAACATGGTAGCAGTTTGAATGGAGAGGAAAGGGTGGATTTTAAGTATGTTGTGAAGGATTTAGTGATGGATTGAATATGTGAATATGAGAGAGAAGAGTCAAGGATAATGCCAAGGTTATGGCCTCGTGAGACAGGAAGGACGGTGGTGCCGTCTACAGTGATGGGAAAGTCAGGGGAAGGACAGGGTTTGGGTGGGAAGATAAGGAACTCTGTTATGGACATGTTAAGTTTGAGGTGATGGGAGGACATCCAAGTAGAGATGTCTTGAAGGCAGGAGGAGATGCAAGACTTGGATAGATGGAGACAGATCAGGGCTGGAGATGTAGATTTGAGTATCAACCCAGATGACATCGGTGTGACTGCGGATGCAGAGGAAGGGAGGGAGGAAAGATCCAACTTTCCCATACAACATTGCCCCAAGACTTTGTCTCTGCTTCCAATGCCAGAACAGGCAGAGAGTAGTGAGGTAGCATTGCATCTTGCAAAGGCTGAGAGAAGCCTCCAGAGAGCTCAGGAAGTCGCCTTCTGTGTCAGAGCCTGGGGATGGCTGTGGAGCTGCACAGTTTGGAGCTCACCTTGCCTAGGGGCTGAGACTCTCTGGGGACCACAAGAAGAGTTGGATTTGGGCTGTATTTTCTTCCTTGCACTCTCCTCATCCCCTGCATCTGCAAAGGTGGGACTGGAGGGATTGTGGCTTCTCTGGGCAGTAATGGCTGTAAAGGAGCCATTACAGTAGATCTGGTCAATCTCCTGCAAACTAAGAAGGATTTTCACTCTGGGCTGAAACAGCTCCCAAAGAGACATTACCTTGAGAGCATCAATAATCCCCATTTTAAAAACCCCATTAGCTGACTGGTAAGCAGCGTGGCTCAGTGGAAAGCACGGGCTTTGGAGTCAGAGGTCAGGGGTTCAAATCTCGGCTCTGCCAATTGTCAGCTGTGTGACTTTGGGCAAGTCACTTAACTTCTCTGTGCCTCAGTTCCCTCATCTGTAAAATGGGGATTAAGACTGTGAGCCCCACGTGGGACAACCGGATCACCTTGTATCTCCCCAGCGCTTAGAACAGTGCTTTGCACATAGTAAGTGCTTAACAAATACTATTATTATTATTATTATTACCTGACCAGTGAGTTACATAATCCCAGGAGATGAGCAGTCTAAAATGAGCTCCGTGGACTGATAAAACACAGAGGAGTTGCTTGGGTCCCCAGTTTATGCAAAGATCACCCCTAATGGGTCTCTGAAACTATAGAAGGGAACAAGGCCAAGGGACTGGTAAGAGGCAGGTGACCCTTCCATTTTAGGGAGACGGCGGAATGGAGGCTGCCCCGACCTCTCATTGGACAGCTCCCCAGTCAAGGCTTATCAAGAGACCAAGAGGTTTCTGGATTTTAATCAACAGCCCCCGTGACAATTACTGAGTTTCTATCTTTATAGAAAACCCCTTACTTCATTATCCCACTCCCTGCCATTATCTGTGTGCTGTCTCTGCCTGTTTCTCTATCAAGAGGCTGTTAATTATCACCAGCGCTGTTCATTAAAATTCAAATCAAGATTGATAACTAATCGGGATGCCATTTATTTGTTAATTGTTTTTAAACTTAAGCAGAGTTTCTCATTAGCCCAGGGGTGCGCCCAGCCTAGAGATGTGGGCAGAGAGAGATCTCTTCATGCTAGGACATGCGGAACTGGATCTGGGAGTTGCAGCTGGGAGCAGTGAGATGTGTAGCATAGGCAGGCCGCCGGGTGTTCAGGTTTCCCCAGAGAAACAGAGAAAATTCCCTCCAAGCAGCCCCGTTGCATTCTGAGAGAATCTTGAGATATGTCTTGCAGATCAGGCAGGCAACAGTACTGACGTCTTGTAATGAACAGGTATGTGTGGTTGGAAAGTTTCCTCAGTTTGCAGTCGCATTGCTTAGTCACACTGGGATGGTGATCATACTCCTTACAAATGATTTCTGGTATTCACCCAGGGCAAGAGGGACCCTCACACAGCCCCGTGGTCTTCTAGGAATCCTTTAATCAATGGTATTTATTGAGTGCTTACTGTGTGCAGAGCACTGTACTAAGAGCTTGGGAGAGAACAGTACAACAGAGTTGGTAGACACATTCCCCACCCTGAGCCCCATGTGGAAAGAGCACGGGTTTGGGAGTCAAAGGACATGGGTACTAATCCTGGCTCTGCCATTTGTCTACTGTGTGACCTTGGGCAAGTCACTAAACTTCTCTGTGCCTCAGTTACCTCATCTGTAAAATGGGGATTAAGACAGTGAGCCCCACGTGGGACAACTTGATTACCTTGTAGTTACCCCAGTGCTTAGAACAGTGCTTGGCACATAGTGAGTGCTTAACAGATACCAGCATTATTGTTATTAATTATTATTAATTAATTATTATTATTAATTATTATTAGTAGAGAAGCAGCGTGGCTCAGTGGAAAGAACCCAGGCTTTGGAGTCAGAGGTCATGGGTTCTAGTCCTGACTCCATCAATTGTCAGCTGTGTGACTTTGGGCAAGTCACTTAACTTTTCTTTGCCTCAGGTTTGCCTCTTTGCCTCTCCCCGTGGGGCAACCTGATCACCTTATAACCTCCCCAGCACTTAGAACAGTGCTTTGCACATAGTAAGTGCTTAAATAAATGCCATCATTATTATATTATTATTACAGTCTAGAAGACTGGAAGGGCCCCCACCACCAAGATGCACTGGTTTAGCCATCAACCAATCCATCAATCTATGGTATTTATTGAGCTCTTACTGTGTGCAGAACACTGTACTAAGTGCTTGAAGGAGTATAATACAACAGGGTTGGTAGACATGTTCCCTGCCTACCAAGAGACATTGGCAACAGGGAAGTAGAGGCCAAGGAAGGTGGGATTTGGAGCTGGGATTCACAGTCTCAGGGTGACCAGATCCCTCATCCTGTAGAACACCAGTTGGCTCCCTGGATCTCTTCCTTCCTCCAGCTCGGGATGTTATGCTGGCGGACCACAAGTGTCTTCTGCTACCATCCCCCTCCTGAAGCATCATCATCCCTCTCTTCTGGTTGACATAAAGGGACAGCTTCCTCACATCTCTCAGCCCTGTGGGTTTGTCTCTTGAGGGCGGAGGAGGGGAGGAAGCCCCAGCGGCTGATGGATGGTGGTTCAGTGTGAGATGCTTATGCAAAGGGTGCTTGCCTGGGCCTGCCGCCTGCCTCTTGGAGAGAGACAGCCACCTCAGAACTAATTACCAAGCTGCAGCCCCCAACCTGGGCTCAGCAAAGTGCCTTAGAGAAATCTGGCAGCCAGCTGTGAGGATGCCCCTGAGATCCTCTTGTGATAACGAGACCTCAGTGCTCTCTATGGGATTTTCCATGGCTTCTGCACCAATTTCTGCCAACAGGATGAGCTTCAGAGGCTGGACTCTCACATTTTCCTTGCCCCCAAACCTTTCTCAGGTCTGCCCTTCTCCAGCTTCAGGGAAATGTGGTCCAGCTCACTGTGGGCAGGGAATGTGTCTACCAACTCTGTTATATTTTTCTCTCCCAAGTGCTTAGTACAGTGCTCTGCACACAGTAAGTGCACAATAAATGTGATTGATAGATTGATTGGACCTAGAGAAGCCCTGGAGGGTCCTAGCCAGAAGAGGGCTGTATTCCTTCATCTCCCCACCCTCTTTCCAATTTCCCCTCTTCGGGCAGGTCTGTGGCTCAGATCCACTAACTAAGAGACACCTCTTTCTTGGAATAAAGCATCTAGGTCCAGGCAGCAAGAGTGGGAAGTCCTCCAGTGGCTAATCTCAGGACCATTACCTTTCACTGGTGCAGCAGAATTTCATGGGGAGACACAGTGGTTGCATACACCATCACAAAATGAGGATGAGATTTGGCAAAACACACCCTCCCACATCTACTTATCTGATTGGAATGCTCCAGTTTTCTTCTCGATTCAATCAATTGGGTAATCACTAATCTCCAGTCTTCTCTATGTAGTGCAGATCCAACTGTAAGCCAGGATCTGCCCAGTGCCCAAGGATCTTGGGGTTGTCTGTTAGTGCCAATGCACAGTGCTTATTATAGTGTCTGGCACATAGTAAGCGCTTAACAAATATCATTATCATCATCATCATCATCATCATCATCATAGGATTGTCAATGCTCCAACTGGCAAATCTACAAACACTTCCCTTACCCCCAACATCAGCTCTCCTTTTTCTTGGGATTTTATTTGGCCCAGCTGCCTGTCCATCAGCCTTACTGCTGATAAAGGCTTCTCCTTGTCCCTGCCTCTTGCTGATTCCCCCAGAAGTCTCTCCCCTCCTCAGACAACTTCTCAAACCCTTCTGCCCAGGGAGGTGGGAGTGTTATCACCAGAGAAGCGTGCCAAGCCCTGAGCTTCCTGCTGTTTTGTGGTTTACAGGCTCTCAGCTGGATGGAGTGACTCAGTGACACCTCCCTACTGTGAGGAAAGCAACAGCCCTACTCTCTCACTAGGCCAAGAGAGAAGCTTCCTGGTCTTGCAGGACTAAGGCATTCCTCCTCTTCCCCCATTAAGTCATTGATGGAAAATCCCACCAACTACAACTTAGACCCAACCAGGGCCCAGCGAAAATCCAGGGCTCATCTGCCTCCTTTCCTTGGACCCTTCTAGTCTAAACTCCAAATCCAATTGAAAGCCTTTCAATGCAGGCTAAATAATATCATTAAGCTCCCACTAGTAGAATGACTTTGTCAGAGACATTCCCATTGTCATTGCATTGCTATTGCATTACACTATCAGTTTACATAGAAGCAGCATGGCCTAGTAGAAAGAACAAGAGCCTTGGAGTCAGAGGCCCTGGGTTCTAATCCTGACTCAGCCACTTATCTGCTGCATGCCTTTGGGCAAGTCACTTAACTTCTCTGTGCCTCAGTTATCTCATCTGCAAAATTGGGATTCAACACCTGTTCTCCTTCCTACTTAGACTGTGAGCCCCATGTAGGACGTGATTATTTTGTATCTACCCCAGTGCTTCGTACAGTGCTTGGCACTTAGTACATGTTCAACAAATATTATTATTATTATCTAGAAAGCCCAGGGGGTTCGGGCTTTGGGGAAGGTTGCATGGGAAGACTACAACTTGAGGGGAGTAGCACCTGCAGATGGGGGTTTAGAGGGATCCTGGATCACACAAGGGAAGGGGAGGCTCCATCAAAGTCCTCCTGACCTCGTCTCTCCAGTTAAAGTTCTGTGAGAGAGACAGGAGTTGAGGATCTCCAACTCCACCTTCCCTTGAATATAGCAATGGAGACCCTGGGTTTTCCATGCATGTTCAGTGATCTAGGTACTGAAGATGGATGAAGGTGCCAGAGGTGAGGAGGAGGAGGAGGAGGAGCAGAAAGAGGATGAGGGGAGGATTGAGCAGTATTTCCTAAATGAGCTCCCTGATCTTCCATTGTCTGCCTGAGGCAGAATAGCTGCAGGCACCAGGCACAGAGCTATTACTCAGGGCCAGAGAGAAGCAGCAGTGCATGTCTTAGGCTTGTCTGAAGCTGCCAAGTCTGAGTTGATGCCCATCCCTGAACCCAGCAGATGTGAGGTTGGCATTTGTATGCACAAAGTTTGAGAAGGATACTGACAGCTCCCCCGGCCCCACCCCACCCTGCCTCTTTCCTTCCCCTGGATATCCCAAACCACGCTGTATTCCCAAGCTGTGGGGAAACAGTGTGGACTAATGGAAGGAGCACAGGCCTAGGACTCAGAGAACCTGGGTTCTAATCCAGGATGGCATAGTGGATAGAGCACGGGAGTCAGAAGGTCAGGAGTTCTAATGCTGACTCTGCCACTTGTCTGCTGTGTGATCTTGGGCAAGTCACTTCACTTCTCTGTGCCTCAGTTACCTCATCTGTAAAATGGGGATTGAGACTGTGAGTCCCACTTGGGACAGGAACTGTGCCCAACCCAATTTGCTCGTATTCATTAATTTATTCATTCAATCGTATTTATTGAGCCCTTACTGTGTGCAGAGCACTGTACGTAAGCGCTTGGGTAGTACAAATTGGCAACATATAGAGACGGTCCTTAGTACAGTGCCTGGCACGTAGTAAGCATTTCACAAATATTACTCTTAATCCTGCCTCTTGCCTGCTGTGGGACCTTGGGCAAGTCAATTGACTTCTCTATGCCTGTTACCTCATCAGTAAAATGGAGAGGAACTACTTGTTCTCTCTCCTAATTAGACTGTGAGCCCCATGTGAGACAGCAATTGAGTCCAATCTCCTTATATAGTACTACCCTGGTGCTTACTGCAGTGCTTGTCACAGAGTAAGTGTGTAATAATTACTTATTATTATTATTATCATTATCTTGGACAATATTCCATCTGTACGCTGCCTTGGCCCTGGAGGCCCAGAAGTTCCAGGCCTCTGAAGGGGAACTTCTTTGGTCAGGACACGAAGAGGGGAAATGTAAAGAGAAAGACAACTTAGTGTCTGGCTGGGGGCTGGTCCCTAGAGAGGGAACGTATTCTTTCCAATAAACCCTAATATGACCCTGCTGCCGAGTCATTGCCGCTATAAAGGTGGTGTCTTTGTGATTGAGCATTGCCATGTACTGAAGAGAAGGTGGTTTGGGAAGAGACCTGCTATCATAAAACTTAACTAAGGTCTCTTCAGAGAGGAGAGATAGAAAACCAGGACCATAGAGATGGGATCTGAACACAAGTAACAAGGAATTGTTCTAAGCAGAAATGCCATAGAAGGGCTTCCCTGTCAGGGCACAGTATTTAGAAAGCCTCCTTCATGGCACCCTGGGAGATAACAATCAGCAGCAAGGTTGGCATAAGTGGCATCCAAAGTGCAACTTGCCCAAGGCTCCAGTTGTGTCCAAGAGCAGCAGAACTCAATGGCTTTCAGGCAGTGGGCTCAGTCTAACCCCTGAACCTCACTGCCTTGCCCTGGTATGTGGTGGCAGTTCCTCAGAAGCCACCATTGCTTCATAGCTCTGACCGAGGCCTTCAGGCCTTGACAAAAGCGTGCAAAGTTGGGAGTCTGGCATTCTGGCATCCTGCTTTGCTACTAACCTGCTGTGTGACCTTGGATAAGTCATGTGAACTCTCTCAATGACAGTTTGCAGATATGTTAAATGGGAATAATAACCCCTTTCACTAACCATCGCTCAGGAATGGTGTAAGAGAACTGATAGCAGAGAACATTTTTAATCAATAAAGAGCTTTACTGATGCAAAGTATCACTATTATTTTGGGTCTGAGTGACACCTCCGCTTGAAATCCAGATGCTGTAGAGAGAAGCTAGATTATATTTTTAGAAGCAGTAATTATAATCATTAATAATAATAATGCAGCATTAATCAATAATGCAGTATTTCTTAACATCTCTAGCAGGGGCCCATGCCTGTCTTAGTCAGAGCAAAGGCTAGAACGAATACCTCTTGCTCTCCTCATACCAGTGTCAGGATATCAATTAATCACTGGTATTTACTGAAGACTTACTATGTGCAGAGGAGTGTACTAAGCTCTAGGAAGAGTACAATACAGCAGATTCGGCAGATTTGTTTCTACCCACAAGGAATATAGTACTTATTGCCAAGGAGTTGGATCAGATACAAAATAATTAGGGTAGACCCTCTCCCTGTCCAACATGGGGCTCACAGCCTAAGATGTGAGAAGAGTAGATATCTTAGCCCCATTTTACAGGTGGGGAAACTGGACCCTAGAGAGGTTAAGTGATTTGCTCAAGGTCATACAGCAGGTCAGCAGCAGAACTGGAATCAGAACCTGAGTCTCCTGACCCCCAGCCATAGCCTAGTGGAAAGAGCATGGGCCTAGGAGTCAGAAGACATGGGTTCTAATTCCGGCTCTGCCACTTGTCTGCTGTGTGACCTTGGGCAAGTCACTTAACTTCTCTGTGCTTCAGTTTCCTCATCTGTAAAATGGGGTTAAGACTGTGAGCCCTATGTGGGACAGGGACTGTGTCCAACCTGATTATCTTGTGTCTATCCCAGTGCTTAGAACAGTGCCTGGAATATAGTAAATGCATGATAAATGCTATTATTATATTGTACTTATAATAATAACCTCCAGATTATATAATAATAATAATAACCTCCAGACCACACTGCCTCTATGTCACCATCCCTCTGCCCTCAACTATGGTCTTGGTGCAACTTACTCCTTACCGTTCTCCTCCTGGAAG
This sequence comes from Tachyglossus aculeatus, assembly GCF_015852505.1. NCBI lineage: Eukaryota > Metazoa > Chordata > Mammalia > Monotremata > Tachyglossidae > Tachyglossus > Tachyglossus aculeatus. The sequence goes on from NC_052070.1 coordinate 73,461,356, forward strand.
CAGCCTGGCCAGGCTGGAACTTTCCCCCTTCTGGAGAACAGCCAGGGAGAAGGTGATGGCATCCCTGCTGCTGGCACAGTGGCACTTATGGGAACTTCCAATCAGGACCGTGGCCAGACCTTGGCATGGATGTGCCCTGGACCATGGAGTCAATTACCTCCTTTTCATCCGTAGGGAGCTGTCATGATCCAACAAGTGACATCTAAGGGTGGCCCTTGGGGCTGGATATATTCATTAAAAGTGTGACAGGCCTTGGCTTTGGAGTCTGTGTACCTTTAGAAGGAGCTGGGCAGCCATTTGCCAAAAAGGCAATAAGGCTTTTCCTTAGGCTTGACCTTCTAGGGCAGTTTGGGGGTTTGAGCACTTTCAGGTTAGCTGAAAAGAGGGCTCCCTAACCATTAGACCTACTTCAGAGCTGCCAACCTGGCCCAGGTGAGGCCTGAAATCAGGCCATACACTCTGTAGGCTGAGGTCTGGGCCCTGTGAGTCCCTCTGTGCCCAAGCTCTTTGGGCAAAGCCTGGGAGTGACCAACCTTATCCTCCCAGACTGAAGGATGAGGGAACTACTGCCAAGAACTTCTGGGCCCAGAGATCTGACAGCTGTGAATGGGGCAATCAGGAGAAAAGTGCCCCTGGTAATGGCCCCATAATTTTGAGGTGTCACTTCTCTGTCTCGTTCATAACTGCTGGGATCAAGGCTGGCTGGAGCAGGAGCTGCATGGGGCAGTTTATCACCAGCCCAAATTTCACCCTTCACTTATCCTGTCATATGAATTAGCACATAATAGCAACTGAAGAATATCAGGACACAGTCCTGAACTGAAAATTGGCTGTCAGTACCTGGGCCTGGATGTTGCTTCCATATGTACGGCCCTGGAGACAGTCTGTCAGGTAGATGTCTCATTCTGCAGGCTTTCTTTCCTGATTTCTCTTTAGCCCCAAATCCAGAAGGACCTGGATAGAGAGAACTTTGGAATCCAAAGATTTCCACTTGACTTTCTCTCCTGCATCCAGGGATTGAAGGAGGAGGTAGCAGAGGGAGGGGTGTAGCAATCAAGGATCTAGGGTCCTCTGGGAAACCCTGGGACCATCAGCTCATCTTTGGGTCTCATGGCAGTAGTAAGGCCTAGATGTTGGATATAATAATAATAATAATAATGGCATTTATTAAGCACTTACTATGTGCAAAGCACTGTTCTAAACGCTGGGGAGGTTACAAGGTGATCAGGTTGTCCCACATGGGGCTCACAATCTTAATCCCCATTTTACAGACGAGGTAACTAAGGCACAGAGAAGTTAAGTGACTTACCCAAACTCACACAGCTGACAAGTGGCGGAGCTGGGATTTGAACCAATGACCTCTGACTCCAAAGCCCGTGCTCTTTCCACTGACCCACACTGCTTCCCCAACCTGTAGATCCCCAACCTGGATCTGAACCTGCAGCTCCCAGGAGAGTTGGCAGCAGTTAAGGGGTTAAAGGAAGGAAGGCATTCTTGTCTGAAAGTGCTCTTAGAACATCACCTGGCTGCTGTTTAAGGAGGTCTCCATTTGTCAAATGACAATTCTTAGAAGAGATGAAGTTCTTTCACTGTGGGACTTGCTTTAGAGCTACCAGAGTCAGAGCGCCAAGCTTTTTCTCCAGCCTCTGCCTCCTTCTCCTCCTCCTCTCTCTTCCCTCCTTTTTCCTCTTCCCTCCTCCTCCTCCTTCCTCTTCCCTCCTCCTCCTTTCTCTTCCCTCCTCCTACTCCTCTTTCTTCTTTCTCCTCCTCTTCTTCCTCTTCCTCCTCCCTCTTCCATCCTCCTCCTCCACCGCTTCCTCCTCTTTCTCCTCCCCCTCTTCCTCTTATACCTTCTCTTCTAGAGAAGCAGCATGGCTTAATGGAAAGACCCAGCTTGGGAGTCAGAGGACATGGGTTCTAATCCTGGCTCCACCACTTGTCTGCTGTGTGACCCTGGGCAAGTCACTTCACTTCTCTGTGCATCAGTTCCCTCATCTGTAAAATGAGGTTTAAGACTGTGAGCCCCACATGGGGCAACGTGATTGCCTTTTATCTACCCCAATGCTTAGAACAGTGCTTGGCACATAGTAAGTGCTTAACAAATACTATTATTATTATTATTATTATTATTATTATTATTACCTTCTCCTCCTCCTCTTTCTCTTCCTCCTCTTTCTCTTCCTCCTCTTTCTCTTCTTCCTCCTCTTTTCCCTGTGGGCCCAGAAAGGGTGACATAGCAATAAAAGGAATAGTCATATTATCTTAAGCAATAATGTTAATAGTTCCAATAATAATAATAATACTGTTCAGAACAAAGAGCATTTGGTGATTGTGCAGGATAGACTGGCACCAAAAATTATCACAAGAATGTAATGGAGGCAGACCTTGATAAGTGCAGACAATATATGGTGACTAACAGGGAAATAAAATGCATAATTACAGGATACAGTTTACCTTGAGTGCTGAGGATTATACCAACTAGCATAATAGCGTTGCTAAGATTGTAGATGAAAAGTTAGCTCTCAATTGCAAATTACATAATGGATTTACACCATATGAATCTGTAAGAGAATTAATTATTGGAGCTGACATCTGTAAAATATTCATGGGCTTTTTTTTGTTTCTGCCCTATCTAGGTCTCTCTCCACCAGCCGTATTTCTCCCAACTTATGCCTGTTTCTCCTACGCTCTCTGGGTGTCATCTCTCTTGATTGATTGATAATAATAATAATAGCATTTATTAAGCACTTACTATGTGAAAAGCACTGTTCTAAGCACTGGGGAGTTTACAAGGTGATCAAGTTGTCCCACAGGGGGCTCACAGTCTTAATCCCCATTTTACAGATGAGGTAACTGAGGCTCAGAGAAGTTAAGTGACTTGCCCAAAGTCACACAGCTGACAATCGGCAGAGCTGGGATTTGAACCCATGACCTCTGACTCCAAAGCCCGTGCTCTTTCCACTGAGCCATGCTGCTTCTCGATCTCTAACTGCCCCCCACTCTCAATTTAAAGTGAAGTGAGACTTAGAGACTCTTCCTTATATGGAATAGACTAGTGGAATAGGAATTTAGAGGCAGTTTCTGACCAGAAGAAGCTTGTCTGTCTCTCCATTAAAATGGACTACTTTCTCAGTCATGGGGATTTGTTATTGCCAAACCCCAAGATTACTGTCTCCCTTCCCCTTTTACCCATCTCTGTCTCTCCCCACTAACCCTTCCAACATTTCTCACTTCAGTTCTTCTGCTCAGTTTTTTTTTACTTCTCTCCAGCTAGTTTCCTGCCCTCATATGCACCAATCAAAAACTATGCACACATCTTGCATGACAGACAAAAATCTGGAAATGGATTTATATAAATTGGGACCTAACCATGATGACAGGCCAACAAATTCTAGCCAACGGACGGATGTTCTGCTCTTTGATAAACTTAATGAAACAATGGAGTACAATGATATTGCTATTTCCTGAAGCAGAACTATCCCTAGAACATAAGTAAAAAGATGAATAAATAATGGATTTCTCCACAACAATTTCAGGATCCACCCTTTCCTCTCCATCCAAATGGCTACCCCAAGGATCCAGGCAATTGTCATATCCCAGATTGATTACTGCATCAGCCTCCTCATTCGTCTCCTGAGTTCCAATCCAGTCTCTACCACCTGCCTCTTGGGTGACCTTGAGCAAGTCACTTAACTTCCCTGTGCCTCAGTTTCCTCATCTGTAAAATGTAAATTAAATACCTATTCTCCTTAGATTGTGACTCCCATGTGGGACAGGGACTGTGTCTGACCTGATTACCTTGTATCTACCCTAGCACTTATTATCCTTATTATTATGGTTATTATGATTATTATTAGCAATAATAATAATATGATGGGGGACATGGACAATGTCTCCACAGCAGCCAGCCCAATAGGGAAGGTCCTAGATGGAACCCCACAAACTAGTCTGCCTCTCCATAGGCCCTTCTTTTAGGCCCCAGTAGCAGGCAATGCTGAGCCTTGGGTTGGCCATTTTGGAAATGGTGAACCCAAGACCTGGGGCAGCCCTTATTCCCTTGTGGCTGCCCATTACAGATCAAGAAGTCTGGCCTGATCCCTGACTCGACCTTCTCTAATGATGGATCAGATGAATTTCCAGGCTCTTCCCGAGAAGAATTACATCTCACTTAACTGAAAGGTTTTATTTTAAGGAATATTCTGCCAAGCCCTGCTGTTGATTCATGGAACTGTTTGCTGAAAAATAACAAAAGAGAAGGATGGAAAGAGAGGAAAGGAGGGAGAGAGGAAAGATCCAGCCAACTTTATCGAGTTTGTGCTGATTCCTCGAACACCGTTGGTCAAAACTGTCTCAGAAAAACTCAAGGGAGGCTAAGGAGGATCTACAGTCAGGCCAAGGACAAAAATGTAGAGAAATAAAGGGCCCAGGGAGGACCCTTGGACCTCAGAGGGAAGAGTCCTCAGGCTGTGGAAAGGTTCCCCAAAATGGAGGGCCAGTGGGCCACCTTGCTCAGCCACCCACCTGATCTTGGGCAGGGGTTCAGAAGCTAGAGTAGAGCCTGGAGAGGAGAGTTATATGGCAACCATATGGGCAACAATCAGAGGAGCAATTTTCTATCTCAGTCTACTTACACATTAAGGTTGCTTGCTACTGCCTTTATTTGGAGGCCACAGAACCAGAACATTGATTAAAGGGCCGGCAGCAGCTCCTGGACCCACCTGGGGGCTGGCAAAAATTCTGCCTGCTTTGGTGGCAGGAGGCCTGGGGGGGTTTTGTTGTTATTTGTTTCTTTGTTTTCTATGTTTGAGTGGATTGAGCACTGTTGTAACTGGGAGTCAGGAATGAAGAAAATGAAGTCTGCTTTTGGTCCCTAGCACTCTCTGTGGCCATAAAGGACAACCCGTGATGATCTTCTACTTGGTATCTGTTTCCCTGCTTGAGAAAACTTTATACCATGTGGTTGCTATTACCTCTTGACAAATGGGAACAGTGACCCTTGGAAAGTGTGTGTGTATATGTGTGCTTCTGTTCATGTGTGCATGTGTGTGTTTGAGATTTCAAATATTCACAAAGCTTGTTTCTCAGCAAAGGGTGTTCTTTCATTAACACAATGAAGACTTCCCCCGCCCCCCCCAATCTCTTATCTTGGTTGAGAAAATGGGTGAGTGATTGGGTGGGGGCAGGTCTGTGGCAGGAGACATAGAAAACCTTGTAAATAAGTGAAAAGGGCCCCTGGTTTGGCTCCACAGGCTTGCCAAAAACCCTCTCTTCCTCCCACCACCTCTGCCCATGTTTTGTTCAGGCGCTTCCCCACATCACATGGAGGGGATTATGCTTGGAGGCCCAGATGGTCTCCAAGGTAACCATGGGAACCCTGTTGTGACTCTGCTGACATGAGGTTCACCTTTCATGGTAAAGGTTGTTCTGGGTTTTGGAGAAGCCCCATGATGCCTTGCACTGTCTGCCCGCAACTAAACTGGTGGTTGCCATACCCAGAGAAGGCACATGCCCAACTGACATCTTCCTTGGTCTGTAGGTTCACCCACTTCTCCCTTGGAATTGGTACCCAGGCACCAAACTTCTTATTGGGTGGGATCCAGGAAAATGTCTATGTAGGTTCTCTTTGCATTCTGGCTGAGTGCAAGCCCCTCCCTAACCTTCCTAAGGCTGGGTTTAACCTAAAGTGCTTAGAGGCAGGGAGGACAAGGTAAAGAGGAGAGGAAGGAACATTTCTTTAAAAACAGAGCTGGCATCATCCCTATGGGAATGACATAGAGTCAGCTCCAGCCACTATTCACTGAACCCTAAAACTTGGGGGCCTTCAAAGGCAAGGAACTACAATACTAATTAAGAACCCAAATTCTAATCCTGCCTTTTTCTGTTTCCACATTCACCTTACCCAGCTGATGCAGGATAAAGTATAATTTTGAACAAAGACTTTAGATCCAAGCTATGCCAGAAGGCTTGGTGTCCCTGGACAAACCCACCTCCCTTATCTAGGCTACAGGTTCCTCCTCTAGGCTGTAAACTTGTGGTGGGCAGGGAACATGTCTACCAACACTGTTGTACTCTCCCAGGTGCTTAGTACAATGTTCTGCACACGGTAAGCACTCTACACATACCACTGTTAATGATGATGATCAAGCCTGGGGAAAATGTTCCCAGAGGATGTTGGGATGGGGGAAAGAATAATAATAATAATAATGATTGCATTTATAAGCGCTTACTATGTGCAAAGCACTGTTCTAAGTGCTGGGGAGGATACAAGGTGATCACGTTGTCCCACGGGGGCTCACACTCTTAATCCTCATTTTACAGATGAGGGAACTGAGGCACAGAGAAGTGAAGTGACTTGCCCAAAGTCACACAGCTGACAAGTGGCGGAGCCGGGACTTGAACCCATGACCTCTGACTCCAAAGCCTGGGATCTTTCCACTGAGCCATGCTGCACATTAAGCTCCTAATAAGAAGCAGCATGGACTAGTAGATAGAGCACAGGACTGGGAATCAGGAGGACCTGGGTTCTAATCCCAGTTTTACCACTTGTCTGCTGTGTGACCTTGGGCAAGTCACTTCACTTCTCTGGGCCTCAGTTAACTTATCTGTAAAATGGGGATTAAGACTGTAAGCCCCACGTGGGACATGGACTGTGTCCAATCTGAATAGCTTGTATCTACCCCGGCGCTTAGTACAGTGCCTGACACATAGTGAGCACTTAGCAAATGCCATAAAAAAGAGCCTAAGCAGGTCTATTCAGGTACTAAGCATAGGCATTTCCCACAACTGGCTAACAGGGGGAAGAGGAGTTGGCCACTATTCCATAAATGCCTGACCCTAGGTTCTCCATTTTGTCTGGGGTGGATGTTTTTGATCACACGATTTGCTAGTGAAGCCTACTCTCAATTTTGCATAATGGAACAGAGCATGGGGAAGGCCATAGAGAATGCTGAATATGGACTAAGGGTCAGTGAAAAGTATCCCACCGCGTACCCACCACCAACTTCACCCCACTCATTCTACTCTGCAGAAACGGGTTGTAAAGAGACCAATGAATTCATACTTGGGTGACCCCAAAGGGAAGAAGTTGCAAGCCTCAGGGCAGCAGAAGCAGACCCCGCGGTATAGAGAAGTGACAGTCTTGTCCTAAGTCTGGCCCCTTCCTTTTTCCCCTACTTTGTCCCACTTCCCCAGTGCCCAGGCTGAAGACTCAGGGTTGACAACATCCCTTTCCCCACTTGATTCCTTACTCCAGCAGCAGTAGCTGAGGAGTGGGAACTGTCCCTCCTTCCACAAAGCACATTCCACCTCCACCCCAACCTTCACTCCACCCCTCATAATCACTTTCCTGCCCTGGGCTATCTCTAACAACTGAGCCATGATGGTTTTGGCAAAGACAAGAGGGCATAAGGAGGTGGGTGTTGATGAGGTTGGGGACCTGCTTAATTACTAACTAATGAATTATGATATTTATCAAGCATTTACTTGCTAAAGTAATCATTATGTTAAGGGCTGGGGTTAAAGCCATAAATCAGATTGGTCACAAGCCCTGCCCCACCCAGGATTCACAATATAGGATGTAGAGGGAACAGGACTGTTTTCTGTATTTCACAGATTAGGAAGCTGAAATCAAAAATAATAATAATAATTGTGGTATTTCATTCATTCCTTCAATCATATTTATTGAGCACTTATTGTTTGCAGAGCACTATACTGTTGTTAAGTGCTTACTATGTACCAGCACTGTACTAAGTGCTAGGGTGAACACAAGCAAATCAGGTCGGACACAGTCCCTGTCCCACATGAGGCTCACAGTCTTAATCCCCATTTTCAAATGAGGTAACTGAGGCACAGAGAAGTGAAGTGAATTGCTCAAGGTTAAACAGCAGATGTTATTATTATTATTGTTATTATTATTGTATTTGTTAAGTGCTTACTACATACCAACCACTGTTCTAAGCACTGGGGTAGATACAGGGTAATCAAATTGTCCCACGTGGGGCTCACAGTCTTAATCCCCATTTTCCAGATGAGGTAACTGAGGCACAGAGATGTTAAAGGGCTTGCCCAAGGTCATACAGTGGACAAATGGCAGAGTCGGTGTTAGAACCCAGGTCATATTGACTCCCAAGGTCCATGCTCTATCCACTAGGCCACGCTGCTTCTCAGAAACTTTCATTGAGTACTTTGTGCAGAGCACTGTAATAAGTAGTGCTTGAAAGAGTACAAACTGAGTCCCAAAAAGTTTAAGTGACTTTCCCAAGGTCACACAGCGAGCCAGTGACAGAGCTGGGACTAGAACCTGGGTCTCCTGAAGTCTGGTCCTGTGTGCTTTTCACTGTGTGTGTATGTCTACATTTATGTTTTTATAGACATAGATGGATAGCTGTATTCTTTGAGTACAAAGGACAGCTATACATTCAAAGAAGCTGTCTCTGATGGTGAAATCCCAAGGGTGGATGTTTGCCAAAGAGATCAATGCAGGGCCCACAACCCCAACTACATTGTTCACAGGAAGACTGCTTCCTTTAAGTCACATTGCTTCCTTTCCCACCTCCAGTTAGCCCATTCAGACCAGGGTCCACAGGCCGCACTTCCTGTGGTCCATCAGCGTCTCTGGCTCCAAGCACCCTCTGATCAGAAGCTTGGGGTTTTCCTGTCACTGGGACATGGCTGTCTCCTGCCAAAGCATCCACATCTGTCCACTCCAGGACATGTGTGCCGAGGTCTGGATTTCAGACCCACCGTGGCTATGACACATTCCAAGTGACCTGGGAAATTGCTGGGTACGCCTGAGTGATCCAGGCTCCCACGACTCCTCTGGCTGCTGCTTTTATTTTCTTTTCTTCTTTCCCTCCAGCCTGCAGATCTGTGTGTGGGCTTGTTTGCTTTGTTTGTTTGCAGGATCTATAGCTGCAATTTACAAAATTGGATTCTCGTTCCACCTCAGCGTGAGGGACGGATGCTTGGGATGAAGGCAGGATACTTGAAGTAGCAGCAGCAGCCGCTGCCACTACCATCAGTAAATTCATTCAATCGTATTTATTGAGCACTTACTATGTGCAGAGCACTGTACTAAGTAAATGTGATCTGTGGTTGGAGGCACATGACACTGCAGTCCGTGGAATATAAATTCCCCTCACCTCACCAAGCCCAAGTGAGCAGTTTCCTGTCTTGACAACAGACTGGAGTCAAAGCTCCCTCCCTTCTCCAGTCTCCGGGGACCTGGGCTTGCCTTACCTTAGCAGAGGCCCCTACTCTTCCTGTCTTGGACTTCTATATGTTCTCCCTTTTTTACCCCGTGGGTGCACAAGCTCTAAATGAGATAGGTGGTTTCTAGGTCAGACATAAGACTAAATTTACTGAAGTGTTTCCAGCTAAAGGATGACTGAAGAAATGATGAGGTGTTTGTTGCTCTTGTGGTCTTTAGACAAGGGAAGGGGTCTGCCCATTTCAGGTACTTTTGGTCTAGGTCTGCTCAGAGGCAGGGTCTGGATTAGGTGACTGTGACCCCTGGAGTCCTAGGATAGATCGATTATTGTGTGAATATGGGGTACACCCCTCTCAAAATGTGAACTCTGGTTTCAAATTCCAAATCTGACCCACGGCATTCACATGTATACACAGATCGACACTTCTTCTAGCCAGCGTCCTGCTCCTGCACATTTGCGTGTGTGTGTGCATGTGTGTGCACGCACGCATGCACACACGCATGCGCGCACACTCTCTCTCTCTCTCACACACACACACATACACATACACACACACACAGCCTCCCCCCATGCCCACCACTGCAGGACTGTCCTGGAACAAAACCAGTGGCAGCATGAATTTTAAGCATGACTAGCTCATGCTTTCCAGCTCCCCTATCCCCGGGTCCAACAACAGTGTTACTCAGCACTGATTTCCTCTTGGTTGCACATTCAGTTTTCTTCCAGAAAAATCCCAGAAAAATTTACAGCTGAAGGCTCAGCTCCCTCCTTCCCAGAGAAGATGGAAGCCACTGGATGTGGGCCCACCTCAAATGCACCCACCATCTTAACAGACTTCCCATCTTGTCTACTGAGAATTGGCTGACGTGCTCAGGAGTGGAGGATCCTCTCTGGGCCCTGCACCCTATTTCCTCCAGCCACTCCCACTCCTCTGACAATGGCAGCAAGCTCATCCAACAGACCTCCCCAATCCAGACAAAACCACCCACCCAGTAGCTGTCCCACAACTGTTCTTGGGTTCAGAGTCCAAAAGATGGTCATTAGGGTAGGGGGCACTGGAGCAGCTCTAGCCGGAATGGGGTCCTGTTCATGAGGAATGCTGTCTCTCAGCCTCTCCTAGGTCTGGGGCCCCAAAAGGACCAAGCATTCCTGGGGCTGTGCATTGTGGAGATTTGAAGTGTGTGTTTGACATCTCGATAATGGCTTCCTGTTGGGGATGGATTTGCCCAGTCGTAAGGAAGTCTTACTATTCAATAACCTACTTGTGTCAACGCAATCAGAACTAATCAAGCCCTCTGTTACTCAGTGGGGGGAGATTGCCATACCCCACAGGGCTTTGTTGCAAATTCGGTAAGTATCCTCTCTCAGAGTCACGGACTGATTTGACAGACTGGGCCCAAGAGTGGGCTGTATCTACTCTGGTTTCTGGGGGAAATACAGCATTTGGTGAGCAAGGGATTGTTGCAGCCGCGTGTCAGGGGCAGGGAGGAGTAGGGGCCATGTTGGTGCTTGCAGTGTGGCCAAGTGGAAAGGCTTGGGATTCAGAGGACAAGGATCCTAATCTCGACTCCACCACTTATTTCCTGGGTGACCTTGGGCAAGTCACTTCTCCGTGTCTCAATTCCCTCACCTACAAAACTGGGATTCAATACCTGTTCTCCCTCCTTCTTAGAATTGTGAACCCTGTGTGGGCCCTGATTATACTGTATATTCCCCAGTACTTAGTTCAGTACTTGGCACATAGTAAGCACTTTACAAATATCACAATTATTATTATTATTGCAGTGGGATCTAGGTAAAATCTTCCTTGGCATCATGGAGACTGAGGTAGGGGAAACACATGTTCCCAAGGGTGGCAGCTGATGGTAACTTCCTGTTTGGCAAACTGTGAGGGAACGATAGAGGCAACACCGACTGCCTCTGCTGCTCATCTGGGAATAATTGGATGAGGCAGCTGTAATTTAGGATTAATTAAGAAGTTGACTTAGGAGGGCAGGATAGGCACGGAGCTTTCTCTTTCTTCATCAGGGACATTGGGCTCCCATCCAGCTGTTGACGTCTGGCCTGAGATTGACTTCTGGGTGCCATTTTCTAAACATAATCAACAGCTTGGGGTGTGACCTTGGGAAAATGCTCCTATCTCTCAAGACTGTGTTTTTCTCATTCATAAAATGAAGATAGTAGTGGTCACCCCCTAATTTTGTGGGCCAAATGTTCAGAGATTCTGGGCTGAAAGTCTGTGTGCAAAAGAAAGCTTTACTGAATTGTTGTATCATCATCATCATTATTATTGTTGTGGTGGTGACGGTGGTGGTGGAGGTGGTTGCTCTTCCCACCCTCGGGATTCTCCCATTCCTGTAAGCTCCTCCTCTAGTCTGTAAGCTCCTTGAGAGCAGGAACCATGTCTGCCAACTCTGTTGTACTATACTCTTTCAAGCGCTGAGCAGAGTGCTCTGCACACAGTAAGTGCTCAGTGAATGCCATTCATTGATAGATTGATTCTGGCATTCGTTCATTCAATCGTATTTATTGAGCGCCTACTATGTGCAGAGCACTGTACTAAGCACTTGGGAAGTACAAGTCAGCAACATATAGAGACGGTCCCTACCCAGCGACGGGCTCACAGTCTGGAAGGGGGAGACAGACAACAAAACGAAACATGTAGGCAGGTGTCAAAACCGTCAGAATAAATAGAATTATAACTATAGCTGGCATCAAACCATGTACCTCCTCTGCCTTTGGAGCTCCCTGCAGAAGGCAGCTGGGCTCAACATCCAGTCCCTGATTTTGATCGGACAGTCCCAGAAGTCAGCCTGGTAACACCTTGCTCAGCAGCTGTCAGAGCTCTCTGGGCTTGACCTGATCCTCCAACCTTGTTCCTAGCACTACCATCTGACTGATGCCCAGGTTGCCTAGCTGACTGTCTCCAGCTGCCATGGAGGAAGGTGGAAATAAAAATGAAAGGCCAAGTTTGGAGTTTCTGGGGGATGCTAACCTCCTTTTGGGTTAAAGCAGGATCTCGGTTTATTTATTTGTGATATTTGTGAAAACACACTCATCATGACAGTCTCGAGGCACACACAGAGTACAAATTACAGGAATGTGAAAAGGCAGGAAAGGAGTCAGGTGACCATCTCTTCTCTGTCCATTTCTCTGTATTATCCAGGGAATTATGGATCCCTTGGCAGGCCTTATAGCACAAAAGGGGAGAATTTAGAAGAGCAGGAGGGTGGTGGTTTGTCAGTTGTGCAGGAGGGAGGGCCTGAGCAAGGGATCGACAGTGGGGCGACTGATGGCAAATTGCATCTTGGTGCTCAATAACCTCCTCTGTAAAATGGGGATTAATACTGTGAGACCCACGTGAGACAACCTGGTTACCTTGTATCTACATTAGCACTTAGAACAGTGCTTGGCACATAGTAAGCACTTAATAAATACCATTATTATTATTATTATTATTATTGTTACTACTACTTGAGACCTGAACAAATCATAGAATTTCTAGGCTGATGCCCATGCCAATTCAGTATACAACCTGCTACATGTGTGAGCCCCTGGGCAGGACTCCTGTGAACACATCAGCTCTAATCCACCCCCCATTAGTACCTCTCTGGCTCTGCCCCAACACCCTTAATCCGGAGCCAGCCCATGTCTCCTGTCCTACAGGAAGCTTAGCTAGCAGCTGTGGTAAAGGAGAGGTAGACTCAGGCACAGGGGGCTACCTTTCCATTTTGAGTGTCAGGGAAAAGCAAGGGTGGAGATTTTAGGTAGGATAGGGACTGGGTGGGACAGGCTTCAAAGAGTTAATGAGCTGGAGGGTCTCTATTGTGGGTCTTTTTTATCTCCGTTTGCAAACTTCTAGGTGTAGTGAAATTGGGAGTCCAGGTCCAAAGCTGTGGAAGCCATCCATTGTGAGTCACAAATTCAAAGAGGCTGTACACCAATTAATTAATCAATCATATTTATTGATCACTTACTATGTGCAGAGCACTGTACTAAGCACTTGGGAGATACAATATAACAGACACACTCCCTGCCCACAATGAGCTAACTGTCTAGAAGGGGAGACACATATCAACATAAATAAATGAATTTCAGATATGTACAAAAGTCTTGAATCCAAGAACATAAATTCTACCCCACACACATAAATACACAAACACAGGGTCACTGGAGCAGAATTTGAGAAGGAGTGTGGCCTAGTGGAAAGAGCCCAGGCCTGGGAGCCAGAGGACCTGGGTTCTAATCCCTGCTCTGCCAATTGCTTGCTGTGTGACCTTGGACAAATCACTTAACTTCTCTGTGCCTCAGTTACCTCATCTGTAAAATGAGGATTAAATCCTCCTCCCTCCAACTAGGACTGTGAGCTCCATGTGAGACAAGCACTTATAGCAGTGCTTGACACATGCCATAAAAACCCCTGCCACCTACAAAGTTTTCCAACTGTCCCTTGACAATGGAATCCTTGAGATGGTTTGTAATGCAAGCTCAGCTTGAAACATCTCCTCCTTCAGGATGGAAAATGCTTTTCATACAGCACCCAGCCCTTCCCATGGCTTAAGACTTCCAGATATTATTCTGTTGGCTTAGCAGCTTCTCTTTGTGCCTTAATTTCCCTCCCTGGGAAATGGGGGATCCCAAGGTGGGAGATAAGAGCTCACAAAATGATCCCATCTTCTTAGTGGGTTAAATTTTTCCCAGAGAGTAGCCTGGAGGGTACAGGCCCTTTTAGTCCCCTTTACAGGTTGTGGGCAGGGATTGTGTCTACCAACTCCATTGTATTATACTTTCCCAAGCAATTAGTACACAGCTGTACACACTGTAAGTGCTTAATAATAACAATAATAATAATAATTGTTAGTCACTTACTGTGTGCCAAGCACTGTACTAAGTGCTGGGATAGTTACAAGATGATCAGGCCCCACATGAGGGTCACAGTCTAAGCAGGAGGGAGAACAGGTATTGAACCCCTATTTTGCAGATGAAAGAACTGAGGCACAGAGATTTTAAGCTGGGACATTGTGGAGTGGGGTTTAGAGCCCAGATCTTCTAACTCACAGGCCCATGCCCTATCAACTAGGTCACAATGCTTCCCCAGTAAATGCAGGTAACACTGCACTGGGCCATGGAGTCATGGCCTTGTTCAATTCACCTTCCAAAGGTCCTATCTGTCCCCAGAGAGTGACATTCATTCAGGGTAGATGTGGATATCCACTCAATGGGGCTTTGAGATCCATGGTAGGAAAATAGTTATATCAGAAAAGGGCAAGTTCACAGTGACCCTTCATCAGAGATACTATCTTAGTTGGGTCCCTGGGAGAAGGGCCTTCTCCCCTTGGAAACAAAACCCTTCTAGGTCAATTTGACAGATGATTGCTCCTTCTCATCCCTTGAAGGGGGTTGCCAAAGCCTGCCTCTCCCTCATGAGCAAGAAAAGTACAGTTTGGTAGGGCAAGGAGGCTTTGCTCACTATTGGTCATTAGCCATCACTCCAAAGAAGGAATTATCTTTCTGAGACATCTCGAATCTCCTCAAGGAGAATGTTAATGAAATGAAAAGACCCAGAAATCCGCATCTGGGGAAATGTGATGTTGGGGTTGTTTGTAACAACTATTGTTGCTGTATAATTATTTTTAATTCATTCATTCAATCGTATTTATTGGTTCCCTTTTTACTCTCTCTCTTTTTTCCCTCTCTCTCTCTCTCTTTTCTCTGCCTGTGCATGTTTTTGTGTTTGTTTGGACAAAGAGATTTGACCATATGCTTAATGCATATTTGATTGCCTCCAGTAGTGAAAATTCATTTCAGATATACTAAATATTTTAATGATGTGCCCACTGCATAAAGACACTTTGGACATTTTTTAAAAAGTACAACAAAATCAGCTCTCAGATGAAAAAGGCCCCATTAAGTACTCCATGTTGTTCAGCTAAGGCTTTCCTGGTCCATTGTTTTTGATGTTCCTCGGAAACCACTGTCACTCTGAATACCCAAAAAAGAACATGTTGAAGTTGGTTATTTTCAGGAGAACCTAAAGGGTGTTCCTAGCCCTTTCCCCACCATGTACACTGCCCCTACTCCCAACCAATTTTTGAGAAACTGAAATTAACGTGACTCTGAGCACTCTGGGGTGAGCCTTCCCTGTGGTAAAGCTTTGGGGTCTTTACTGATGATAATCCACTTCTACCCATTTCTGCCTTCCACTTCTCCACTGCCCCCTCTCCCTCAGCTCCAATCAATCAATCATACTTATTGACCACTTTATATATGCAGAGCACTGTGGTGTTTGAGATAGTACAATATATTAATAATAATAATGATGGTATTTATTAAGCGCTTACTATGTGCAAAGCACTGTTCTAGGCGCTGGGGAGATTATAAGGTGATCAGTTTGTCCCACAGGGGGCTCACAGCTTTAATCCCCATTTTACAGATGAGGTAACTGAGGCCCAGAGAAATGAAGTGACTTGCACAAAGTCACACAGCTGACAGTTGGCAGAACTGGGATTTGTTGGTAGACACATTCCCTGTGCATAATGAGCTTACCGTCTTGCAGGTCCCCAGTGTCTTCTGTCCTCAACCTTAGCCTTTGATCAATCCCTGAAGTCAAAAGAAGTGTTCTCCTTCCTCAGTCGGCCATCCCTTCCTCCTACTGCCTACTCAAAATTACTTTCAAAGAGCTGCTCATGAAAGAAACAGCAAATGAAAGAAATCAGTGAAAGGAAGGGTTGTCTTGTGGAAGGACCTAGACTAGGAAGTTGGGATACCTGGCTTCCCATTCCAATTCTTCCATTGGTTGCAGTGTGGTCGTGGGGATTCACTTAACCTCTCTGATCTTCAATTTCTTCATCTGTGAAATGGGGAAAAAAACACCTGCTCTCCCTATTACTTAGAATGTGAGTGCTGTGAGGAAAAGGGACTGTGCTTGATCCCACCATTCATTCATTCAATCATATTTATTGAGTGCTTACTGTGTGCAGAACACTGTACTAAGCGCTTGGGAAGTACAAATTGGCAACATATAGAGACGGTTCCTACCCAACTACGGGCTCACATCTAGCAGGGGGAGACAGACAACAAAACAAAACAAGTAGACAGAAATTCTGTTCTCACCTCACACAGTGCTCCTTGGAATTGAGATCCACTCCACCTATTCCAGACTCTCACACCCTTCTTGGACTCCTACCAACCCTGTCATCCCTTAAGGGTAAAGTACACCCCCCTCAACTCTCCACCTCATCTCTGAAGCCCTGTTTCTCCATTGCACTGGCAAAACTAATCCCTAGCCCTGAACCATCCCTATAGTCTGCTTTCTCTGTTCCTCTATTCATGCAGCTGAACACAGTCCTTGGAAATCCAGGAATGGGGCCAATTTTTAATGTTTTAAATAATAATAATAGTAAAAGCCTTTATTAAGTACTTACTATGAGCTAAGCGCTGGGCTAGATACATGGTTATGAAATCCGACCCAGTCCCTATCCCACCTCTTCTATTCCTCTTTCATCAACTCCCATCCCCACAATGCTAACCAAATATTCTAAACCTTTCATTCCCTCTTGAGGTCCCCAATGCCCCCCACCATCACCTCCCTCCTTAACCCCTCATAACTTTGTCAAATATTTAGTTAATAAAATAAAAACCATCAGGCATGGACTTCCCAAAACCCTTCCTACCACCTCCTCAACACTCTACTACATCCTTTTTTTTCTCTTCCTTCCAAGCTATTTTTCCAAGGGGGTATTCCCAGCTGCTCTCTAAATCTCTCCCCTCTTTCTGTACCTCTGAGCTCATCCCTTTTCACCAAAAACATCTGCTCCACCTATCCTTCCCTCCCTCCCTAATCAATCTCTCTCTCTAATTATTTCTTCCCCTCTGCTTTCAACCAATTAATCCATCAATCAATGGCATTTATTGAGCACTTACTTTGTGCAGAGCACTCTGCTAAGCTCTTGGGAGAGTTCAATAGAACAGAGTTGGGGGACAAGTTCCCTACCCACAAGGAACTTAGTCTTCAATTTTCAAACATGCTTAACATCTTGCTTACAGTAAAAATGTCTTCTCTAAACCCCATCGCCCCCTCTAGCTATTACCCCATACACGCCATCCATTGCTGCCTTAGTTTCCTCTCCACTCTCTCTCTCTTTGACCCACCATCTTCAGGCTCCACTGAAATCCAAGGTCCAAGGTCACCAATGACCTTTTCAGAGCCATATTTGATATCTTTCATCACCTCGATATCTCTCCATCACCTCGCCCCCTCCTACCTCACCTTCCTTCTCTCCTTCTACAGCCCACCCCGCACCCTCCACTCCTCTGCTGCTAATCTCCTCACCGTGCCTTGTTCTCGCCTGTCCCACCATCGACCCCCGGCCCACGTCATCCCCCGGGCCTGGAATGCCCTCCCTCTGCCCATCCGCCAAGCTAGCTCTCTTCCTCCCTTCAAGGCCCTACTGAGAGCTCACCTCCTCCAGGAGGCCTTTCCAGACTGAGCCCCTTCCTTCCTCTCCCCCTCGTTCCCCTCTCAGAAGCAGCGTGGCTCAGTGGAAAGAGCACAGGCTTTGGAGTCAGAGGTTGTGGGTTCGAATCCTAGTTCTGCCACATGTCTGCTGTGTGACCTTGGGCAAGTCACTTAATCAATCAATCAATCAATCATATTTATTGAGCGCTTACTATGTGTAGAGCACTGTACTAAGCGCTTGGGAAGTACAAATTGGCAACATATAGAGACAGTCCCTACCCAACATTGGGCTCACAGTCTAAAAGGGGGAGACAGAGAACAAAACCAAACATACTAACAAAATAAAATAAATAGAATAGATATGTATAAGTAAAATCAATCAATCAATCAATCAATCAATCAATAAATAAATAAATAAATAGAGTAATACTTCTCGGAGCCTCAGTTACCACATCTGTAAAATGGGGATGATGACTGTGAGACCCACACGGGACAACCTGATCACCTTGTATCCCCCCAGCGCTTAGAACAGTGCTTTGCACATAGTAAGCGCTTAACAAATGCCATCATCATCATCATCATCCATCCCCCCATCTTACCTCTTTCCCTTCCCCACAGCACCTGTAGATATGTATATATGTTTGTACATATTTATTACTCTATTTATTTATTTATTTATTTTACTTGTACAGATCTATTCTATTTATTTTATTTTGTTAGTATGTTTGGTTTTGTTCTCTGTCTCCCCCTTTTAGACTGTGAGCCCACTGTTGGGTAGGGACTGTCTCTTTATGTTGCCAACTTGTACTTCCCAAGCGCTTAGTACAGTGCTCTGCACACAGTAAGTGCTCAATAAATATGATTGATTGATTGATTCATCAACAAAATCTGCCAGACCACAGTTATTCCTCTCTTCAAAGCTCTCCTCCTTCAGTAAGCTTCCCTAATTAATTCCAGTCACATCACCCCAACACCATTCTTGTTACAGTACTGTCCTCAGCACTTTTGTACTCATGTATAATTTTATTTGGAAATTATTTGTATAACCAATTAGTCAGCTATTGCATACATTTATACCATTTCTCATGATATAAGTGCTTAGTACAGTGCTCTGCACACAGTAAGCTCTCAATAAATACGATTGAATGAAATCAATCAATCAATCAATCATATTTATTGAGCACTTACTGTGTGCAGAGCACTGTACTAAGCGCTTGGGAAGTTCAAGTTGGCAACATATAGAGACAGTCCCTACGCAACAGTGGGTCACAGTCTAGAAGGGGGAGACAGAGAACAAAAAAAAAACATATTAACAAAATAAAATAAATGGAATAGATATGTACAAGTAAAATAAATAAATAAATAGAGTAATAAATATGTACAAACACATATACATATATACAGGTGCTGTGGGGAAGGGAAGGAGGTAAGACGGAGGGATGGAGAGGGGCACAAGGGGGAGAGGAAGGAGGGGGCTCAGTCTGGGAAGGCCTCCTGGAGGAGGTGAGCTCTCAGTAGGGCCTTGAAGGGAGGAAGAGAAATATTCTTTCCTCTGCTCCCACTATTTTTAGTCCATCTGCCTACCTGTCCACTCTAATAGATTGTAACCTCCTGGAGTATAACGCAATGATAGGATATCATTTTTATGGCATTTGTTCAGCACTTACTATGTGCCAGGCACTGTACTAAGCACTAGGGCAGGTATGAGATAATCAAGTTGGACCCAAGCCCTGTCCCACATAGGGCTCACAGTCTTAATCCCCATTTTAAAGATGAGGTAACTGAGGCACAGAGGTTAAGTACCTGCCCAAAATCACACAGAAGGGAAGTGGTGGAGACGGGATTAGAACCCAGGTCCTCTGACTCCCAGGCCTGTGTTCTTTCCACTAGAGCATGCTGCTTCTCTTTCTTGTGTTATACCTTCTTAGGCACCTAATACAGTATTTTGCATTCAATAAACACTAAGTGAATGCTATTTTTGATGAAGGTGATGATTTGATTATCTTGCATTTACTCCAACGTTTAGCACAGTGCTTTGGTACTTAGAAAGGGTTTAGGAAATAACATAATAATTTTCAGATCTCTGTGGTACAGCCATCGTTGTCTTTAAAATTATTGCACACCAACATAGTTTAGGTAGAAGCAGCTTGGCTTAGTGGAAAGAGCACGAGTCTGGGAGTCAGAGGACCTGGGTTTTAATCCTAGCTCCTCCTCTTGTCTGATGTGTGACCTTGAGCAAGTCACTGAACTTCTTCATGCCTCAGTTCCCTCATCTGCAAAATGGGGATTCATTACCTGTTCTCCCTCTACTTTGACTGTGAGCTCCATCTTGAGACCTGATTATCTTATACCTATCCCAGTATTTGGAACATAGTAAGGGCTTAAAAATACTATTACTCTTACAATATAATAATAGTAATGATAATAATACTAAAACATGTAGATCAGTTTAGAAAGGGCCTTGCACGAAGCCCTGCTTGGGGAAATGCAGAGAAAAATGAAGAAGGAAATTAGGGATAGTTCTTGCCTAGATGCAGTTTCCAATCTACCAACAATAAATAGCTTACCATTTGAGATTGGCATTTCAACAATGAAGCAAAAATAAGAAACAAGCCTTCCTGCCCAAGTCCTTCCATCCCACCCATCCCCTTTCCCCCACATCTCCCCACTCCCACTCCCCAAGCCCTCATTTTTCTTATCCCTATAGATCAGTAATTGGTATAGATCAGTATAGATCAGTAACCATCCCACTAGCCTTCCTTGGCATTTATGTTTATATCAATTTACATGATCCACTTACTTATTCATCTATTCATTTGTCCATTTTCTCACTATTATCAATCGTATTTCTGTCCTCTTGCTGTCTATGTATGTACTCAGTTTATTTCTACCTGTGTCCCTCATTAGATTGTAATCTCCTTATGGGCAGGGGCCATGTCTTTTTATATTGCATTCTCCCAAGGGATGATCACAGAGCTCTGCACACAATACAACAGTGAGTACAGTGCTCTATGCCCAGGTAGGCACTTATCAGATACTATTGAACTAGTGAATGAGTGAATAAATGAGTGAATGAATGAATGAATGAATGAAGTTCCCTCGAGTTCTCTTTTACCCACCTTCTACTAGTATGGGGATGTGAATCTTGGACCTTACCATGCCAGGCGGTAATCCTGAGGCTGGTGGTAAGGAATTGGAACCCCATCTGGCCTGGCTCCAGTACTGATGGTCTCAGGCCAACTCTCCTCAATCTCCCACCCTCATCTCCTCTACTTCAAGGAGAATCCCACTTGGTTTAATCCTAGTCACCCTTCTTGACTCATAATCCATATCATTTGAAGTAGTTCAGTCTTATAACATGGTTTCCTCAAGAAATTTATGATACAGACCAAGAAACAATCAGTCTGGGTGCCAGCCTCCTTTGCCAGTGTTGCCTAGTGGAAAGAGCCTGGGTCTGGGAATCAGAGGACCTGGGTTCTCCCACCTCTGCCAATTGCTTGCTGTATGACCTTGGGCAAGTCATTTGTCTTCTCTGTGCCTCAGTTTCTTCACCTGAAAAAATGGTGGTTAAATATGCCTCAGTTTCCTCACCTGAAAAAATGGGTGCTATATACTTAGACTGTGAGCTCCATGTGGGACAGGGTCTGTGTTTGACCTAATTAATGTGTACCTTCCCTAACACTCAGAACAGTGCTTGACACATAGTAAACACTTAACAAATGCCGTAAAAAAAACTGATTTTAGGTTCTGTGGGAAACTGACCCATTTTGGGAGTTCATTCAATTAATGGGTCTGTATTGGGTGCCAGTAGGAGCCAATGGGGCCAACTCTATGTATACACTCTCCAGAACAACTTTATGACAGAAGATGGGATGTTCTGAAGAGGGTGTGTCCGTGAAGTCACTGTGGGTTGGAGATGACTTTTGATGGCATTTGAAGAAGATTGGGTGCCAACAGCGTATTGGTGTTTGGGGTTCACTACAGGATAGATACAGCCCCTGCCATCAAGGAGTTTATGGACTGAGTTGGGGAGACATCAGTATGTTCAAATAATTATGAGAATGAATTTGGGGGCAGTGGGGAGTGGGCTCATGGATTATACTCCTGGTTTAGAGAATGGTTGAGATTATTCTGGAAAAGTATCAGTGTATTAGAGGGAGAGCAACACAGATCCCCTTCTCCTTTGAGTGGGTTTACAGGAGAATTAATACTGCTACTTATGTGCAGTGCATTATTACCTTCTGTTATTTTCTTCTAGAGCCCTGTTAGCAACACTTTGGAAAAAAAGAAGCTTGTAGCACAGAACATTATGCACTCTGAGCTTTCATGGGGAAGACCTCAGAGATGGATGTCGATAGAACTCAGTCCTATCCCTCTCTATTTTTGCAGTTTTCAGTCAGAGCATTAGAAATAGGCCTAGCAGATTGAGTTTGGGGCCCCTAGATTAGATAAGGCTTTCCCAACCCTCTCTCTGCTGGAGTTTTCACACGGCCCTAAAAATTGGTTTCCTGGGGTACTTCTCAGTGACCAGGGGATTAAGGATCAGAAAAGTAATCATTCATCTATAGCACATCACAGACTTTTCTGCCACCCTCAAGACCTCATAATATAAGAAATAATAATACCGTACTATGAATTGGTTGAGCAATTTTATTATTTTTTAGTCCCACTTCCACATTAATGATCTCATTTTATTCTCACCATATCCCTATGAGATTAGGAGGGGCAGGTGTTTTTAATTGTTATTTTTTTTAGTAGAAGTGTTAGTATTCCCATTTTACAGATGAGGAGACCAAGGCAAAGAGAAGTTAATTGATTTGCCATTGGTCCAACATCAGGTGCTCCAGATGTTTTCCCCTGGACTCCACTGCCTCCCACTCGACTGGGTCAGACCAGTGGTCCAATCAGTCCATCAACCAATCAACTGTATTTTTTGAGTGCTTACTGGGTGCAGAGCACTGTACTAAGAACTCGTGAGAGTTCAATATAACAGAACTGGTAGACAAATTCCCTTCCCACAAGGAGCTTACAGTCTAGATGGGGAGAGAAAAATCAAAATAAATTATGGGAATGTACGTGTGTGCTGTGGGGCTGAGGGTGGGGTGAGTGAAGGGTACAAATCCAAAGGAAAGGGTGATGCAGAAGGGAGAGGTAGTATGGGAGGTGAGGGCTTAGTCTGGGAAGGCCTCTTGGAGGAGATATGCTTTCATTAAGGACAAGGCCAATATGATGTTTACCCTTCTTGACATCCATTCTAATGATGGGGATGTAACATCTAGCATCTTCCTAACTTTTCCTCTGATCCATGGATTAATTCAAACCCCTCTTGGTATTACTGACACCCAGGACAAGATGTTTGCCATCCTTTAAGTGAAGAAGAGCTTCCTATTGTTTGTCTGTACACTCCTACACTCAAGCTCCGATGAGTGCCCTCTCTGCCTAGTTATAAAGAAGTGGCAGGACTTTCAGAGACCTGGATTCTACTCCAGTTCTCCCAGGCCATTTCCACATTCACTCTGTGGGTAAAGTATACACTATAGTGCTCATTGCTGCTGATGGACTAAATAACAAAATAGCCTGTGGCTAGTGCTTTGAGTTCCTTGCAAGAAAGAAGTTATATTTAGACCATACCTTATTATAATAATAATAATACCAGCATGGTCTAGTGGAAACAGCACACATCTGAGGAGCAGTTCTGCTCTCAGTTCTGCCCTAGTAATGCCTGGAACAAGTCACTGCACCTCTGCCTCAATTCCCTCATCTGTAAAAGAGGAGAGCACTTCTTGCCTCACTGACAAGCTATGAGGATCAAATGAGCTAATTATTGTGAAACTGCTTTGGAAAAAATAAAGGTACTTAAAATACATGTGGTATATTGAGCCCAGTCCTGGGAATCAGGAGACAGGGGTTGTAGTTCTGTTTTCGCTTGTACTTAGTTAACGTGGGCTAAGAACACACAAGCATAGCACACATGCATTTTGCAAACTGCTGCATCACTGTCTGCCTGCTTGCTCCATATACTCTGTTTCCCAGCAGGAATGTGTTTGGCTTGGATGAGAGAGTGTGATTGACTCACTGCGAACCATTAACCCTAGCCCTAGAATCAATTCCTCCATGCAAGTTTTCGGCTCTGAGACTTGAGGACTGAGCCTAACCTGTTGTACCTGACAGGAGACATCTTCCATTCTTAGGTATCATCTATCATAGAAGCAGGAAGTAGAACAAAAATGAATACAGCTCGGGTTTTAAGAAGGGGTTGTGAGTGAAATTCTTGGCACTCCTCTTTTCAGAATTGCCCCTCAAGGCCTTAAACCAGGCATGTAAATTCCTCTCCAGTGGGTCTCTGTGTGTGTGTGTGTGTGTGTGTCTGTGTGTCTGTGTGTGTTTAGGTGTGGGAGGTAGAATGTACATTCTTGGATTCAAGGCTTCTATATCTGTACCCATCCTTGTCTGTGGGCAGGCCCTCTGTTTTTGTATGGTATTTGTTATGCCCTTACTATTTGTCAAACACTGAACCGGCTTCTGGGGTAGGTACATGTTAATTAGGTCGGACATTCATTCATTCATTCATTCAATCGTATTTATTGAGCGCTTACTGTGTGCAGAGCACTGTACTAAATGCTTGGGAAGTACAAGTTGGCAACATATAGAGATGGTCCCTACCCAACAGCGGGCTCACAGTCTAGAAGGGGGAGACAGACAACAAAACAAAACTATTAACAAAATAAAATAAATAGAATAAATATGTACAAGTAAAATAAATGAATAGAGTAATAAATATGTACAAACATATATACATATATACAGGTGTGGTGGGGAGGGGAAGGAGGTAAGGTGGGGGGGATGGGGAGGGGGAGGAGGGAGAGAGGAAGGAGGGAGAGAGGAAGGAGGGGGCTCAGTCTGGGATAAAGAGGTGAGAGAGAGGTGAAAGATGAGAGAAGAGAGATGAGGGATAGAGAGCAGAGAGATGGAGTGAGACAAAGAGGGAAGAGAGAGATGAAACAGAAGAGAGGCAGAGAGAGAGGAAAGATGGAGGGGGAAGAGATAAAGAGGTGAGAAAGAGGTGAAAGATGAGAGAAGAGATGAGAGATGGCAAGCTGAGAGATGAAGAGAGACAAAGGGGAGAGAGAGATGAAACAGAGAGAAGAGAGATGGAGAGAGACAGAGAGCGATGAAAGATAGTGAGCAGAGAGATGGAGAGAGACAAAGGGGAGAGAGACAGCGATGAAAGATAGTGAGCAGAGAGATGGAGATAGACAAAGGGGAGAGAGAGATGAAACAGAAGAGAGAAGAGAGATGGAGTCACCTGCTCTACCAGAGACAGAGGGAATTCTTCACACATCCACAGCATTGCTTTAAACCTCTCGAAGGTGATGGACAGAGTCGCTGTCCCTCATGAGGCTCACAGTCAAAGTAGGAGGTATTTAATCCCCATTTTACAGCTGAGGAAACTGAGGCACAGAGAAGTTAAGTGATTTGCCCAAGGTCACACAGCAAGCTGTTGGCAGAGTGAGATTAGAATCCAGATCCTCTGACTCCCAGGCCCATTCTCTTTCCCACTAGGCCACGGTGCTTATGAGTTATTCTTAACATCAAGTAGCAGGGCAGGATCATAAGCAGTGAAATTGCAGAACAAAGTCCTAGCGTTGAAGCTATGTTTCCACTACCATTTTTGGCACAAGTTTTTTGAACACTCAGGGAAGGACTGTAGAGGAGTGGTTAAGGAGGAAAAAAAGGAGGGGCCATCACCACCCCTGTCACCCCAGCTGTGGCAGGACCCCATCTTCGCTCTCATCCACAATTTTAATTTTCACCACAAGCTGGAACTAAAGGAAATTGAGCCCTGCTTGATGTGCAAAGAAACTAGAGTATAGAGACTTCTGTTTTACTTGCTCTGTATAGTTTCTAGGCAGTATCCAAGAGAGAGTAATCCTATATAAAAACTTTCTGATGATCACAGGAATTTTCCTGAGCTATTTCTTCCTGCATAACTGACCAGAAGGCGGGTCTAGGTACACAGAAGCAGCTGGACGATTGATGATGATGATGGACAATTCTTCCTTCAAATACTCAGAGCTCTCTCTCTGGCTTTCTCTGCGTCTCTCATTCTCTCTCTCCCTCTCTGGCATTCTTTAGGTCTCTCTCTCTCTCTCTCTCTCTCTCTCTCTCTCTCTCTCTCCCCTATAGAAAGATTTAATCAGTATTGGCTATGCCTAGCAGAGCTGGTCATTTTAAATACTCTAATAGTCTATTTTAGAGACGACTGGGCTGTGAGTCTCCCTGAAGCTCTCAGGCTCATTCTGAAAGGCATACTTGAAATTATTTCAGCCACTCAGTCATTGTCAATTACTTCCACTCTCAGCCTGCAATAATGAGCATAATTTGAAAATACATCATCGGCATTGGCCTGACTTGGCATTTGTCTGTCCCTGAATCTTTTGGGCCAGGGTACATTTTTTTTTCTTCCTGAGGTTGGAGGAAGTGATGTTAGCTGTTGAAGAGACCAGAACAAAATGGAAGCTGCTGAATTAATAAGAGTCCTCCAATTTCCAGTCAGAAGATCATTTGTGGAATCATATTGCTTTGGGCTTTGTCATTTCTAGATAATGGGGTTGTGAATAATAGCCAATGCTGAAGGCACTGTCCTAAAACCCAAATGGATAGTAACATTTAAAATGTTTGCACTGTTCCATCCTGAAGTCCATATAGGGCGAACTATATGAATGAGACCATTGGGAAAGTGCTTAGGAAGTTTGACTTCACTAAAAATGTGTTTAGGATTTTGAAATGATTTCATGACAGATAGCCAGCTGTGTCAAGAGCCAGGAGATCTGTTGAATCCATTCCACAACCAATGGGATAGGGCAGGGGTGGGGTACAGTTCAATTTATTCTGTACAACTATGCCAGAAGACAAAGAGCTTACAGTCTGTCATAGAATTCTGTTACTTACGCAGCATAATGAGTGACAATGCAACAACAGTCAAGGAAGTAAGAAACAGAATCACTAAAGGCAACACATCCTCTGGAGGTCTTTTAACAGAATGTGGCCCTTGTGTGGTGTCAGGCTCCAGGCAAACTAAAGATCTGTGGATCTGGAGAGCTGTCCAACCTTTTCTATGGCTGAATTCTTGAGCCATTCCGTCAATGTCATTATATTTTATTCTCGACAACAAAAGCCACAGAACAGGATTAGCTCACGCCCTCCTACCTTACCTCACTCATCTCCTACTACAGCTCAGCCCATACACTTTGCTCTTCTAGCACCAACTTTTTCACTGTGCCCTGATCTTGTCTATCTCGCCACTGACCCCTGTCAGACATACTCCCTCTGACCTGGAACTCCCTCCCACTCCATATTTGCTAGACCACCATTCTTCTCACCTTCAAAGCCTTATTAAAGTCACATCTCCAAGAAGCCTTCCCCAATTAAGCCCGCTTTTCTCTGACTCCCTCTCCCTTCTGCATTGTCCATTCACTTGGATCTGTACCCTTTAAGCCCTTGATAGTCACCTCACCCTCAGCCCTGCAACACTTACATACTTGTCCAAAACTTATTTATTTATACTACTGTCTGTCTCCTCCTCTAGATTGTAAGCTCATTATGGGCAGGGAACGTGCCTACCAACTCATATTGTACTCTCCCATGTGCTTAGAACAGTGTTCTGCACACAGTAAGTGCTCAATAAATACCATTAATTGTTGGATTGATTGATCACAAACAGTGACTTACTACAACAAAGCTATGTTCTAATACATCTGCACTAGGTGGCATATGTGAGGAGAATGGGCCCAAGCAGTTGCACTATGGAAAACTGAATTTCGGAAATCAAAAGCAAAGAGGACAGAGAAAACATTTCGAGGACAGAGTAAGACAAAGCTTCAGACCATGCTGCATCTGAACTGAAACCTGAAAGTCAATGGCTACAGATAGACCACCATGGCACACTGCAGCCTCCAACAACTTCTGCTCCCAGTAACTCTGCAGATGGCTTCCAAATCCACCTTCCAGCATTTTTAAGCTCAATATGTGAAAAACTGAACTTTTGGTCTCATCCTCCTTCCTCCAACCTCTCCTTCATCTAACTTTCCCATTGCAGTTGAAAACACCATTATCATCCCTGTTACCAAAGCTGGCATTATCTCTGATTCATCTCTCTCTCTTTCAGTTCTTACATCCAATTTTTCCTCCACAACATTTCCTAGATTCACCACTCCCTGTCCTACCAAACAGCCACTACACTGGTTCAAGAATTTGTTATATCCCAGATTAACTGCTGTATCAGCTTCCTCATAAATATCCGTGACTGCGATCTCTTCCCTCTCCAGTCTAACCTTTACTCTGCTACTTGGATTTTCTTTCTAAAACAGTGTTCAACAAGTATAGCTCGAATCTCCCAAAACCTCAAATGGGTACCCATTTATCTTCACATCAAATGAAACCTTGGGACCATTGGTTTTAAGGCACTCCATCAGCTCTCTTTTCCTTATCTAGCCATTCTTTTCTTCAATTATGACCCAGTTTACATCCTCTGGTCAACTCAGTCTCACCTTTTCATTATGCCTTGTTCTCACCCTCCCACCTCTGACCCCTGGCCCAAGCCTGCCTAAAACTCCCTCCCTCTTCATATCCAACAGATCACAGCTTTTCCCAACCTCAAAACTCTTCTAAAATCTCACCTCCACCAAGGAACTTTCTCCCACTACTCCCTCCCCACTCTCCACCCAGGTCACATCTATCATCTTAGCCCTTTTATTCAATCATTCTTTCATTCAATCATATTTATTAAGCACCTACTTTGTGCAGAGCACTGTACTAAGTGCTTGGAAAGTACAATTCGGCAACAGAGACAATAAAGCAAGTGGACAGGCATCAATTGCATCAATGTAAATAAATAGAATTATAGATATATACAGGTCATTAATAAAATAAATAGAATAAAAAATATGTACATATATACACAAGCGCTGTGGGGCGGGAAGGGGGGTAGAGCAGAGGGAGGGAGTAGGGGCAATGGGGAGGGGAGGAAGAACAGAGGAAAAGGGGGACTCAGTCTGGGAAAGTCTCCTGGAGGAGGTGAGCTTTTACAGTAGGGCTTTGAAGGGAGGAAGAGAGCTAGTTTTACACAAACAACCTCTTGTTGCACTTTTGCACTTATCATTTTACATTACTATCTGAACACATCTTCCTCCTACTTGTAAATTATTCTACTCTGTTCCCCCAGCTAGATTGTAAGATCCTTATGGGCACAGATTGTGTCTTCTTCTACTACACTCTCCCAAGTACTTAATTTAGTACTCTGCACACACACAACAGCACTCAATAAAAACTGTTGATTGATTGATTAATGGGAGGAGAAGATAATAGCTCTGGTGAGGTGTCTGAAGTCCCCCTGCAAGTACATTCTAGGTTTTGGTGGACTTGGAGGGGCTTTAAAAACTAGTGCATATGATGTAATTATAATAATCCCGATAATGATCATAATAGTGGTATTTGTTAAGGGCTTGCTATGTGTTAAGCACTGTACTAAGCACTAGGGAGGATAAAAGATAATCAGGTACCACATGGGGCTCAGCATCAAATAGATGACATATATATATATATATATATATATATATATATATATATTTATATATACGTATACCTGTATATTTATATACATGTGGTACCTGTTGAGGCTCAGAGTCAAATAGGAGGAACAACTGGTATTGTATCCTCGTTATGCAAATTAGAGAACTGAGGTACAGAGAAGTTAAGTGATGTGCCCAAAGTCATGCACAGCAGACAAGTGGCAGACCCTGGATTAGAACACAGGTTCTCTGATTCCCAGGCCTATCCTCTTTCCACTGGGCTATGTTGTTTATCCTAATGTCTTTATGTTGCACAATGTGCCCTAGACAAAGCATGCAATGCTACACACGCCTCTGTATCTGGAATCACAAGAGCCATTGTTACCCCACTGCTGTCTCTTGAGAACCCCCTGTGCTTGGGTTTTTCAGCCTGCAGATCTCAGACCCTGAAAGTCCTTTGCTTCTCTTCCCAGAGCAAAAGGAGGATATCTGTAAGAGCAGGTAAGGCTTTGGAATGAAATCAAAATAAAATATCCTCCTGTGCCAAATGCATAATTACATTTTTTTGACATTTCTAGTTGTGAATTTTAATAGATAAAGTGATTTATAGAATTTCCAAACATTGCACCACTCTGAGGGGATTTATAATCCCTGGATAAAAGGAGAATGAAGTGGCATCACATCTCTGCCATTTGCTCTATTGCATCAGCACATGGGGGTTGCCAGGGTGGGTCTGGAGGCTACAGAAGACAGGCTGCCTGTAGGAAGGTTGTATTATATGCTTAACATTTTCTGGGGTGTCCTCCGGAAACAGCAGGAGCCAGAGAGGGACTGGATTCTAATCTCAGCTCTGCCACTTACTGGCAGCATGATCTTGAGAAAGTCACTTAACTCCTCTGTAACCTCAGTTTCTTCATTTGTACAATGAGGATTAAAGACATTTTCTCACTCTCCCTTAGACTGGGAGCTCCTTGTGGGATAAGGACTATGTCTGACCTGATTATTTTCTACTTACTCCAGTGCTTAGTGTAATGCTTGTCACTATGTAAGTGCTTATCAAATACCACAATTATTATTTTAATTTGAAGTCATTGTTCTTGGTGTTTGGTGATTAGTCATGGAAGGTGAAATTTGGTTGTTTGATTCTTCTTCCTTTTGAAAACAATGACTCCTACCCTCTTTGTCCACCCTATACCAATGGAAAAGGCCATGACATTAGCCCTCTTTTCCAGTGAGTATCTGGGGTCCTGGAGAGGGGAAGGTCTTCCCTAGCATCACATGATAGTTCAAATTTTCTTTGTGAAGTCTTCATTCCCAATATGAGGCTGTATCTCAAAGTGGGACTCATTAACTAGAGGATTTCAGGGCCAGAGAAGTTGATATAATAGTGATAGCAGTAATTATGAGAATAACAACAAGAATAATAGTAATAGGAAGGCAGCCTGGCCTAGTGGAAAGAGCACAGGTCTGGGAGTCAGAGGAACTGGATTCTAATCCTAATCATGCTGCTGGACTGCCATGTGACACTGGACAAGTCAATTAACCTCTCTGGGCCTCCATCTCCTCATTTTACCATAATAACATTTTCTTCTAAAACAGGACAGATATACATATTTATATGTGTATAAATATATGTGCATGCTTAGATATGTGTAGGTACATGTATACATGTATATAACTGTATATATATACATACATACACACATATATACAATTATATACATGTATACATGTACCTACACATATCTAAGCATGCACATATATATAGCATATAGCATCTATGTATAATAGGGAAAATATACCTGCTCATTCTCCTCTTAATTTATGAGCATTGTGTGGTACAGGGACTGTTTTATCTAATTATCTTCTGTATACCTGCTTTAGACTGTAAGTTCCTTGTAGGCAGGGAAAGTGTATACCAACTCTATTGTATTGTACTCTCCCAAGCACTTAATATTCTGCACACAATAAGTGCTCAATAAATACCACTGATTAATTGATTGATTACCCTAGTACTTGGTTTATAATAAGAACTTAATAAATATTATAACTAGCATTTAATAAGAATAATACTAGTACCTTGTATTTGTAAAGTGACCTTTTCTAGACTGTAAACCCACTGTTGGGTAGGGACCATCTCTGTATGTTGCCAACTTGTACTTCCCAAGCGCTTAGTACAGTGCTCTGCACACAGTAAGTGCTCAATAAATACGATTGATTGATTGATTGATTGTTTTCCCAAAGCACATTCACCTCAATTATCTTATGGATCAATCAATCATATTTACTGAGCGCTTACTTGTGCAGAGACAGCAGGAGGGTGCTGGCTTAGATGGGCTGACAATCTGCAGAGACAGCAGGAGGGTGCTGGTTTAGATGGGCTGACAATCTGACCTAACTAGGTGTGACTGACCTGGCTTTAGGGCAACACCCATGGATGTCAGGCCATGAAAGGTCCTTCCATGTTGGGAGCCTAACATTTGGAGAGGTTAAAGTTGTAAGGAGCACATGAAACTGTAATTTTGCCTTCAGCTGTAGCACAGGGTGGGCATTTCCTTGGGTCCTAGGACCCCCTTCCCTTCTTCTTCCCCTTCAGGCTCTTGGACTTATCCATTTCTCCTATGATCAGTCAATCAATTAATGGTATTTACTGAATGCTTACTGTGAGCAGAGTACTGCAATAAGCACTTGGGAGAGTACATACAATAGAATAGGTGGACACAATCCCTGCACACAAGGAGCTAAAGCATGCCCCTACCACAAAACATTGGGAAGATTGTGACAGTGGCTGCTGTGGCTGCAGTGGAGAATGTGAACTCTGAGTCACAAGGAGTCTGAAATTTTGCTCCTCCTGTCCTGGTACCCTACTGATTTTTGTTTATGTCTTTATGTTGTCTTAGTGTTTTGTTTCGTCTCTCCTTATGTATCTGTCACCAGTCCCCTCTCTCCCTTTTTATTTTTAGGTTGTGAGCCCTCCCCACCTTCCAGTGGATGGGGAGTGAGTATAATCCCTAACTGTGTATTTTTTCCTAGCACTTAGTACTTCTGCATACAGTATGCACTTAATAAGTACTATTGCTATTAAGGAGCTTACAGACTAGTTGGGGAGACAGGCATTAAAATTAATTATAGATGGATATGTACATGAGCTCTGTGGGAATAGGGTGAAAATCAAAGTGCTTAAGGGGTATAGTATAGACCCAGTACACAGGTGATTCAAACAGAAGAGCAAATAATGGTTATGAGGGCTTAGTCAGGGCAGACATTTGGGAGGCGATGTGATTTTAGTAGGGTTTTGAAGGTGGGGAGAGTGTTGGTCTATCAGATATGAATAGGGAGGGATTTGAAGGCCAGAGGGAGGATGTCGGCAAAGGGTCAATGGCAAGATAGATGAGATTGAGGTTCAGCAAGTAAGTTTGCACTAGAAGAGTGAAGTGTGAGGGTTGTGTTATAATAGGAGAGCAGTGAGGTAAGATGGGATGGGGAGAGCTGACAAGTGTTTAAAGCCATGAATAAGGAGTTTCTGTTTGATGCAGAGATGGATGGAGGTTTTGGGGGAGAGGGAAAATGTGGACTGAGAGGTTTTTTTAGAAAAATGATACGGGCAGTAGAGTGAAGTATCAGATGGAGAGGAGAGAGTCAGGAAGCAGGGAGGTCAGGGAGGAGGTTGATGCAGTAGTCAAGGCAGGATGAGATAAGTGTTTGGATCACTATTGTAGCAGTTTGGGTGTAAAGCGTGGGTACTAGAGATGTTGTGAAGCTAGAACCAACAGAATTTGATAGACTGAATGTGTGGGTTGAATGAAAAAGATGAGTAGAGGATAATGTAAGGGTTATGGGCTTGTGAGGATAGTGGTGTTTTCTGCAGTTTGGGGGAAGTCTGGGGAAGGACAGGGTTTGGGTGGGAAGATAATAAGCTCTATTTTGAACATGTTACATTTGAAGCTATGGTGGGACATCTAAGTAGAGATGTCCTGAAGGCAGCAGGAAATATAAAACTGCAGAGAAGGAGAGAAGTCACAGCTGGAAAGTTATATTTGGGGATCACCTATGTAGAGATAGTAGTGGAAACCAAGGGAGTGGGTGTAGGTGAAGAATAGAAGGGGACCCAGAACTGAGCCTTGAGGGACTCCCAAAGTTGGGGGGGGGGGGGGGTAGGCAGAGGACGAGCCAGTGAAAGAGACTGAGAAAGAGTGGCTAGAAAATTAGGAGGAGAACCTAGAGAGGACAGTGTGATGGCATTGTTTCTCTCACCTGCTCTCCTCAAGGCAAGAATGCATGCCAATGAGCCATTTAATAGTCCCAACTTCACTGGGCTCCAGCCCAGGAAATCCAGGCCTCCTGACTCTCAATCCTAAATTCTTTGTGCTCAATGACACTGCCTTTCCGAGGAGCTGAATTCTGGAATTTACTAATGGGAAAGTTGTGAAAAGTCATGCATTGATTTTCAAGCAAGTTTTTTTTTAATGGTATTTGTTACAGGCTTACAATGTGCCAGGCACTGTACTAAGTTCTGGGGAAGATACAAGCTAAGCAGGTTGGACACAATCCATGTCCCACATAGGGCTCACAGTCTTAATCCCCATTTTATAGATGAGGTAACTAAGGCAAAGAGAATAATAGTTATGGTATATAATAAGTGCTTACTATGTGCCAAGCACTCTTCTAAGCATTAGGATTGATACAGTGTAATCAGATTGGACACAGTCCCTGTCCCAGATGGGGCTCACAGTCTTAGTTCCCATTTTGTAGATGAGAGAACTGAAGCTCAGAGAAGCTAAGTGATTTGCCCAAGGTCACACAGCAGAGAAGTGGAGGAGACAGAATTAGAACCCGGGTCCTTCTGACTCCCAGGCTCATGCTCTATTATGCCATGCTGCTTCTGATGTGCAAATAAATTAATTTATAAATTATCAATTAATAATATAACTGATAATTAATTTATAATTTATAAATATGGTCGAAGAAGATGTCCTTAATGGAGAGAGGAGTTATGTAGAGATATTCAGAAAGAGTCTCTATCACAGTACTTTGTGAAGGAAAGATTTCTGTTCATCCTAAGTTGAACAAATTCTCCACCAAAGTCAAAACGTGATGACTTACAGTTGGCAGAACAAGTTTGTACTTTTGGAATCTCCTGCAAAGACTCAGCATCTTCTTTAGTTACCATTATGATGTGCTCTGAATCATTTTTACATGGACGTTATGGTAGTTTACTGGTGATCAGCATTGCAGGTAAAGGAATTTTATATACTTTTCTAGGGGGTTCTAAAACAGATACTAATTTACAATGTTAAGTTTATGGGAAAACCCCACAGTTCAGTCAAATTTCCTGAGAACATAACCTTAGCATGGGGTATTCCTGTACTGTAAAGAGGGAGGTGGGACCATATGGATTTGAGGTGGGATGAAGGGATCTCAGAACTGGTCACAGAGATGTGTTCCAGTTTCCACTGGTCTCATACTCTACTATCTTGAACAATCTTCTCCCCCCGTGCCTCCTTTGTTTTCCACCTGGAACCCCAACATGGAACCCCTTGTTTCCTTCTCTAAGGAGAAGCAGCGTGGCCTCGTAAAAAATGCACAGACCTGAGAGTCAGAGGACCTGGGTTCTAATTTGGATCTGCCAACTGTTTGCTGTGTGACCTTGGGCAAGTCACTTAACTTCTCTGTGCCTTGGTTTCCTCAGCTGTAAAACAGAGAATAAATCCTACTACTTAGACTTTGAGCCCCATGTGGGACAGGGCTATGTCCAACCTGATAAACTTGTATCTATCCCAGAGCTTAGAACAGAGCAACACACGTAATAAGTGCTTAACAAATATCAAAAAGAGGGGTGATGCTCAATGGGAATCTGGCCTAAAACCAGGAGCTGGGTCATGACCAAGGGAAGTTGAACTTTTTTTCATGAGGCGAAGCAATAAATGGCCTCCACTTCTTGCCTACTGTGGAGAAAAAGGAAAAGTTTGAATCATCTTTAATCTCTCGCCAGGGCCCCTAGCCATACATCTGTTCAGATAACAGAGGCTCAAAGTAGAGTTCAGCATGATTAAAGAGTTTATGCAAAATGACAACTCAAGTTTCCCATCCATACACATCAAGGCAAGATGAAAAGTTTTCTGTCTAATGAGGTCATTGACTAGATGACTTGTATATACTGAGCCCTGTCCAAGCCTTGTTCCCCACCTACAGATTTTCTACCCTGTCTCTGCCCAGCTGGGAAGTGGGGCAGAAGAGGAAGCAGAAGAAGGGGACTGAAAAAAACACTCATTCATTCATTAGTATTTACTGAGTGCTTATGGTGTGCAAAGCCCTGTACTAAACGCTTGAGAGAGTACAATATGACAATAAACAGACACATTCCCTGCCCACAACGAGCTTGCTGTCTAAATAATGTCATGTGTCTTTCCTGCTTCTCAGGCCAACCTCTCTACCTACTTAAGACCATGCCATGTAGCAGCCTAAGATGTGTGTCTGAGCTCGTTATGATAGGAGAGGGAGGACGAAAGTCCTCTAGACTGTAAGCTCCTCCTCTACACTGTAAGCTCCTTGTTGTTAGGGAACATATCTACCAACTGTGTTATATTGTATTCAACCAAGCACTTAGTACAGTACTATGCACACAGAAAGTGCACAATAAATACTACTGATTGATT
This sequence comes from Tachyglossus aculeatus, assembly GCF_015852505.1. Taxonomy (NCBI): domain Eukaryota; kingdom Metazoa; phylum Chordata; class Mammalia; order Monotremata; family Tachyglossidae; genus Tachyglossus; species Tachyglossus aculeatus. Next base: position 73,497,249 of record NC_052070.1, read on the forward strand.
GAATGAAAGGTTTTGGTTACAAAGGGAATCTCACCCCCATGCTTCCTACACATTAATAATAGCAATTAATATTATGACATTTGTTAAGTGCTTACTATGTGTCAAATATTATTCTAAATGCTGGGGTAGATTCAAGTTAATCAGGTCGGATGCAGTTCCTGTGCCAAATGGGGCTCAGAGACTAAGTAGGAGAGAGAACAGGTATTAAATCTCCATTTTACAGTTGAGGAAACTGAGGTCCAGAGAAGTTAAGTAGTTTGCCCAAGGTCACAAAGTAAACAAATGGTGGATCCGGGTTTAGAATCCAAGTTCTCTGACTTCCAAGACCGTGCTCTTTCCACTAGGCTATTCTGCTTCACATTCTTCACCTCTAGATTATGAGCCTGTTATTGGGTAGGCATTGTCTATATCTGTTGCCAAATTGTACTTTCCAAGTGCTTAGTACAGTGCTGTGCACACAATAAGTGCTCAATAAATACAATTTAATGAATGAATGAATCAGGGAAGAAGGTGTCCTGTCAGCAGCCCCTCCTGAGGCTGCTCATAGCATCTGTCCCAGTTTAAAGCCACCAGCCTGATTCTACTCTTGAAGACCCTCAACCACAAACATCGGAGAAGGGCAAAACACAGAAAGTCAGGCCCCAAATAGAGAAACAGCATGGCCTAGTGGATAGAGCATGGGTCTGGGAGTCAGAGGACTTGGGCTCGAATCCCATCTCCACCACTTGTCTGCTGTGTGACTTTGGGCAGGTCACTTAATGCTTCTGAGCCTCAGTTACCTCATCTGTAAAAGGGGGATTAAGACGGTGATCCCCATGTGATCAGCGTTTAGGACAGTGCTTGGCACATAATAAGCACTTAACAAATACTATTATTATTATTATTATTATTATTGTTATTATTATTATTATTTGTGGGTCCTGGAACGCCCTCTCTCCTCAAATCTGCCAAACAATCACACTTCCCCTTTCAAAGCCCTACTGAAGTCTCACCTCCTCCAAGAGGCCTTCCCAGACTAAGCCCCCCTTTTCCTCAGCTCCCCCTCCCCTCCATGTCACCCCGACTCAATCAATCAATCAATTGATCGTATTTATTGAGCGCTTACTGTGTGCAGAGCACTGTACTAAGCGCCTGGGAAGTACAAATTGGCAACATATAGAGACAGTCCTTACCCAACAGTGGGCTCACAGTCTAGAAGACTCGCTCCCTTTACTCTCCCCTCGCCCCCCTCACAGCACTTGTTGTATATGTACATATCTATAATTCTATATATTTATATTAATGCCTGTTTACTCATTTTGATGTGTATATATCTTAATTCTCTTTATTTATATTGATGTCTGTTTACTTGTTTTGATTTCTGTCTCCTCTGTTCTAGACTCTAAACCCAGTGTGGCCAGGGACTGTTTCTACTGCTGAATTGTACTTTCCAAGTGCTTATTACAGTGCCTGGCACATAGTAAATGCTTAACAAATACCTTAAAATATATACATATATATCCCCATCCTCCCTTGGATTTTCTCTCACTGCTTGTTGTTCCAGAATTGTATTCACAGAGCCTCTGGCTCACCCCAAAATAGCAAGACTGACATACCAGCTGTGGTTCTGTGTATGTTTATGCATATCCATATGAGAATAAGTGAGACTCCTTATTGTTTTCCCCTTGAGAGATGAACTTATATTTGCATTCTAATAACCCTAAAGAGTAAAGGAATTAGATTGTCTACTCAGCCATTTTCCCTCAAGGCATTTTGGACATTAACCCTGCCGACTACTTGGTTAAATGATTAGTGATAGCTTTCCCCCTTTTGACAGATGGAAAACCAAAGGCATGAAGAGGTTAATAGGTTTGTCTAGTGTTATCTAATAAATCACTCCAAAAGTAAACCTAAGGAAAACAGATTTCCAGATCGTGTCAAGTGGCACTTCTTGCAAAAACACAGTGGTTTTGTATGTAGCTGCTCCTAGATTTCTAAGATTCTCCCACTGCTAATGGCATTTTCCTTAACACCTCCCTCTCTTTCAAAGCCCCTATTCGGTCTGCCATCAAATCCTGACCATTTTTCTTTCACCGTATTTCCACAATCCACCTCTACCTTTCCATCCAAATGGCCACCAAGCTGGTCCAGGCACTTGCAATATCCCTGATTGACTCCTACGTCAGCCTCCCTCCAGTTTCCCCATTCAGCAGTTCATACTTCATTCTGCTGTCCAGATCATTTTTCTAAAATATTGTACTGCACATATCTCCCCACTCCTCATCCTCATAACCTTGAAAGGTTGCCCATTCCTCTTCACAGCAAACAGAAATGTCTAACCACTGGCTTCCAGGCACTCAATCAGCTCTCTCCCTCCAATGTAACCAGCCTTCTTCCACTAAACCCCTACTTACATTCTTCATTCCTCTCAAGCTAAGCTACTCATTTTGCTTCAGTCTTATCACTCCCAGCACCGACCCCTTTTTTATACCCTTCCCAATCTGCGGAATTTTCTCCCCCTTCATATGTGACAGAGCACACACAGCTTTTCCCATCTTCAAAGTCCCTCTGAAATCACTTCTTCTACAGAAGGCCTTCCCTGATTAATCTCAAATTAATCCCCACTTTATATCTCCCAGCTGTCGACGTCAGCTCTTCCGTGCCACTAAGGACTTAATCACGGCCCTAGCCCCATAACACTTTTAAACATAGATCAATCAATCGTATCTATTGAGCTCTTACTGTGTGCAGAGCACTGTTTAAGCACTTGGGAGAGTACACTGTAATCAATCAATCAATCAATTGTATTTATTGAGCGCTTACTGTGTGCAGAGCACTGTACTAAGCCCTTGGGAAGTACAAGTTGGCAACATATAGAGACAGTCCCTACCCAACAGTGGGCTCACAGAGTTGGTAGAGACGTTTCTTGCCCACAAATAATTTACAGCCTAGACATATCTTATATACTCTACTACTTCCTTTATCTGTAACTTACTTAAGAATCTGTCTCCCTCACTAAATTTTAAGCTCCCTGAGGACAGGGGTCATGTACACTAATTCTGTTGTACTCTCCCAAGTGCTTAGTACAGTGCTCTGCTCACAGTAGGTACTCCTAAAGTACAATTGACTGATTAACTGTATGTACTAATATGGCAGAATAGACCAATGTGGAATCAACTTACCGTCTCATATTGTTTAACTAAGCGTAATCTTGTTGCACTAATTAATTTCTCCCCCTATATAGGCCTATCTCAGTTTTCACCCCTTCTTCCTTAGATGCTACTCTTCACAAAGCCTTTGTTCTACTAGAGTGACACCTCCCCAAATTTTTGCCCACTAGCCTTGTCTGTCTGCTGCAGTGGTCTCTAAAGAGTCCACCTTTGGCAAGGTTGGATCAAGTCCAGGGACCTAGGCCAAAGGGGGCCCTTGTCCAATTTATCAATCAACCATCCCAGAATATGACCCCTGGCTGCTAGTTCCCATGACTGTTCCAGCCCCTGCCACAGCCAAAAACCACTCTCAAGCACAGTCAGCTGGAGCACACTTGACCTCCAAACAATCTCCCTCCCCTGGGGATCCCCCTCCTGAGCCTAACCAGACTCCAATCAGCTAAAGAGGGGAGACTGCCCCAGTCCTCTCATATGCAATGTGACATAATGATGGGTATCCTGTGGTCATCCATCCTCCTCATGTGTCTGGCCCAGTGGAACCAGCTGGGTTGCTGTGACCATCGTTTCGATGCCGGTGAGCTTACTGCATTTTAGGAGTCTGTGGTTGGTGATCTCATCCTGCCACTTGCTGTTCAACACGGTTCATAGATGGTGCTAATGAAACTGCTGCAGGAGCTGGATGCGTCTTCTGCAGCAGGACAGGGTCTTACAGGAGTGGCCTGGAGAAACCACCCCCCCAAAACAGTCAGATCCTTGTTGAGCCAAAGTCAAGTCTTTTCAGGGTATTTTCCCCTACCCTGGGATAAAGCATCACATTTGGAGCACTCATGTGCATTCACTGAACATAAGTAATCTTTCTTGATAGAAAAATAAGAGCTGATGATTTCTGCCTGGAATACTTCATGTAAGAAGGAAATTGTAACTATCGGGAATTGCTGTCACAGCCTTGGTAGCAGAGGAAGGCAAGAAGAGGAAGAACACATCTTCCTTATTTCCCATTGCTTCCTTGCTGCTCGGTATGCAGCCACGGAGCTACAGAGGATAATCCAAGGTTCTCTAGAGGTCTGTCTCTTGGTAGACTTTTATCTAACCAACTCTTGTCTGGGTTCTACAATCAAATTCAGATCTCTGGAGTTGGAATTTAGGATATTAACCATATTATTGATAACAATAATAATAATTGTGGTATTTATGAAATGCTTAATCTATAAATGGTCTTTTTTTTAGATTGCATTTATTAAGTGCTTACTATGTGCCCGGCACCATTCTAAGCACTGGGGTAGAAACAAGCTAGTACATTTATTCAATCATATTTATTGAGTGCTTACTCTGTGCAAAGCACTGAACTATTTGGGAGAGTACAGTATAAAAATAGACACATTCCCTGCCCTCACAAGTTTACAATCTAGAACTAATCAGGTTGGACACAATCTATGTCCCACATGGAACTCAGTCATAATCCCTATTTTACAGATGAGGTAACTGATGCACAGAGAAGTAAAATGGCTTGTCCAAGGTCACAAAGTGGACATGAGGTGCAGATGGGATTAAAACCTAGGTCCGCTGACCCCCAGGCTCATGATCCTTCAACTAGGCCAGGCTACTTCTCTTCCTCACCTTTCCTGTCTATATTTTCTTCCTATGACCTCTCTTCTTACTTTCATTTCCTCCTTTCTTCATTTATTCTCTTCCTCCCTACATTTATTGCCCCTTCTTTGATTTCTTTCTCTTTCCCCTTTTTTCTTTCCTTTCTTTTTCCTCCCTTTCTTCAGTTGGGAAGGGATCCCTTTCTGGAAATCAGGGAGAAGTGCCATGCAGAACAAAATGGAGATCAGAAGATGAATGAGCCAGTCTCATATTTGGGAACCCTCTGGTGGAGGGGGGACAGGTCACACCTCCCAGGAAGACACTCATTTTATGTCGTTTGGACAGGATTTAAGACCAAAATAAGTGATTCACGGTCCCCACAAATCCCTGTGCTGTCCTCCTCCCTCCTTCAGTGCTCTCTGGTCTTTAGTGCTTTGTTGTTTCAGTTCTTCAAGTACACTACCTGGATTCCCCTCTGTGCCTCCTGCTGGTCTTTCAATGCCAAACTCAGATTCTTCTAATAAAAATTATAATTCTGGATTTTGTTAAGCTCTTATTATGTGCCAAGTGCTGTGATAGATACAAGTCAGTCAGATCAGACAGCCTCTGCCCCACACAGGGCTCACAGTTAAAGTGGGGTGAGGGGAGAATAGGTACCTAGCCTCCATTTTACAGATTAGGAAACCAATGCACAGAGAAGTTAAGTGACTTGTCTAAGATTGCAAAGCAGGCAAGTGGCAGAGCCGTGGCTCCTGGCTCCTGGGCCTCTGCTCTTTCTACTAGGCCACACTGCTTCTGGTTAGCAGGAAAGAATGGAGCCGGATGCAAGTTTTTTTTATAAATTGTTTACTCCTTGAGATAAGTAAAATCATTTGTTTTATAAAATCTCCAGTGACTTATGCTTATCCATGAAGATGCACAGCATCTTCTTTACTTCTTTCCTAACTCCTTCTCTCCCTCCTTCTCTCATTTTCGACCCTCCACCTGTACATTTCCACTGGCTTAAAAAGAATTACACAAGAATTGATTTCTACATCTCCCAGTGGAGAATGGAAAGGACAGGAGGTAAGTGCAATTAATTGGTGCCTGCTCGATGAATTCTTTTGGTCGTCTGTGGTTCAGGGTAATCCGTAGCTTCCCAAGGCACTGCAAAACCAAGAGTTTGGCTGTGTTACAGAACATGCTAATTAAGAGATTCCGGGAAATGATGATACTATTTCAGCACACCCAACTGCCATGAACAGGCCCCTCTTGAAACGTGATACCTAATGACCTCACTTCTACCTTTTTGGTCTTGTGATGGACAGACATCAAAGGTTTCAGAATGTAATTGCAAAGAAGCAAACCCATCCTCGACCTCAAATTATGTATAATGATGATCCACCCCTGGGAAATGTTATTTCTGCTCATTTTAATTCCCTAGTAGGTGCAAAGTGATTTTCCTAGTCATTTTAGGGGATAGCGATTTCTACATTAAAGCCCCCAAAAGACTGTACTCTCAGCCCAGTGAGCTTCCGGACTGAAAATGGGTTTCCAGCAAGAACAATAGAAACCAACTCTCTCTCTAAAGCATAACTCTTCACCTCTCTGATTTAGAGAATCGGAAATGAACACACAGCTCAATCTGTGCATGGAAAGGGGCCATTTTGGCTGGGTTCAGTCAAGCTCAGAGCTGATGTCTCTAGGCTCACACTTTCCTGAAACCCATCCAGCAGCTCTTTTCAGTGAGTAAAGCTTGTTCATAGCTCAGGGTTTCAGTGCAGCTCTCACTTCATCTTACTGAAATCCTTTTGACACTCACCCCAAGCCCCATGATCCTGTTTTGTTCATTTCCAAGTCTCACTCCTTCCAGCCCTAATCCACCCATCTTCAATACCCCCAAAAATAAAATCACCGCAGTGTCGTATGCCCAATTATTCAAGAAACTCTATGGAAAAGCAAGGATTAAGATGTTCTACCTCTAGACAGATAAGTCATAGGAGTACAATTACATCTTCTTGCCCAACACTTCCTGCTTCAGGCCAGCGGCTGGCTTTTTCCATCATCACCATTCCAGGGCTTCTCCACCATTGGGGGCCTGAAGACCACTGGAGGCAGCCTCCCTGCTTTATTGAGAAGCAGCACGGCCTAGTGGAAAAAGCACAGGCCTAGGAGTCAGAGGACCTAGGTTCTGATCCCAGCTCCACCATTTGTCTGGTATGTGATCTTGAGCAAGTTATTTAACTTCTCTATGCCTCAGTGTCTTCATCTGCAAAATGGGGATTAAATCCTACTCTCTCCTACTTGGACTGTGAGCCCCATGTGAGAGTTGATTATCATGACTCTACTCCCAGGTCCCCCACTCAGGGTCTCACCTGGAGAGCTTCCAGTACTCTACCAATCTCAGCCATGGGAGGGAGAGTCAAGCAGAGGCATATCCATTCCATTCCTAACTTGGGCAGTGGCTAGGGGGTGGAAGGCAATTTGCTACAAGTCAAAACTCACCTGTGCTGGGCAGCAGTGGTATGGGAGAGATTGAGGGGGGAGAATGAAGTTTACTGCATGGAACAAGACAATGGTAAACCACTTCCATATTTTTACCAAGAGAACTCTATGGCTATGCTACCAGAATGATTGCAGATGGAGGTGGGACGTTCTGGGAGAGATGGGTCCATGGAGTTGCTGTGGGTCGGAGATGACTACCTAAGACAAGACAAGAGAGCCAGGCCCATGCTCTTTTCACTAGGCCCTGCTGCTTCTTGAAAAAATGCTTTTTCTTGCCTGTCTCCTGCTCTTGTTTAGGTCTTTATAACCCGCTGTACAGTCCAATATTCACTCTGAATTCTCTGTTTATAAATATTTACCTGTCTGTCTCCTCCATTAGAGTTTAAACTCCTCGTGGTCAGGGAACAGGTTTCATGCTTCTGTTGTACTTACCCAGGCTCTTAGTGCAGTGCACGGTATCCAGTGGCCTTCAGTAAATAAGATTACTGCTGCACTGCACTCAGCACGTTTTCAATAACTACTGTTGATTGATTGATTCATTTACCACCTCCTTTGTAAAACCTCCTGCTGTGAACTGTTTTCTTGTTTATTTTTTAATTGTGCTTGTTAAATGCTTACCATGTGCCAGGCACTGTACTAAGCGAAGGAGTAGAAACAACCTAATCAGATTGGACCCAGTTCGTGTCCCACGTGGGGTTCATGGTCTTAATCTCCATTTTACAGATGAGGTAACTGAGGCACAAGGAAGGTAAGTGACCTGCCCGAGGTCACCCAGCAGGCAAATGGCAAAGCTGGTATTTAAACCGAGGTCCTCTGACTCACAGGCCTGTACCCTTTCCACTAGGCCACACTGCTTCTTGACCCCCATGGTCGACACCCCTGAGTGAAAAGCAGCAGTTTGAGGGATGGAGGGGGTTTGTTGAGGGCACTATGCAGTGCACTTATGAGTCTGAGCCTGTGCAGTGCCAGTCAGTCCGTCATACCCTTGCCCATTCTCGCCCAAGTCCCGAGAGCTGTAGTGGGCAGGGATTGCTGACTGGATCTATGGCAGGCCCAGAGCCAGTGGGAGCTGCCCTGGCCAGAATTGCCAATTCCATGAATCAACTGACAACCCTGAGCTGGCCCCAAGGGCTGAAGTGAATCAATTCAAAGGCCATGGTCCAGCCAGCTTTGTTCTAGCTGAATTTGTTGCTATTCCGCTGACCACCCTACCAGTGCTGAACTTCGCACGGCACTAGGCAAAAATGTCAGAGGAGGGGTGGGGACTGCAGTGTTGGAAATAAACATGGAGCTGTGGTGGGGGATGGGACCATTATGGCCTGGGAATCAGTGAGGGATCTGGCATGGGGAGCCCCTTCCCAGCTCCCTATACTAAGCTGGGACAGGCAATGTCAGGGAGAGGCTAGCCAGAGCCGAGTGTCTCCTCTTGCCACTGTCACCCCACTCCAAAACCCCCCAAGGCTGACTTGATCTCTTTCTGACCCTCCTGCCTCTCCTCTGGGGGAGTGGCAGGGCCAACATTGATCAGTCAGGAACACCTGACACCTGCACCAAGTTCTGACAAATGCCAGCAACCCTGCTGCATTAATATAGTAGATGGTGATGAATGAGGGATCCTTACTCGCTCCAAAAACACTCTGCAGATCTTGCACTGCACTATTTCTTGCCCCACTTTCCCCAAATAGCTGCAAACTGAAGACATTTCCAAATATCACCCCCCTGAAGTCTCAGAAAAAGGAAAAAGAGTTCACTCTGAGAGCCAAGTACACCCCACAACTTCCCCTCGCCCCCAAGCCAACTGCATCAGTTGTGCCTGACAACTCATTCTCGCCTGTCCCACTGCTGACCCCCGGCCCACGTCCTCCCCCTGGCCTGGAATGCCCTCCCTCTATACATCTGCCCAGCTAGCTCTCTTCCTCCCTTCAAAGCCCTACTGAGAGCACACCTCCTCCAAGAGGCCTTCCCAGACTGAGCCCCCTTTTTCCTCTCCTCCTCCCCATCCCCCCGCCCTACCTCCTTCCCCTCCACACAACACCTATATATATGTTTGTACAGATTTATTACTCTATTATTTTACTTGTACATATTTACCATTCTATTTATTTTGTTAATGATGTGCAGTTAGCTTTAATTCTATTTATTCTGACGACTTGAGACCTGTCCACATGTTTTGTTTTATTGTCTGTCTCCCCCTTCTGGACTGTGAGCCCGTTGTTGGGTAGGGACCGTCTCTATCTGTCACCAACTTGTACTTACCAAGCGCTTAGTACAGTGCTCTGCACACAGTAAGTGCTCAATAAATACGATTGAATGAATGAATGAATGAACTATTTAGCACTTATATACATATCTATAATTTATTCATTTATAGACTGTACGCTCATTGTGGTCAGGGAACATGTACATCAACTCTGTTATATTGTACTCTCCCAAGTGCTTAGTATGGTGCTTTACACACAATAAGTGCTCAATAAGTATGATTGATTGATTGATCTGGCTTTCAGTCATTGAGGGTTCGAGCGTTTCTATTACCACAGCTGTACAAGTTGGCTCTTCTGTATACCACTCAGATGCACATCACCCCCTCTAAGACTCAGAGGCTTCTTAGATCCGTCTGCATCTTCACTTCATTTCCAAAGACAGCGTTTCATACTGCCCTATTAGGGTCTCTTATAAGGATAAAATGAAGTCTGGATTTCAGTAATGGATTGACAATATATCCCTGCACCTGGAGGCTTCAATCCCACACCTATCTGGTCTATCACTTCCTTCTAGATGATAGAAGTCTTTCTGGTTTTCATTATCATTAGCCGTGAAAGACTTTGACTTTTGAGGGACATCATTTCTTGGTTAAGAATTTGTTGTTTCTCCTTTATGGTCAACTTTATGGTCAGCAGCAGCAGCAGCATCAGTCCTAGGCACCAAACTGTGTACTATACACTATAAAAATCTGTGGGGAGGGGTAGATCAATGAAATTCATTGAGTGGTTACTCTGAGCAGAGCATGATAGTGCTTGGGACAATTCACCGGAATCAAAAGATAGGGTGCCTGCCCTTAAGGAGATTTCAAAGTAGTGAGGGAGATGAGCAAACAGGAATTATTTACAGATAAGATGAATAGATAACCTAATCTACATAGTTTCCTAAATGGTAAGGGTGGTTTTGATGCTAAGGGTGAGTGATACACAAAGGGCTTGGCTAGATCCCTACCCTTTAAGTAATTTGCAATAGCTGGTTCTTCCATGCAAACAATCCTTCACTACATAGAAAATTTAATTTACATAGTCCAAACTGTGAAGCGGCTCCTTGGTATTTGCGAGCAACTCATTTATTTATGAATAAACACTCTAGGCCACAAATGTGTGTAATGGAAGATTTGTAGTCGTGTTACATCACATTGGCAAACAAATCTAATCTTTCAGTTTACTTTGTCATGGTAAATGCTCCCATGAACCTGACATTAAGCGACTAGTTTATGTGTCTTTTCTCACTCAGGAACCTTCAATGAGCATTAGTGGATGCCTAGATTGGGCCCCAAAAATGTTTGATGGGAGCATTCAAGATTGTCTCCAGGGGGTTTGTCTTCAGTCCTCATGTCACTACTCTGACTATTTACATCAGCCCTGTGACTGGTTGGTTGATGTTATCGGACTCCCACGAGTATCTTGGCATCTCAAATGACATAATGGTTGTGTTCCTTCTAATTCATCTTTCTTAGGAATTTTTCTTGGGTGTGCTTTCAGTGGGGTTTTGAAAAAAAGTGTGGGTGTGTATATATATGTGTGTGTGTATGTAAACGCACATGCACAGAGGGAGGGCAGATGCTTGACAATGCTTTGCATATAGCAAGCACTCAATGAATACCATTGATTGACTGATTGATTGATTATGATAGCAAAATCCAGAAAACCCTGAAACCTTTTCAATCAAGCTACGTTTGCTGGAGGCAGCACCCACTATTCTCAGTGTGTGTGTGGGTTCATTAGCCCCCCTCTCCCGCCCAGATCAACACTTCTCCCTTTGTAGCAACTGCTGCTGGGCTGAAAATCAATTAATCAGTAGTATTTTTTGAGTGCTTAATATGTACCAAACAATGTACTGAGTACTTGGGAAAATAGATATAATAATTATTAAGGGCTTACTATGATATGCCAAGCACTGTACTGAACACTGGGGTAGATACGAGAAAATCAGGTCCCACATGGAGCTCACTGTTTAAGAAGGAGGATTATCAGATAGTGAATCCCCTTAGATGAGGGATCTAGAGAAGGCTTACAGAAGTGAAGTGACTTAACCAAGCTAAAACACCCAGCAGGTACATGACTGAGCCAGGATTACAGCTCAGGTTCTCTTTCTCCCAGGTCCTTGCTTTTTCCACTAGGCAATAAAAGAGAAAGAGACAAGAGTCCCATGAGAATAATAATAATAATGATAATAATAATAATAATAATGACATTTATTAAGCACTTACTATGTGCAAAACACTGTTCTAAGTGCTGGGGAGGTTACAAGGTGATCAGGTTGTCCCACAGGGGACTCACAATCCTAATCCCCATTTTACAGATGAGGGAACTAAGGCACAGAAAAATGAAGTGACTTCCCCAAAGTCACACAGCTGACAATTGGCAGAGTCGGGATTGAACCCATGACCTCTGACTCCAAAGCCTGGGATCTTTCCACTGAGCCACGCTGCTTCTGTAATCATAATCATAATCTAATATAATCATAGAGGGGGACCATATGACTGTGGGCAGGGAACCTGTTTGCCAACTCTGTTGTACTGTACTCTGCCAAGCACTTAGTACAGTGTTCTGCACATTCATTCAGTCAGTCAGTCAGTCAGTCAGTCAATCATATTTATTGAGCGCTTATTGTGTGCAGAGCACTGTACTAAGTGCTTGGAAGGTACAAATCGGCTACATATAGTGATGGCCTCTACACACAACAATAGGCTCACAGTCTAGAAGGGGGAGACAGACAACAAAACAAAACATGTAGACAGGTGTCAAAATTGTCAGAACAAATGGAATTATAGCTATATACACACCATTAACAAAATAAATAGAATAGTAAATATGTACAAGTAAAATAAATAGAGTAATAAATCTGTAAAATATATACAAGTTCTGTGGGGAGGGGAAGGAGGTAGGGTGGGGGGATGGGGAGGAGGAGAGGAAAAAGGGGGATCAGTCTGAGAAGGCCTCCTGGAGGAGGTGAGCTCTCAGTAGGACTTTGAAGGGACGAAGAGAGCTAGCTTGACAGATGTGTGGAGGGAGGGTATTCCAGGCCACTGGAAGGACATGGGCCCGGGGTAGATGGCAGGAAAGGTGAGAATGAGAAACAGTGAGGAGCTTAGCGGTAGAGGAGCGGAGGATGCAGGCTGGGCTGTAGAAGGAGAGGAGGGAGGTGAGGTAGGAATGGACAAGGTGATGGAGAGCCTTGAAGCTGAGAGTGAGGAGTTTTTGCTTCATTCTTAGGTTGACAGGAAGCCACAGGAGATTTTTGAGGAAGGGAGTAACATGCCCAGAGCATTTCTGTACAAAGATAATCTGGGCAGCAGAGTGAAGTATAGACTGAAGAGGGGAGAGACAGGAGGATGGGAGATCAGAGAGGAGGCTGGTGCAGTAATCCAGTCAGGATAAGATGAGAGATTGAACCAGCAAGGTAGCGGTTTGGATGGAGAGGAAAGGGCACAGAGTAGGGACTCAATAAATACCATTGATGATGATGATAATGATGATGATGATGTGCCCCCAGAAAGGGCCCTTGCCTACAAGGAGGGTGGGAAGAGTAGAAGGTTGGCATAGCCTGGCATGCACCAGGCATTCTCTAATCCAAACCCACCAGATGCTTCATCTGGCCTTCTCAGAGGGTCTGAGGCCCTGCTATCACCACCTTCCAATTGATCATTCCACTGATGTTATTGATATGTTTGTCCAGAAAGGGACTCGCTCTAAAAATGGCAAAGGGTTTGGAGCCGTGAGCCTCCTGTAATCAAGCCCCTAGAGTAGTGTGGCGGAAACATCTTGACTTGCTTTCCAGCCACCGAGAAATCCTCTCTCACCCACACCCTCCCCCTACACACCCACACACACACCCACACACCCCTAACCCCCCTCCCCCCACACACGCTCTTCAGATTTCTTTTTCACTCGCCACTCCATACTAAAGGTCACTGTCTCCTCCAACGCTTTCAAAAGCCAATCCCCCAAGACTTGATCTGTTTTCATTTTGCATCGTGAGGTTGTGGTTCTGGAGAAGCATCCCAGCCCAGAATCTGTTTAGTAATAAGACTTCATGTATGGATTTCTTCAGTGTGTACCTAGAGATTTTCCCCTAATCTTCCATGACATTAAAATAAGCGTGTGGGGAAGAGAACAGAGAGGGCTGAGAGGCGAGTCAACATCCTTCATCGGCAACACTTTTGGCAGATCTTTATAAATATCCCTTTGTTCCAGGAACCCTGGGAGGGCATCCAATATCTCTAAGACTGTGCTCTCCATGACCATGAGATAATTAATCTTCACAAACCCTTGGAAGAGCCTCGTTCAAGTGTGCCCGACTTACAAGTCAGGGAAAGCAAAAACAGAGGACTTGATCAGAAGAGGGGAAAAGTAGCAGGATTGGAATTTGAACTCAGAGCTCTCGAGTCCAAGGCACTCTGAAAGTCATGGGCCCCACTTAGTGACAAATGAGGGACTAATGGAGGGAGGCCAAGGGACATTTAAAAAGATGTGTTTGACCTTTCCACACAATAGCTTTGAAGGAATGGTAAATAACTAAACCAAGCCCCCTGCTTCTTGTCCCTCTCCTGAAGGCCCTTCTTATGGGTTTGTTGGAGCCTCTGTGACCTCATGGACAGGGCACAAGATTGGGAGTCAGGAGACCTGGGTTCTCATCTCAGCTTCATCACTTGCCCGCTGTGTGACCCTGGACAGGTCACTTACCTTCTTTGTGCCTTAGTTTTCTCATCTGCAAAATGGGGATTCAATACCTGTTCTCCTTACTGTTTAGACTGTGAGCCTTTTATGGGACAGGGACTGTGTCTGACCTGATTACCCTGCATCTACCCCAGTGCTTGGCACACAGTAAATGTGATTATTATTACTGGAGCCCCGCACTGTGCCTGCACCTATTTCTTAGCCTACAACCATCATTTCTTCCTGATGGGGAGGAAAGAAAGTGGCATTGAAAAGAGTGGCCCCTGCGTCCCTTTCCCAGAGAAGCAGTGTGGCCTACTAGAAAGAGCACAGGCCTGGGTGTCAGAGGACCTGGGTTCTAATCCCAGCTCTGCCACTTAATCAATCAATCAGTTATATTTATCTAGTGCTTACTATGTGCAGAGCACCATACTAAGCGCTTGAGGGAGTGCAATATGACAATATAATAGAGTTGGTAGATACATTCCCTGCCCATAGTGACCTTACAGTCTAGAGGGGGAGAACACTTGTCTACTGTGTGACCTTGGGCAAGTCACTTAACTTCTCTGTGGTTTAATTACCTCACTTGTAAAATGGGGATTAAGATTGTTATCCCTATGTGGACTGTTTCCAACCTGATTATCTTTTATTTACCACAGCGCTTAATAGAGTGCCTGGCACGTAGTAAGCGGCTTAACAAATACCACTGTTTGGTATTTGCAACAAGGCCCATCTCCTCTGCTCCATCAATGGAGCCAAGGGTTTGCCCGGCAAGGTGGGGCAGGCTCTTCCCCTTCCCTTGGCAGGGTAGGGTAATTGCCCTGATTGTGCATATGGGCATACTGAGAAAGGAAAAAGCCCCATTACTTCCAAGACAGCTCTACTGGGGATTATATACGTTTTAAAATGAATACAATATCAGGTTCTTTCAGTGCTCTACCTGACTTTCTAGGTCAGCCAATCAGTCAGTCCGTCGATCGTATTTATTGAAGACTTACTGTTCTTGGTAGAGTACGATACAGTAGAGTTGATAGTCAATTGATCAATCAGGGATATTTATTGAGTACTTAACTTTGCACATGGCACTGTACTCAGCGCTTAGGAGAGTACAATGCAGCAGAATTAGCAGACATGTTCCCTGCCCATAACAAATTTACAGTCTAGAGGGGGAAACAGACATTACAATAAATAAAGGATCTGCCAGTAAGTGCTGAGGGGCTGGGGTGGAGTGAATATCATAGTGCTTAAGGGTTATGTGGGGCTGGGGTTGGGGAAGAATCAGAGCATTTAATGTGTACAGACCCAAGGGCATAGGCGACATGGAAGAGAGGGTGAATATTTCCCCAGATAATTTATCAAGTGAAAGTCCTCCCAGTCACACTGTCAGAAACTCACAGGGAACACAGTCTCCTTTTTGGGGAGAAAACTTCCTTTCCATTTCCTCATCCTCTCAAATGTTACTCTTTTAACTACCTCCCTTTCCCAAAATTATCATCTTCTCAGTCTAAGAACAATCCCCCAGAATAATGTCCCATTCAGGTTGTTAACGTTAAAAGAAATGTTCTTCACCTTTCAACACTTCCATAAAAATGACTAAATAAGGATGTTGAGTAAGCAACTTTTTGTTTTCCTTGTCATTCTCCTGGATCACCAAAGAAGAATGAAAGACACCAAAACTTCTTAGAAAGAAAAAGACTAGCCCCTGTTGTATCAATATTCTGATTATAATAATAATACTAATACTGATGGTATTTATTAAGTGCTTACTATGTGCAAAGCACTGCTCTAAGCTCTGGGAGGATACAAGGTAATCAGGTTGTCATACGTGGGTCTCACAGTCTTAATCCCCAAAATCACTCAGCTCACAACTGGCAGAGCTGGTATTAGAACTCATGACTTCTGACACCCAAGGCTGTGCTCTTTCCACTAAGCCATGCTTCAAGTGCCAAGTGCTTAGTACAGTGCTCTACACACAGTAAATGTGCAATGAATATAACTAATGGATTAATAAATGATAATCTCTTTTCACTTGAAATTTTGAATGAGAGTTTGGGGTCATTATAGTATTTAATAAGTGTTTACAATATGTCAAACACTGTGCTAAGCCCTAGGATAGCAAGTTAATCAGGTTAGACATAGTCCCTGCCCCAATTTAAGAGATCAGGAGATCAGACATCAGATCAGACATCAGACATCAGATCAGAGCAGGAAATCAGACATCTCCATTTTACAGATGAGGAACCTGAGTAAGGTTACTGAAATTGCTCATATCTCTAAAGTCCATAAAATATTTGACACATTCCCTGCCCATAATGAAGTTATAGTCTAGAGGGGGAGGCAGACATTAATATTCATTCATTCATTCATTCAATTATATTTATTGAGAGCTCACTGTGTGCAGAGCACTTTACTAAGTGTTTGGGAGAGTATGTTACAATAATAAACAGTCAGTTTCTCTGCCAACAGTGACCTTACAGTCTAAAGGAATATATGAATAGATCTGTATGAATAGAATAGATCTATATGAATAGGTAATTCCCAATATATAATTTTTAAATGTGTACATAAGTCCTGTGGGGTTGTGGGGGGGGGGGGCAAATATCAAATGTCCACAGGTCAGAGATCCAAGGGCATAGATGACATGGAAGGAAGAGCAAGGATGGGGGGAATGGACTTAATCAGGGAAGGCTTCTTGGAGGAGACGTGACCTTAATAATCATTTGAATGTGGAGACTGTGGTGGTCTGGCTTATATGGAGGGGGAGGGAGTTCCAGGCTAGGGGGAGGATGTGGGAAAGGGGTAGGTGGCAAGCTAGATGAGATCAGGGCACAGTGAGTAAGCTAGCAATAGAGGAGCAGAGTGTACTGGAGAGACTGTAGTAGGAGATCAGTGAGGTAGAATAGGATGGTGAGAGGTGTTTGAGTGCTTTAAAACCAATGGTGAGGAGTTTTTGTTTGATAAGGAGGTGGATGGACAACAACTGGAGTTTTTTGAGAGGGGGAGGTGACACGTCCTGAATGTTTTTGTAGAAAAATGATCCAGGCAGCAGAGTGAAGTATGGACTGGAGTGGGGAGAGACAGGAGGTCAGCAAGCTCTGCACATAGTAAGCGCCCAATAAATATGATTGAATGAAGGAGGCTGATGCAGTAATCCAGGCAGGATAGGATAAATGACTATATTAACATGGTAGCAGTTTGTATGGAGGGGAGATAGGGGATTTTAGCGATGTGGTGAAGGTGGGGCAGACAGGATTTGGTAACAGATTGAATATGTGGGTTAAACGACAGAGAGGACTCAAGGACAATGCCAAGGTTATGAGTTTGAGATAGGGATGATAGTGGTGTTTTCTGCAGTGATGGAAAAATCAGGGGGAGGACAGGGTTTGGGTGAGAAGATAAGGAGCTCTGTTTTAGACATGTTGAGGTTAAGGTGTGGGCAGGAAATCTAAGTAGAGATGTTCTGAAGGCAAGAGGAAATGCAAAATTGCAGAGAAGGAGAGAGGTCTGGGATGGAGATGTAGATTTGGAAATCATCTGCATAGTGATAGTAATTGAAGCCTTGGGAGTGAATTAATTCTCCAAGGCAGTGGTTGTAGATGGAGAATAGAAGGGGACCTAGAACTGAGCCTTGAGGGACCCCTACTGTCAAAGGGTGAGAGGAGAGAAGGAGCCAGCAATAGAGATTGAGAAGGAGCAGTTAGAGAGATAGGAGGAGAACCAGGAGAGGCCAGTGTCAGTGAATCTAAGGTTGGATAAAGTTTCAAGGAGAAGGCGGTGGTCTAATAATAATGATAATAATGGTGGAATTTGTTTAAGTGTTACTATGTGCCAAACACTGTTCTAAGCACTGGGGGCGGGGGGAGGATACAAGGTAATCAGTTTGTCCCACATGGGGCTCACAGTCTTAATCCCCATTTTACAGATGAGGTAACTGAGGCACAGAGAAGTTAAGTGACTTGCCCAAAGTCACACAGCTGACAAGTGAGATTAGATTAGCTGAGATTAGAACCCATGACCTCTGACTCCTAAGCCCAGGCTCTTTCCAATGAGCCACGCTGTTTCTCTAAGAGTCAAAAGCAGCTGAGCAGTTTAGGAGGATTAGAATAGAGTAGAGATCATCAGATTTGGTGAGAAGAAGGTCATTAGTTATCTTAGAGAGGGCTGTTTCTCTGGAGTGAAGGGAGAGGAAGCCAGATTGGAGGGGCTCTAGGAGAGAACTGGGAGAAAGGAAGTGGAGTCAGCCAGTGTAAACAACTCTCTCAAGAAGTTTGGAGACAAATAGTAGGAGAGAGATGGGGTGAGAACTGGAGGGAGCTGTGAGGTCAAGGGAGGGTTTTTTTAGGATAGCGTCTTTGAAAGCAGTGGGGAAGAAGCCATTGGAGAGTGAACAGTTGAAGATGGCAGTCAAGGACGGAAAGAGGGAGGGGGCGAGTGTTTTAAAAAGGAATGAAGGGATGGGGTCAGAAGCACAGGTGGAGAGGGTAGATTTAGAGAGGAAGCAAGAGTTTCCATCTTGAGTTACTGCAGGGAATAATGGGAGAATTGAAGAGAGTGAAGTGGGAAGGGGACTGGAGAAGTGGAAATTTTAGGGAGATTATTCCTGATGGTTTCATTTTGTCAATGGAGTATGCAGCCAGATCACTAGGGAAAGAGATGGTGGGGGCAGGAGGACAGGAGACTTGAGGAGGGAGTTAAATATCTGGAACAGCTGGTGGGGGCAGTGAGTATAGGAGTGAATTAGGAAGAAGTACTATTGTTGAGCAGTGGAGAAGGCCAGACTGAAGTAGATAAAGAATGAATTTAAGGTGGACAAGGTCAGAGAGATGTCTGGATTTCTTCCAACATTGCTCCACAGCTTAGGCACAGGAGGGGAGGAGTCTGTGCAGGTGATCCAGACTTGTTTCTGTGGAGTGAAGGGGGTAGAAGCCAGATTGAAGGGGCTCTAGGAGAGAATTGGAGGAGATGAAGTGGAGACAGCAGGTAAAGAACTCTCTCAAGAAGTTTGGAGAGAAATGGCACAGAGTAGGAACTTAGTAAATATACCATACCACCCTCTCTAGATTGCAAGCTCATTGTTGGCAGGAAATGTGCCTACCAACTCTATTACATTGTATTCTCCCAACTGATTAGTACAGTGCTCTGCACATGGTAAGTTCTCAAAAAATATGGTTGATTAATTGATTGAGTTGAGGAGATTACAATCCAGTGGAGGAGTTTACCATCTCCTGCCCTTCTTCCTGACTCTTCCAGTGACCCTGATCTCTCTCCAGCTGATCTTTCTTCCCACATTGTCATTCTCCTGCCTGCCCACTGCCCTGATGATTCCAGGATCTTGGGCCCATAACCTCCTACCTCCCTGCTCCTTTGTAATTTTTCCACCTATAGACACTAATCTCATTATGGGCAGCAAGCATGACTACCAACTCTGTTATACTATCCTCTCCCAAACACTTAGTACAGTGCTCTGCAATAGTAAGTGCTCAATGAATGGGGAAGCAGCACAGTCTAGTGGATAGAGCATGGATCTGTGAGTAGAAGCACCAATGTTCTAATCTCGGCTATGCCACTTCTCTGCTGGATGACCTTGGTCTAATCACTGCCTCAGTTATTTCATCTGCAAAATGGGGATTAAGACTGTGAGCCCCATGTGGGATGGGGCCTGCATCAGTCAGCCAGTCAATTGTATTTATTGAGTGCTTATTATATTCAGAGCACTGTACCAAGTGTTTGGGAAAGTACAATATAACAATGTAATAGTCACACTCCCTGCCCACAGCGAGCTTACAGTTTAGAGAGGGAGATAGGCAGTAATATAAATAAATAAATTAAAGATGTGTACATAACTGCTATGGTCCTGGCATGGAGGGAATGAATAAAGGGAGCAAGTCAGGGCAATGCAAGGAGTTGAAGGTTAGGAAAAGAGGGATTAGTCAGGGAAGGGCTCTTGGAGGAGATGTGCCTTCAATAAGGCTTTGAAGGGGGGGAGAGTCATTGTCTATCAGATATGAGGAAGGAGGGCATTCCAGACCAGAGGAAGGATGTGAGTGAGAGGTCTGTGGTGAGATAGACAAGACTGAGGTACAATGAGAAGGTTAGCATTAGAGGAGTGAAGTGTGAGGGCTGGGTTGTAGTAGGAGAGTAGTGAGGTGAGGTAGGCGGGGGAAAGTTGACTTAGTGCTTTAAAGCCAAAGGTGAGGAGTTTCTATGGGTACAGGCCTGATTAACTTGTATCTATGCCAGCACTTAGTATAGTGCCTGGCATGGAGTAAGTACTTAACAAATACCATAAATGTTTTTTTTTAAATGATTGATTGATTGACTGATTCCTTGTTTCTCTTCCTACTCATTTCCCCACCCTGCTCTCTTTCATGTTTGCCCCTGCAACTGCTCCTTCTCTAGACTGAATGGTCCCCCTCTAGACTGTAAGCTTACTGTGGTGAGGGAATGTGTTTACCAACAATGTTATATCATTCTCTCCCAAATACTCAATACAGTGCTCTGCACACAGTAAACACTCAATTAATACCATTGACTGATTTATTGCTTGATAATTAATATTATTATTATTCTATCTCCTCTTCTTTAGTGGAGGCAACAGCTACAGCTACTGTCATTACTACTTTGACCAAAGATTTGTTTCTGTCCAGTCGATGGGCCCAAAATTGAAGTCCTTCCTTAGGCCTACTGAGTGGAGGAACAAAGCCCCCCAAAAGCATGATTTTCCCATTTAATGCAGGAGGTTTGACCCCCTTGATTTAAAGGGAAGAGAGGAGTGGCTGAGTAATCTCAGGAATCTACAGATGCAGACCTGGCCCTCTTCCCAGTTCTTGGGACTCTGGCATCTTTCTCATTCTGAATAAGAAAAGGAAGGAGTGTTTCCCTCCTCTTCCTTTCCAGCACCACTTTTTCCAAAAAGCAGAAAAATAGCCCTTGCAGATCCATGAGGAGTGCTCCCATGTAGTGTATTATTAGATAGTCCTTTTGCTTCCCGCTGAAAAGCTTGCAGAAACAAGACGGCCCTGCAATCCAATTAGCAGAGACTTGCCGATCCCATTAAAGCAGATGCAGCTACCCCATCTATGGAAGGAGGAAAAGGAAATTGGTGACCAGAGCCCTCTGACTAACAAGTACTTCAAAAAGAAACTGAACAGACTCTTCGGCTCCTGCCTGCTCCTGGGTTTTCAAGATTTGGCTATTATTAGCTTCTGTTCATGACCCACAGCCGGTATTGCTGTATGTTCTTAATGCCTCTAGGCCTCTTCACTGTTCTTCCACATCTCCTTTCCCTGTGAATATCCTCTTACCCCTCTTAGCCCCTTGAACCTTTCCTTTCCCAAATCTTTCCCTTCCCAGGGCATACCTTCTGTAATAATAATAATAAAAATAGTATTTGTTAAACACTTATTATGTGTCAAGCACTATTCTAAGCACTGGAGTAGATACAAGGTAATCAGGTTTGACACAGTCCCTGTCCCATATGGAGCTCACAGTCTTAATCCCCATTTTACAGATAAGGTAATTGAGGCACAGAGAAGTGAAGTGACTTACCCAAAGTCACGCAGCAGATGAGTGGTAGGGTCAGGATTAGTACCCAAGTCCTTCTGACTCCCAGGACCGTGCTCTATCCATGAGGTCATGCTGCTTTCATTTCAACTGGCTTCTCTGGACTGATGGCTGACCGGACCAAAAGGTGGTAGTTTCCAGATGACACTGGTGAGACTGCTCTAGAAGCCACCTATGCCTCCTGTTTTAGGCTCATGACTCCCAGCCCTCTAGAAGTCTAGACACCTCCACAGACTTTTAGTTCTTCAGTTTAGTTTTCAGTTGGCTGCTCCTCTGACACCAAGTCTGTCTGGCATTCTTCCAGAGGATGTGCTGGCCTCTTGAGTCAATTTTCCATTTTTTAGTTTCCCCATGCATTATTGGGAAGTGTACTGCCCAGGTAGTGGAATTCTGTGATGGTATTCAATTCTGTTTTGCTGGTGAAAATTTTTGGTGGTGTGTAATTTTCCCAGATGAAGAATGGTACAAAATAGACAGGTTTTGGTAACAGGCAAATAGGATGACAGTTATAAAAACTTAAAATCCAAGAGGATACTGCATGCTTCTGAGTAGCTTTTGAAATCCTCAGGCTTTCAATCCAATGAAAGATGAATCTATCAATCACATTTATTGAGCACTTACTGTGTGCAGAGCACTGAACTAAGCACTTGGGAGAATACAATACCTTGTCCACAACAAGCTTAAGTCTAAAGGAGGAGACAAACATTAATGTAAATAAAGATAGACTGGTAAATTGTTTTTTGATCACTACTGGAGCTGGGTACTTTGAAACGGGTAGTTTGGGAATGTGGAGACAAGGCGGCAGTATTATGGAGCATGCTTCCTTCTGCCAGCCAACTGAGTGGCCTGGGAATTTTAGGATTGACAACCAATGCCTTGGGATGCTGAAAACACCTCCTCCCTCTCCCCAGCTTCCAGCTTGCCATGAATCTTGGGACTGCCCTGAAGCCAACAGGGGAAAGACATGGGGCAGGGGAGCATAGATTAGGGGCTGAAATGGCTTCAGATGTTCTTTACTGAAGTGGGCAGTGAGGTGTTGTCAAGATACATGGGTATAGCTCAAAGGTTGGGCGAGAGATACGTGTTAACCCAGAAGATATTTACACTGATATCTCCATGCCTCATGGAGATGTGGGCTGTCTTTACTGGGAAGAGTCACAAGGCCCCATACACAATCCTGGGTAAAATGAAAATTGTCACTGGACAATTCTGATGGGAATCATATCTCTTCCTGTTATTAAACTGGGGCTGAAAATGGGTGGGGGGACATCTCTTTCACTGAGAAGAGAATCTCAATCTCTTCTCCCCCAAAGGTAGAAACATATGGATGGCATTTTCAGCACTAGAAAATGTCACATCCAGTGCAGTTTTGCATTCATTAGTAAATTCCCTTCTGTTTCCAAGGCCATGAGAAACAAGAGGCACTCAGTGAAAATGAATTCAGTGACAGTGAGAATTTGGGGGGAAATGTAAATGGGGCAATCTGTGATACAGAAGTTTCATCGTCTGCCACACCAGTGCTGAAGTTGGAAATCTTTAAATTAATTTTAAAAAATACACAAAACTTGTGAAGGCGAATCATGCTTCAATGCTTAGACTATTCCCTGGGGAAGGTACAGGGAGCCAGGCAAAATAGGGGTGGCAATGTGAACTGGGACAAAAGATTTCATTAGCTCAAAGCTCCTGGAAAATAATGATATCCTGCTATCATGTCCTCTTTAATGCCCTCTTCAAAACAACAGACAGTTTTGCTGGTTGAGAGTCAGAATGTTAGTAGTAGTAACCTTTTAAAACCACCCATGGTAGAAATCTATTTTCAAGTGAAAAAGAAATGGAAAAACAGTTCCATAGTGGAGTGGGTTTCTTTCCAGATGTGGCATATGCCAGAACAGCTGTACAAAGAAATCTGTTCTACATCACAAGCCTTCAGCCTTCTGCTTTCCTGAGTCACCCTGGCTAGGACCAGTTCCCTGAAAAGTGTTTATCTCACAATGTAACCTTAGGTCTGTGTCTCCTCCAAGCCTGGACCCATTTTGTCATCTGTAAAATCAGAAAAACAGTATTTTCCACCTGTTCATTACTAAAAAAGATCTTTGAAATGAAAGTCCCTAAATAAACAGCCATTATCCAGGTTCAAGCTCTTGTTATCTCCCACACCCTCTCTCCGATCTCTCCCCACTTCAGTCTATAGTTCACACTGACATCCAGATCATCTTAGTATTAAGATGGTACTTGTTAAGTGCCTATTATGTGCCAAGCACAGTATTAAGCACCACAGTAGATACAATATCACCAAGTTGGACACAGTCCCTGTCCCATATAGGAACACAGTTTAAGTAGGAGGGAGTAGGATTTAATCTCCATTTTAAAGCTGAGGAAGATTCATTCATTCTTTCATTCAATCATATTTATTTAGTGCTTACTGTGTGCAGAGCATCATCATCATCAATCGTATTTATTGAGCGCTTACTGTGTGCAGAGCACTGTACTAAGTGCTTGGAAAGTACAATTCGGCAACAGATAGAGACAATCCCTACCCAACAACGGGCTCACAGTTTAGAAAGGGGAGACAGACAACAAAACAAAACAAGGAAGATGAGGTACAGCGTGTTCTAGTCGAAAGAGCTAGGGCCTGGGAATCAGAGGATCTGGGTTCTAATACTGGCGCTGCCAAGTGACTGCTGTGCAACTTTGGGCAAGTCATTTAACTTTGTGCACCAGATTCTTCATCTGGAAAATGAAGACTTAATACCTGTTCTCTCTCCTACTTTAGACTTTGAGCCCCACCTGGGACAGGGACTGTGGCTGACATGATAATCTTGTATCTTTCCCAGAACTTAGAAGAGTGCTTGTCACAGTATGCACTTAGCAAATATCACTATTATTATTATTATTGTTATAGTGAAGTGAAGTGACTTGCCCAAGGCCACCTAGCAGACAAGTGGCAGAGTTGGGATTAGAACCCAGGTCCTCTAACTCGCAAGCCTGCGCTCTTTCCACTAGGCCATGCTCTTCTTCCTAACTTTGTTTTGCTCACATCACCCTCCCTCAATCAATCAATCAATCACTCATCATCATCATCAATTGTATTTATTGAGCGCTTACTGTGTGCAGAGCACTGTACTAAGAGCTTGGGAAGTACAGGTTGGCATCCTCTAGAGACAGTCCCTACCCAA
The DNA here is from genome assembly GCF_015852505.1 of Tachyglossus aculeatus. NCBI lineage: Eukaryota > Metazoa > Chordata > Mammalia > Monotremata > Tachyglossidae > Tachyglossus > Tachyglossus aculeatus. The sequence goes on from NC_052070.1 coordinate 73,522,128, forward strand.
CAGTGGGCTCACAATCTAAAAGGGGGAGACAGAGAACAAAACCATACATACTAACAGAATAAAATAAATAGAATAGATATGTCCCATGGGGGGGGGGGGGGGGGGCTCACAGTCTTCATCCCCATTTGACAGATGAGGTAACTGAGGCACGGAGAATGCTCTGCACACAGTAAGCGCTCAACAAATACGATTGATTGATTGGCATTTGTTAAGTGCTTACTATGTGCAAAGCACTGTTCTAAGTTAAGATTTGCCCAAAATCACACAGCTGCCAAGTGGCGGAGCTCGGGTGAGATGGGTGAGAGGAAGGACAGGACAGGCGCTCACGAAGGTGGGCTTTTGTGGGTTTTTTTGGCGCTTTGGTCAGTCATTTATTGAGCGCTCACGGTGTGCTCTACAGTCCCTGCCCACCATCTAGAGGCCTAGGCTATACGCTCCCCACAGCACCTCTCCGCAGGGCGGCCCGTACGCTTTGGTGACTACCCTCTGAGCAAGGCGTCCAACAGCCTCTTGGCCCGCAGCCGAGGGTGAGTTCTGGGGTCCAATTGATACGATTGATGATGATTCAATTGTATTTACTGAGCGCTTCCTCTGGGCAGAGCACTGTTCTAAGCACTTGGTATATAGAACGAGAGAGGTCCCACACACCTCTACACGATGAGGACGCCTCACCCGGCTTAATTAATAATAATGGTGATGGCATTTAGTAAGCGCTAACAATCAATCGTATTTATTGAGCGCTTACTGTATCAATCAGAGGTATTTATTGAGTGCTTACTGTGTATGGAATACTGAAATCCCACCTCCTCCATGATGTCGTCCCTGATTAATTTCCTTCTCTCCAGATTATATCCCCTAGACTGTAAGCTTGTTGTAGGCAAAGTAAGTGTCTACCACCTCTGTTGAACTGTAGTCTCCTAAGCATTTAGTACAAAACAAAGTAAGCACCTCAAATAATACCACTGATTGATTGGTATCTCCCAACTACCATCTCAGCACTTATGCAATAAGACTTTTTGTGCATAACAGTTTACATATTTTGGCAGGAATTGTGTCTATGAATTCTCTCGTACTCTCCCAAGTGTTTAGTACAGTGCTCTGTACAGAGTGATAAATATCATTGATTGATTGATTGTAGTACTTTTTAATTCACTAATCTGTCTTTCATTCTCTTGTTCTGATCAGCTGTTGTAACTATCATTTTCCTCCAAACCAAAGGCATTCTAAAATTTTGAATCCAAACTTTCTTCTAGGGTACAGTAACAAATCATTCCAATTGTGTCACAACTGAAAAGGTTTGTATATCAGTCAATTAGTATTACTTTTCTGTGTGCAGAGCACCATATCAAGCACTTGAGGACATGCAATAGAGGCAAAACTCACAGACCCTGCCCTCAAGGAGTTTACAATCTAATAGGGGGTGCCTGATACAAAATTATTTGCATGAGAGAAAGTGAAGATAAGAAGTAAAATACAAGTGCTTAAATAGCAGAATTTATAAATCAATATTTTGAAAGGACTTTAGGTGGTTGTGCATGCTTAAGTGCCAAGATGGTAGTAGCTGGGAGGATATGACTTGGGGAGAAGACAGTCAGGGAAGATTTCCTGGTGGAGGTGAGATTTCAGGAGGGCTTTGAAGCTGGGGAGAGCTGTGAATGGGAGGGTTTGAAGGAGGAACCAACATTGCTGTGGTCAGGTTGTGTGGCTGTACAAACCCCATGGTGAGACTAAACAATGCCAGCTGTCTGGGCATGTGCTGTTACCAGCTGAATGAAATTTGAATACAGCCCAGGTTCAGCAGTTTACTTGCTGCATTCCTGCCAATCTGAATGTTCTTTCTCTGCCTTTCTGTCATTTCCACATACCCAGATTTTTTAAAAACTACAATTAACATGGTTAAAATCGGTTTTTATTACATTTAGTTTAATTTTTCTTTTGAATTTATAAGCTTTGGGGGGACATTAATCCCTGGTACAAAGTCAAAGACAATTTCCAAATTACCAGGGCAGCCCCAAATCACAGTAGGAATAAGGCTTGAGAGGAGGCAGCTTCATAATGGATCTTAGAACAATTGTCTCCTGGTTTGGTTACCAGCAGCCTCTTCGGGCTGATCTTTCAGCCTTTGGGGTAGCTGTCAAAGGCTGGAGAAAGCTTTAGCACAAAGAGGTGGGCACACGAAGCTCTAAGGAGGGCGTGACTACCATATTGTACCGTTAATCCTTGTTTTGACGTTAGGAGCCAAGAAGGCGACAGACACCATCCGTCTTGTGTGGCGCTGCCCTCTCCTGGATAAAACCAGTTATACTCAAGCGTTTGTAACTACCGCACTGTATTCTCTTGAGTTGCACTGGATTCTCTGACTCGAACAGATAATAATTATGAAAATTAATCCACCTGACCTGTTATCATAGGGCCAGTCCCCGGATAATGTTTGTTTTCAGATTGCAACCACAAATAAATTGAAGAAAAACTTCAGGACTTCAAAGACAACTTCAGACTGTCAGACTAGCAGAACATTATAAGGCCACTTTTACGCGGAGGGAAATTGAGGCTAAAAACTATTTTTGCCCCTCGATTTTATCGAGGAGCAGTGTGGCCCAGTGGAAAAAACAGGTGCCTGGGAGTCAGAAAATCCGAGTTCTAATTCCAACTGTGACAGTTGTCTGCTGTGTGACTTTGGCCAAGTCACTTAACTCCTCTTTACTTCAATTTCCTCATCTGTAAAATGGAGATTCAATACCCTTTCTCCTTCCTACTTAGTCTGCAAGCTGTATCATCATCATCAGTCGTATTTATTGAGCGCTTACTGTGTGCAGAGCACTGTACTAAGTGCTTGGGAAGTACAAGTTGGCAACATATAGAGACAGTCCCTACCAACAGTGGGCTCACAGGGACTCTGTCCAGCATGATTAACTTGTATCTAACTCAAAGTTTAGAACAGTGCGTGACACACAGTAACTGCTTAACAAATACCATAAAAATAATAAGAATAATCTGAATTGTCTAGGGGTAATGGCTTAAATTTTTTACTTCATTTAGGTAGCATAAGCCCAACCTAGGTCTCTCATAAAAGAATGAGTGGCCCAGCCAGTGTGGATTTACCCAGAGAGAAGACTGACTTCTTCCCTTCCTGCAATCATGCACAATCAGTTGATCAATCAATCAATGGTAGTTATCGAGTGCTTACTATTTGCAGAGCACTAAGATAAGCACTTGGGAGAGTACAATACAACAGAGTTGTTATGCACGTTCCCTTCCCAAAATGAGCAAACAGTAAGTGTTCAATAAATTCAGTCGGTTGATTAAGAATTTGTCCATTTTGTAGACCCAAAACTTGAGGCACAGTAATGGGAAATGTCTATCAGTTCCCAGTCTAGGATTATCCTGCTTTGTGGCAAACCTTGCTGGGGAGAGGGAAATCCCTCAGACTTTCTGATATGGAGCTGTGCAAATGAATACCCAAAATAATGCTAAACTATCTACCCACAGGCCCTGATCCCACCAACATCATGCTGGCTTCACCCCCTTTTACATCAGCTTAGTCCTGCCTTGGAACAATGCTGAGCCAAAGCAGCGTGGCCTTATGGATAGCGCAGGTGTCTGGAAATCATGAGACTCTTCTCCACTAGCCACAGCACCCAACTGATTTTCTTTTTAATTTTGTGAATTTGTCCTTATGTTTTATCCTGTTTTAGTATTTCACTATTTCATCATTCCTAATGTGTCTTTTCTCAATCAATCAATAATTCAATCAGTCAATTGATGGTATTTACTGAGTGCTTACTGTGTGCTTGGGAGTATACAGTAAAATAGAGTTGGTGGACATAATTCTTGCCCACTGGGAACTTAGTTCTTTCTCCCCATTTATACTCTTAGATTGTGAGTCTCCCAGTGGACAGGGATTGTATCTAATTCCCACCTGTACATTCTCTCTAGAATCTGCTTTTCTCCTCCATCCAAACTACTACCATGCTGTTCCAAGCACTCATCATTTCCTGCCCTGACTACTGCATCAGCCTCCTCAGTGAACTCCCAAGCTTCTGTCTCTCCCCTCTCCAATCAATACTTCACTCTGCTGCCCAAATCATTTTTCTAAAAAAAAATTCAGGCCACGTTTTCCCACTACTCAAGAACCTCCGGTGCTTAGTACAATGCTTGGCACATGGTAAACGTTTAACCAATATCACAATCATTATGTATTGATTTGTTTCAGCATCAGGCAAGGGAGTCTAATACATTCATTAATGTTATTGGTGTCTCATTTAAGGTGCATCACATATGTCTTGCTGGGATTTGAGATGTCCACCTAGTCCAAGCTCAGAAATGAAATAACTAAGTATTGATCTAGTTCAGGGCCCGGGGCTCTGAGAGACCTGGGTTGTAGGAGCAATTCTTGTGACATTTCTCCTCTGACTCTCCACAGTATTTCACCCATTTATGATTGATTGATTTTTTTAAAGTTGTTCGATTCAGGTGAGAACAAATAACAAAAGGAGAGGTGATGAAATCAGGAAGTTTTCCTGATGTGTCTAACTCCATACTTTCTCTTTGGCTATATCTTTGGTTTTCCTCTATTTTGGTAAAAGAATGAGACTCAGATCAGTCTCTGACCCCAATATGTGTGTAAACACACACACACACACACACACACACACACACACACACACACACACACACACACACACACACACACACACACACACTCCCTGCCTCCTTTCACAGAAGCCTTTAGTCCCCTTTTAAGGACTCATTGTTGCCAAACCACCAGGAGCTAGAAAATCTTACAGATAAACCACCTAGCTGCTCCAGAATCAGAAGAAGGGAAAGCCCAGCAGGTCACACTCTGTCCCCTTGCTAAGATGCATACTGCATTTTTCAGTCTGGAATGTCTAAGTACAGAGCTTTCAAGTCATCTCCAGTCATTCAGTCAATCAATCATATATATTCATCAACTGCATTACTGAGTGCTTAACTGCATACAGAGCACTATACTAAGTGCTTAGGAGAATACAGTATAACAGAATTATTAATGATAATAATAATAATAATTGTGGTATTTGTCAAGTGCTCACTGTGGTGCCAGGTGCTGTACTAAGAAGCAGGTGAGAAGAAGGTGAGAAGACAGCTACTGAAACTTTAAAGGGGTAGATTCTTTATAGAGTGGGTTGTAAATATCTGGTGTTCTACTACCATTGGAAGTTATTCATTCATTCATTCATGCAGTTGTATTTATTGAGTGCTTACTGTGTGCAGAGCACTGTAGTAAGTGCTTGGGAAGTACAAGTTGGCAACATCTAGGGACGGTCCCTACCTAACGGCGGGCTCACAGTCTAGAAGGGGGAGACAGACAACAAAACAAAACATATTAACAAAATAAAATAAATAGTATAAATATGTACAAGTAAAATAGAGTAATAAATACATACAAATATATATAGAGAGAGAGAGGTGCTGTGGGGAGGGGAAGGAGGTAAGGCGGGGGGATGGGGAGGGGGAGAGGAAGGATGGGGCTCAGTCTGGGAAGGCCTCCTGGAGGAGGTGAGCTCTCAGAAGGGCACCCAGCTGACAATTGGCAGGGCCGGGATTTGAACCCATCACCTCAGTACAGCGCCTGGCACATAGTAAGCGCTTAGCAGATAGCATAATGATTATCTGGAATGCATTTATTGCTAGGCATGTCCCCGTGGCCGGTCCTGCCGAGGGCCCCTCACAGATGAGGTAACTGAGGCACAGAGAAGTGAAGTGACTCTACCCAAGTGGTGGAGCCAGAATTAGAACCCATCACCTTCTGACTTCAGGCCCCGTGCTCTATCCACTATGCTATCCTGCTTCCCAACTGGTAGACACATTCTCTGAGTACAACAAGCTTACAGTCTAGAAGGGGAGAAAGAATTAATATAAATAAATGAATTATAGATGTGTACATTAGTGCTGTGGAGCTAAGGGAAGGGTGAATAAAGGATGCAAATCCAAGTGCAAAGGTGGGCAAAAGGGTGTGGGAGAAGAGGAAATGAGGGCTTAGTTTGGGAAGGCCTCTTGGAGGAGATGTGCTTTTAATAAGGCTCAGAGTTCCTGGAACCAGAATTTAGTCTCCTGTCCTTTTCCCGACTTTCAGCTTCCACCCCATGGTGAGTCATCCCGTGTGAGTTATTTCATTACATTCAGCTCGTGTTGTCCATTGCTTGATATTACTGCAGCAGATTGGAGGCAGGGTGTTTCTGCCTCTGCCAAATCACTTAGTTTTCCTGCTGCTCATCACCATGGCACCCAGGTGGACTGGTGAAGTGGTGAATCCATTCTGCACAAGATAACTCAGAGCTGGAGAAATAACTTCTCTGCAACCGTGACCCTGCACATACCACACTCTGGCACTCTGTGGGTCCAAACAATAAAAGTTTGGAATTGACCTTCTGACTGCAAGGTCTCGGATTCTTGAATGAGAGCTCGGGGAAAGTCAAGAGACAGAGGGAATCTGTGAATAGTGCCGGGGATCTCACTAAATGCCCTCTCTAGAGTTAAAAAGGACCTCAAGAGGTCATCTGGTTCAGTCCCTTGCCTTCAAAAAGGCCAGTGACTTAGCCATTCAGGACTGATAATAATAACAATAACAACAATAATAATTATAGATAATTATGGCATTTGTAAAGTGCTTATTATGTGCCAAGCACTGTTCTGAGCACTGGGGCAGATACAAGATAATAAGGTCAACCACAGTCCCTGTCCCACATGGGGCTTGCACTCTAAAATAGGAGGGAGAACAAGTATTGAACCCCCATTTTACAGATGAAGAACCTGAGGCACAGAGAACTTAAGTGATTTGCCCATGGTCACACAGCAGACAAGTAGTGGGGCTGGGATTAGAACCAAGTTCCTCTGACTCCCAAGCCCATCCTCTTTCCAGTAGGCCAGGCTGCTTCCTTAGAGCATGCTGCTTCTCTATTGTCTAGCTCTATTAGTCTATGCTCTATAGTTTATAGTTGTTAGTTTTATCTTTTTTTAAGGAATGGAGATACCAGAACTTTCCTAGGTGCCCCACTCAATCAATCAATCAGTCATATTTATGAAGCACTTGGTAATAATAATAATAATAATAATAAAATTATTATTATGGCATTTGTTAAGTGCTTACTATGTGCCAAGCACTATTCTAAGCACTGGGGTATATATAAATCTGGACAAAGTCCCTACTCCACATAGGGCTCATAGTTTAGGTAATAGGGGAGGAGGATTTAATCCCTGTTTTTCAGTAGCAATAAGAATAATGAGAATAATAATAATAATTGTGGTATTTAAGCACTTACTATGTTCCAGGCACAGTACTAAGTGCTGGGGTACATACAGGCAAATCGAGTTGGACACTGTCTCTACCCCATATCGGGCTCACATTCTTCATCCCCATTTTACAGATGAGATAATCAAGGCACAGAGAAGTGAAGTGACTTGCCCAAGGTCACAAAGCAGACAAGTGGTGGATCTGGGATTAGAATTTAGGTCCTTGACTCCCAGGCCTGTACTCCATAATAATAGTGATAATAATAATAATAATAATTGTGGTATTTGTTAAGCGCTTACTGTGTGCTGGGCACTGTACTAAGCACTATGGTGGAAACAAGCAAATCAGATTGGACACAGTCTCTGTCCCACATGGGGCTCCCAGTCTCAATCCCCATTTTTACAGATGGCTCAGAAAAGTGAAATGACTTGCCCAAGGTCACACAGCAGACAAATTGTGGAGCTGAAATTAGAACCCATGACCTTCTGACTCCCAGGCCCATTCACTATCCACTATGCCATGCTATCCATTACAAATGAGGAAACTGAGGCACATAGATGTTAAGTGATTTGTCCAAGGTCACACAGCAGACAAGTGACAGGGTTGGTTTTAAAACCCAGGTCCTCTGATTCCTAAACTTGTGCTCTTTCCACTAGGTCATGCTGCTACTTGGTGCATGCAGGAGCCTGCTCTAAGCACTTGGAAGAGTACAATAGAATTGGCAGACACAATCCCTTCCCTTGACGAGTTTACAATCTAATGCAGGAGATAGATGTCAAAATAAATTACAGCTAGGGGAAGCAACAGAGTATCAGATATGTATAATAAGTGCTATGGGGTTAGGAGGGGGATCATAGTGTTTACAGGGTTTGGACCCATGTGCATAAGCAACACAGAAGGGAGAAAGATCAGATGGGGAGATGAGAAGTTGGTCAAGGAAGGCTTTTTTGGAGAGCTGTGAAGGGCTTTGAAGATGGGAAGGGTGGTGGTCTGTTGCTTATGAAAGGTGAGGGAGTTCCAAGCAGAATGGAGGGCATGAGTAAGTGTTCAACTGCAAGATGGATGAGATGGGAAAGTCAGGGTTAGGAAGGTAGGTGGGAAGATGAGTTCTATCTTGGACATGTTTAGTTTGAGGTGTTAGTGGGACATTCAAGTAGAGATGAGCTGAAGGTAGAAGGAACTCTGTGGGATTGAAAGGAAGGAGAGGGGTCAGGCTGAAGATGTAGATTATGGAGTCATCAATCAATCATATTTGTTGAGTGCTTACTGTGTGCAGAGCACTGTACTAAGTGCTTGGGAGAGTGCAGTGCAGCAGAGTTGGTAGATGCATTCCCTACCCACAAGGAGCTTTCAGTCTACTAGTGGGGGAGAAAGACATTAAAATAAATCATGGATATGGACTTAAGTGCTGTGGAACTGAGGGTGGAGTGAATAAAAGGTACAAATCCAAGCACGAGGGCAAAGGGATACTGATTCTAGCCTGCTTCTCTGTGAAACCTTTTCTCCAAAGATCCCAGAGTTGAGAGCCTTTTCCTGACTGTGACTTCTCCAAACTTCCACCTTCCCAGGGAGCTAGTGGTAAAGTGGGTAAACCCCTCCACCACCCCCAATTTCAGGAAGCTGTCTGCCCAACATCACACAGTGAGTCTGGGGTGTCCAGGGATTGTGCTACCAGGGCTTTTCTTTGTGTGGTAGCTGGCAAGACCTAATAACAGTAATAATAATAATAATAACAATTGCATTTATTAAGTGCTTACTATGTGCAAAGCACTGTTCTAAGCACTGGGGAGGTTACAAGGTGATCAGGTTGTCCCATGGGGGGCTCACAGTCTTAATCCCCATTTTACAGATGAGGTAACTGAGGAACAGAGAAGTTAAGTGACTTGCCCAAAGTCACACAGCTGACAATTGGCGGAGCCCAGGTTTGAACCCATGACCTCTGACTCCAAATCCCATGCTATTTCCATTGAACCACACTGCTTCTCTAATATACAAAATATATATAAATATATAATATATAAATATATATTAAAATAATGTTAACCATGGTACTTATTATCTGCCAAGCACTGTACTAAGCGCTAAGATAATCAGGTTGGACACAGTCCCTGTCCCGCATTGTACTTTCAGTATCCCCTGGGCAGGGGCTGCCTGCTGATTCAGCAGTCTCTCCCCCTCCCATCTCCTTGACTCTCCAACCATCCTGGATAGGGTGCCCCAGGCCTCAAGGGTTAAATGGGACAGGTTGAAGAGGAGAACAGGCAGTAGAAACAGACTAGGTGCAGGGGCGACTGGGAGGGCATGGGAATGAATGGAAGGAGATGCAGAATTGAACCTTGAAGGATTAGGCATGGGAGGAAGAGGAGGAGCCTGTGAGAGAGACTGACAATGAGCCACCAGAGATAAAGGAGAACTTGAAGAGGACAGTGCCAGTGAAAGCTAAGTTAGATACTGTTTCCAGGAGAAAGAGTTGGTCCACAGTCTCAAAGGCAGCTGAGACGTCGAAGAGGATTAGGATGGAGTAGAGGCTATGGGATTTGGCAAGAAGGAGGTCACTGGCGACCTTAGAGACGGCAGTGTCTGTGGAGTGGAGGGGGTGGAAGAAAGAGTACAGGATGTCAAGGAGAGAATTGGAGAAGGAGAGGTGGAGGCAGCAGATGTAAACAACTTACTCAAAGAGTTGGAAAGGAATGGTTGGAAGGTCATGGGGCAATAACTGGAGGGTACAGTGGGGTCAAGGGAGGGTTTATTTAGGATGGTAGATACTTGATTGTGTTTGAAAACAGAGAGAAGGAGCCATTGGAGAGTGAGTGGTTGAAATGGCAGTCAGGGAGGGAAGAAAGTTGCAGGTGAAGTATTTTAATAAAGTGTGAAGGGATGGGTAGGAGGGAAATGCTCTTCTTTATGGTTTAATTGTTTCTTTGGGAAACCTGAGTTCCAGAGCTGTAATTATTCTTATTCTGTATGAAAAGCTGAATGACAGTGGTCCATCATCATCATCATCATCAATCGTATTTATTGAGCGCTTACTGTGTGCAGAGCACTGTACTAAGCGCTTGTGAAGTACAAATTGGCAACATATAGAGACAGTCCCTACCAAACAGTGGGCTCATAGTCTAAAAGGGGGAGACAAAACCAAACATACTAACAAAATAAAATAAATAGAATAGATATGTACAAGTAAAATAAATAAATAAATAAATAGAGTAATAAATATGTACAAACATATATACATATATACAGGTGCTGTGGGGAAGGGAAGGAGGTAAGATGGGGGGATGGAGAGGGGGGCGAGGGGGAGAGGAAGGAAGGGGCTCAGCAGACAGAGGAATTCCTCACCCATTTCCCATTTTAACCTTTGCATGCTACTATGGGAGGAAAGAAAGCTAGTTAGAAGACCTGGGACTGTCCTCTTGCTGTAGGGGTCCATGTAAAATGTAGTTTTAAAAAAAGACACTGATTCTCTCTTTCTTTCTCTCTCATCTGCTTAACTATCATGCCTGCCCTGCTCCTTTCCTGCTTCTTTTTTGCTCCTGGGCATCTTAGACTGTGAATCCCATATGGGATGGGGACTGTGTCCAACATGATTAACTGGTACCTATCCCAGTGCTTACATCAGTGCCTGACACTTTCCCTAAGACCTCCTTTTCTCTTCTCCCACTCCCTTCAGCGTTGCCCTGAATATCTCCCTTCATTCATCCCTCCCGCCCAGCCCCATGGAACTTATGTATATATCTGTAATTTTTTTTAATTTATGTATGCCTGTATGTATGTACATTAATGTCTGTCTCCCCCTCTAGACTGTGAGCTCATTGTGGACAGGGAATGTGTCTGTTTATTATATTGTACTCTCCCAAGTGCTTGGTACAGTGATTTGCATACAGTACATGCTCAATAAATATGATTGAATGAATGAATGAATGAGTTCTTAACAAATACTATAAAAATAACAATCCACTGTGCAGAACAAATAAATCGTCTCTTTCAGGCGTCCTCTTTCCACCACCAAATCTCTGCTGTCTTTTCCTTTTCAGTCTCTTTGGGGCCTTTGCTTATTCTTGTTCCTATTGTAAGATACTTGTGGACAGACATCATATCTCTCTGGGTATTCTATCCCACAGTGCCAGAGAGGCTATGAGTACTTAGCCAATGTCAGATATGGTGAATAGTCAAAAAGAGAATGAAAATAGCAAAGAGCTAATCTTAATTGCTGGATGGCCTAGAAAGGAAGAAAAGGGCTAGAGTTTCTAAAACCCGAATCAGGTGGAACTGTATAGCTGGAAATGACTATTCCTGGAATCAAATTGTGATTACCACAGGTTTTGTGCCCTTTCATCATCATTCTTTCAGTTTTCCTTCTCAATTCCCTCTATCTTTTCTGGGAATACAAGGCCTTAAACTACAGGTCTGGTTCCATTAGCCTTCTCCACAAAATGGTGTTTCTGCGTAGGCAGCCCCAAAGAATGCTGTATCACCTTCTAATTCCTTATATGACACTTGCCACCTCAGTCACTGTCCAGTCTCACCCCTGTGAGTAGTTCTCTCTCAGCGTTATTTAATTTCAAGACTTCTTGCTGAACATCTGTGCTCCAGATTACTCTTTTTCCCCCATGTATCTGCATCACTTTCACGTTTTTCAGTTGCTGGAATGATAGGTTAATATGATCCTCTGTTGAATGAAATTGAGAAGGCTTCTTTTCAAAACACCATAATTTTGTCCCTTCATTTGCCTTTGTTTTGATTGTATCCAGTTGTTTTTGAGGCACTGCCTTGGAAACGTTTTCATTTTAGGGGACTTTTAACTCAGGAAGGGAGAGAGAAGAGGTCTAAGGTTGCAAAAGATTTTCATAGCCCAGAGTTGTACCTACAGTTGAGTTGTTATGGGCATCCTTTACCCATGGACTCCATGAGACAAACACTGTGCTAAACTCTGGGGTAGATACAAGCAAACAGACTGGACACAGTCCCTGTCCTATATGGGACTCACAGTCTGAGGGAAGGAGCCTAGGTATCTATTCCCCATTCCACAGATGTGAGACACAGAGAAGCTACATAACAGCAGGCATTTGGCAGAAACCGGGATTAGAATCCTGACTCCCTGATTGATGGTCTTTCTATCAGGAGAGGCTAATTCATCTAGAGTTGGGCTGAGATAATGATGAGTGTGGCTAAATTCACAGGCTAAAGGCCTCTGGGGGTTGTGAAGGAATGTAAAAAGCTAAGAGCATTTTCACTGTTCCCAGTTTCTGCACTAAGTGCTAAGTGATGATCAGCTTTGGATAGAATTGGCTGGTTGCCCTTGGATAGCATTTGGTTTACAATTTGTTTTCCCCTAACACACTTGGAGGACAGACGAAAGAGCAGCAGGTGGGAATGGCAAGAGGCAAACTAAGGAATATGATCCTGCCACAGACTCTATGACATCCAGACCCATTCCCAGCCCCTGCTTCCTCTATCCAGTGATAGTGATGGGTCAAGAGACTTGACCCACATCAAGGAGAACCTGTTCACAGAATCTGTGGACATGATTTTGGGAGATCAGTTGTTTGGGTCGATCATCAAACTGCCCTTTGGTTTCCTTTTTGTGATGTGGGGAATCTGAAGCAACTATTCTCGGGTCTTAACAATGGCTCCGGCTGCAATAATAATAATGATATTTAAGGAGATTCAACAGCCAGAGACACGTCATGTCACAGAGCCACGCAGGATGATTCAGAGCCAGAGCCCTCCGGCCTAGAGAAGTGACCCTTGATCCAAAAGGGGTGGAGCAGGAATTGGGACACTGAACCCTGCTGTGAGTTGCTCTAGGTTTTCCTGAGCCAGCCCAGCTTTTTCCACCAAGGGGAGAGAGGAGCCAGCCAGTTGTAGGGCAGAGCAGGGACTTTTTCCTCTCCTCCTCCTCATCCCCTCACTCCCCCCACACTGACCTACCTCCTTCCCCTCCCCACAGCATTTGTATATATTTGTACAGATTTATTACTCTATTTATTTTACTTGTACATATTTACTACTCTATTAATTTTGTTAATGATTTGCATATGGCTATAATTCTATTTATTCCAACAGTTTTGACACCTGTCTGCATGTTTTGTTTTGTTGTCTGTCTCCCCCTTCTAGACTTTGAGCCCACTGTTGGGTAGGGACCGTCTCTATATGTTGCCAACTTGTACTTCCCAAGCACTTAGTACAGTGCTCTGCACACAGTAAGCACTCAATAAATATGATTGAATGAATGAATGAATGAAATTGAGGCAAAACTACCATCAAAGCCTTATTGAAGGCACAACTCTTCCAAGAGGCCTTCCCTGACTAAGCCTTCGTTTCCTCTTCTCCCACTCCCTTCTGTGTCACCCTTGCTCTTGCTCCCTTTATTCACTCCTCCTCAGCTCCATAGCTCTTATTTACACATCCACAGCACTTGTAATAATAATAATGATGGTATTTGTTAAGTGCTTAGTATGTGCCAAGCACTGTTCAAAGCACTGGGGTAGATGCAAGATAATTAGGTTGTCCCAAATGGGGCTCACAGTCTTAATCCCCATTATACAGATGAGGTAACTGAGGCACAGAGAAGTTAAGTGACTTGCCCAAAGTCACACAGCTGACAAGTGGTGGAGCCAGGATTAGAACCAACAACCTCTGACACCCAAGCCCATGCTCTTTCCACTAAGCCACACTGCTTATGTCTCCCCCTCTAGACTGTAAGCTTATTGTGGGCTGGGAGCATGTCTACCAACTCTGTTATATTGTACTCTCCCTAGTGCTTAGTACAGTCCTCTGCACACAGTAAGTGCTCAAAAAATATGACTGATTGATTTGCCCAAGGTCACACAGCAGGCAAGTGGCAGAGCTGACTCCGGACCTGTGCTCTTTCCAATAGGTCACACTGCTTCATACTGTTCTCCTTCTTCTCCTTAAGAATCACCACCCTGCTTCTCCTACTCAAACCGTTATTTATTCATTCATTCATTCAATTGTATTTATTGAGCGCTTACTGTGTGCAGAGCACTGTACTAGCGCTTGGGAAGTACAAGTTGGCAACATATAGAGACGGTCCCTACCCAACAGCGGGCTCACAGTCTAGAAGGGGGAGACAGACAACAAAACAAAACATATTAACAGAATAAAATAAATAGAATAAATATGTACAAGTAAAATAAATAGAGTAATAAATACATACAAACATATATACATATATACAGGTGCTGTGGGGAAGGGAAGGAGGTAAGGCGGGGGGATAGAGGGGGGAGGAGGGGGGAGGAAGGAGGGGGCTCAGCCTGGGAAGGCCTCCTGGAGGAGGTGAGCTCTCAGTAGGGCCTTGATGGGAGGAAGAGAGCCAGCTTGGTGGATGTGGGGAGGGAGAGCATTCCAGGCCAGGGGGATGACGTGGGCCAGGGGTTGACGGTGGGACAGGCGAGAACGAGGCACGGTGAGGAGATTAGTGGCAGAGGAGCGGAGGGTGTGGGCTGGGCTGTAGAAGGAGAGAAGGGAGGTGAGGTAGGAGGGGGCGAGGTGATGGAGAGCCTTGAAGCCGAGGGTGAGGAGTTTTTGCCTGATGCGTAGGTTGATTGGTAGCCACTGGAGATTTTTGAGGAGGGGAGTACATGCCCAGAGCATTTCTGGACAAAGACAATCCAGGCAGTGGCGTGAAGTATGGATTGAAGTAGGGAGAGACAGGAGAATGGGAGATCAGAGAGGAGGCTGATGCAGTAATCCAGACGGGATAGGATGAGAGCTTGAACAAGCAGGGTAGCAGTTTGGATGGAGAGGAAAGGGTGGATCTTGGCAATGTTGTGGAGCTGAGACCGGCAGGTTTTGGTGACGGCTTGGATGTGAAGGGTGAACAAGGGAGCGGACTCGAGGATGACACCAAGGGTGCGGGCTTGTGAGATGGGAAGGATGGTAGTGCCTTCAACAGTGATGGCAAAGTTAGGGAGAGGGCAGGGTTTGGGAGGGAAGACAAGGAGTTCAGTCTTGGACATGTTGTGTTTTAGGTGGCAGGCAGACATCCAGATGGAGATGTCCTGAAGGCAGGAGGAGATGCGAGCCTGGAGGGAGGGAGAGAGAGCAGGGGCAGAGATGTAGATTTGGGTGTCATCAGCGTAGAGACGATAGTTGAAGCCATGGGAGTGAATGAGGTCACCAAGGGAGTGAGTGTAGATCGAGAACAGAAGGGGACCAAGAACTGAACCTTGAGGAACCCCTACAGTAAGGGTATGGGAGGGGAAGGAGGAGCCTGCAAAAGAGACTGAGAATGAATGACCGGAGAGATAAGAGGAGAACCAGTAGAGGACGGAGTCTGTGAAGCCAAGGTTGGATAGCGTGTTGAGGAGAAGGGGGTGGTCCACAATGTTGAAGACAGCTGAGAGATCGAGGAGGATTAGGATAGAGTATGAGCCGTTGAATTTGGCAAGCAGGAGGTCATTGGTGACCTTTGAGAGGGCAGTTTCTGTGGAATGTAGGGGATGGAAGCCAGATTGGAGGGGGTCGAGGAGAGAGTTGGTGTTGAGGAATTCGAGGCAGCGCATGTAGACGACTCGTTCAAGGCAACGACTCGACAACTCGTTCATGTCCTCGTTTATGTCTTCACCTCTTTCCTCCCTCCAATCACTTCAATCTTCTTTTTCTAACCCCTCCTTTCAGCCTGCAGCTCAGTACCCTGGCGGCAGAACTAGTTACGTGCATAGCTGGAGCTCTGGAGAGGCGTGACTAATAGATGACAGCATACTTTTGTCACGCCATATTACTGGAAGCAGAGTAAAGCCCAGCTGACAAAATTTGAGGTCTGGGTGAAATTGAAGGGCTCACCTGAACCCTGGGTTGGTTTAAGGGTGTCCTAGAGTCATGGGGATCTTAGACAAGGTTGGGTAGGGCATAGGGTCTGATTTGGGCCTGCCAGAACTGGGGCAATTCCAGGACAACCTCAGGGTTCTGGTGGACTTGGGAAAGGTCCTAGATAGATCCAGATGGATTCATTCATACTGGAATTCCTCCAGGAACCCAGTTGCCCTCCTCCCCCGCAACCCCAGATAGCTCTTAGCCCAATTCAGACCTCCCGCCTCGAGACACCAGGGCCCTGGAGATGATTCCTTGAAATCCCATAACCCCTCCCCCTCCACCACCCAACCCCACTCACAAATGC
Source organism: Tachyglossus aculeatus (assembly GCF_015852505.1). NCBI lineage: Eukaryota > Metazoa > Chordata > Mammalia > Monotremata > Tachyglossidae > Tachyglossus > Tachyglossus aculeatus. The sequence continues at coordinate 73,538,543 of NC_052070.1, forward strand.
CATGATAATCCTTGGGTACTCCTTAGGGTTGTGAGGAAAGGAAGAATCTTTTGGCATCAGAACTTCACGATTCTGAGAGTACATCTTGTTGGAACTGCCAAGATGTGTTTCTCTTGTGGAAAGTGGAAGGACTGTGTAGATTCTGCGGTGCAAGCTGCCTTCATGCCAACTCCCACAGCGAGTCTTGCAGCAGGGGCCTCTTTGGAAGTGAAAGACACTGAATGCTAACTATTAAGGGCAGAAATTTCATCCAAGGGAGTTTATAAAACTGCCTAGGGTGACATTTGACCCAGAAAAAGGCAACAGGAATTTTAGTTCCAAATCTGACCTGTACTGGGTCCTGGGCCAGTTGGCACATTAACCAATGATTGCTCCCTCATTTGGCAGCAGAAAGCAGGAGTTGGAGAGTTGTATTGTGAGATGCAGCTTGGCCTACTGGATAGAGCATGGGCCTGGGAGTCAGAGGTCCTGGGTTCTAATCTCAGCTCTGCAATTTGTCTACTATGTGACCTTGGACAAGTCACTTCACTTCTCTGTGCTTCAGTTCCCTCATCTGTGAAGTGGGGATCAAGACTGTGAGCCCTATGTGGGACAGGGACTGTGTCCAATCCGAATATCTTGTCTCTACCCCAGCACTTAGAGCAGTGCTTTGCATATAGTAAGTGCTTAACAAATACCACAGTTATTATTATTACTCTCCCAAGAGCTTAGTACAGTGTTCTGCACATAGTAAGTGCTCAATAAAAAAAACACTGAATGATTGATTGGTGCATGGAGAGGTATGGAGGCATGGGAGTCCCTGGAAGTTGAACTCCATGCCAGGTGACTTTGTCAGATGGAAAACCACTGGCAGTCATTGAACAGCAGAGTCCAGAGTCCTAATCCAATTTGGGATTCGGCCCCTGCTCTTTTTCCAAGGACTCCAGCCAGAACCAGTAAAGGGGCAAGTCTGGGCTGACCCCAAAATGAAATCAACTAGAACATTTTCACTGCCTGAGCATAAAGTAATTTAAACTCAATCCAACAACATGAACAAGAAAGATGAATGGGATTATTTTACATTTCCCTAAAATCCAGAACTTGGAACTTTTTTATTTAAACAGATGAGCAGTCTGAAGTGCTCCAATTTACAATAAACTCTTCCTTCAAAACTACTTCAGAATGTAAACTCTATAATGATAACAAAACTCCTACAAGAAATAGTTATAATGTTATAATAGTAGCAATACTTGCCTGCCTTCATTTAAAGGAAAAAAACCACTCCCTATTCTATTTATTTCACCTACCCACTCAATAATAGTGTAGTATTGTATTCCTGGTTTCTGTATTCCACTTCCTCCTTTGATGGATTGTTACCAACTGGGCAGAGGCTGACCACTGCCTAGTATTAATCACAGCACACCTATTTCCTCCACTAATGGCACTAATAATAAAAAGAAAAATATTAACCTCCCCCGCCAACCAAGAGCCTCCTCTGACAATAACACTGTGACCTTTGTTGATTACCCTTTGATTTCTTGATGAGATCTCTACTGGTCCCTTACTTCTTTCCTTTTTCACCAATTGGAATATTTCCTGCCCATTTCTGGGTTTCAGACCTCGGCTGACTGGGGCTTTAATGAATCACAAGAAAAGCCTTCTTATTTCTTAGGAAGGGAAACAGGAAACTCAACCCCCATCCCCTTTGTTAATTCCACAATGAGGCATGCTCATACGCTTCTATTTTGTTCTGCAGAACAAACCCAGCAAGGCTGTCACAGGCCATATAAATAGAACAGACAGACAGCTGTAGATGCTATAAATGGTTTCAATTGGACCTGGGTTCTTGGTGCTTAATACCTCCCTCAAGCTGTTCATGAAATACTCTAGGAGGGGTGGCAATCTGAAGCACTGGATAAATATTTTCTTCTTAGAAAAGGCAAGACAGAAAGGAAAAAAAAAATGAGTACAACTGGCAATCTGAAAAAAACTGAAGAAGAAACCCAGAGCTCTGCTAATACAATGAAAGACAAGGTCAATTTTTTTCTAATGTTACTCATGTGCTAGTGTATATGTCTGAATGTACACATACATGTGTGTGCAGGAGAGCACACCTGCACTCATGTGCAGCAAGGGGAATAGGCACAGAGAATATCTACTACCACATTCAGTGTTTTAAATAAAGGGCTGAGACAGAACAGATGAAACCAGTTGCATTATGCAAAGTTCAAGTTTCAGTGATTCCCAGCAAGGTGCAGATCAAGTTTCAGTGATTCCCAGCAAGGTGTAGATCATGCTAATCAACCTATCCTTTTCTTCCTAGAGGTAAGTTCTTTAATGGTTCTCAATCCCTCCCTCCAGGAGAGTATAGGCACAAGGGGGAATAGTTGAAATCATCAAAGAAATATTGTAAAATATTGGAGACCCAAATTACGGGAAACCAATGGCTTGCTTTCTGTCCATCTCCCCACTGCTCTCCTACCATCCATCTACCTGGGAGCAGTCATTCTCTCACAGGGTGACCCAGCCCATTTCTTCGCATCAGTAAAGATGTCAATGACTCCACCACTGATTTTTAAAAAGGCTTTCCCAAACACACGTAATGATTCTCCTATGTTTTTCTCCACAGGAACTCAAAATGGTTTTTCAATGACTATTTCATCAGTCCTTGCAATCCTCAATATGAGGTTAACTGTGTTTTTAAGGAGCAGATATGCTTTTTCAAGGTCATTCAATCGAGTAATCAGTGGTATTTATCTTGCAATTAGTGAGACAAAAGCACTGTTCTATGTGCTTTGGAGACTACAACAGGAACAGAACACACACACATATATATTATATATTATGGTATTTGTTAAGCCCTTACTATGTGCCAGGCACTGTACTAAGTGCTAGATATACACACATTCCTTAAGGAGCTTACAATTTAATGGGGAAGACAGACAAAATTATTATAAATATAGGGAACAGGAGGAAGAAATATGACAAATAGTAAAACCAGAATTAAATAATTGAATAGAGAATTAACTATACAAACATTATATATGTATGTGTGTATTTAAGTGCTGAGGATAGAAATTAAGGGCAGCTGTTGATCTGGTTTGACAAAGGTGTTGTGAGTTAATCAGGGATGGGCCTCAGGGAGGAAGTGGCAGTTTAGGCAGACTCTGATAAAGGGGAGGGCCTTGAGGTAGGAAATTTTGAGATGAGAGGCCCCCCCCCCCCCACCACAGTGAGATGGCTGACTGTATGTGAGAGTTTGGGAGTTGGTTAGAAAGTGAGCTTGGAAGGACTGATAGGGTGTGTTAGGATAAGCAGATGAAAAAATGGAGTATATAAGAGGGGAAGAGCTTGTGGGTAGTCTTGAAATCAATAGTAAAGTATTTTTTGCTTTATCTTTCTTGATCTAGTAAATCAACTTCATTGAATCATAGCAGCCTTGAGCTGGAGAGGCATCCCTATTCCTGGGGGTTTTCTGGGGTCCTGTCTTGGGATAAGAGGTCCTATGTTCACTAAGGAAGGAGATTGTACCATTGTTTGGGGGGGCTTCATGGAATGTTTAATAACTTATTCTTTCAGTCTAGCTTGCATCCTTTTTGCTATGGATGAAATTCCTTTATCTTGTCCAATAGGGAGAGGAGGTAGGGATGTGCTTGTTAGTTTCAATTTTACTCATAGGAACCTTCCAAACTTGTCAAGGTGTGCTTCTAACAAGAGTGAGTTGTTAACTTACTACCCATCTTTCTCTCTTCCAGCTCAGAAAATTCCCTCCCTTTTTCCTTTATAAATAGCTTTATGATTAAACCTTTCTAAATGCAGTCTCAAAACTACTTTTAAGTACCAGAGATTTAGTTGACCCACCTCTATACACCTGATGATGACAAATAAGGTTTCCATAGAGAAAAACAGGTTTAGTCCTGAGGTTTGAGTACTGAGAATTGCCCATTTACTTGTTTTGATGTCTGTCTCCCCCAATCTAGACTGTGAGCCTGTCATTGGGTAGAGATTGTCTCCATTGCTGAATTATACTTTCCAAGTGCTTAACACAATGCTTTGCACACAGTAAGTGCTCAATAAATACAATTGAGTGAATGACAATTGATGGTAGTAAGGGATTTTATGTAGCATCACTTATACTCTCTTCACTGTCTGTCAGGTTTCTGCTGGGGCATAGAGTTTAATGAGCAAGTAGGTTGAATTCAGCAAACTGAAATGCTCACTGAGGTTTTTTCATATCAATCACTGGTGTTTACTGAGCACTAACAGTGTGCAGTACACAGTGCTAAGGAGAGTACTGAACAAGTGAAGTGGTAGACATCTTCCCTACCCATAATGATCTTATAGTCTAGAGGGGAAGACAGGCAATATCATAAACTCTTAATACAGTGCTCTGCACAAAGTAAGCACTCAATAAATGATTGAATGAATATATAAATAATATACAGACATGTACATAAGTGCTGTGGGGTTGAGGGTGGGGTGAATATCCAATGTCCAAAGGGAACAGAGCCAAGTGCAACATGCGAAGTCATTGGGAAGTCCATTTACAGCCAAAACAGCTGAAGTTGTACTGTCAGTAAAGATGCTGTCCTGCAGCTCCATTAACTAGCAGGTAGGTATTTCTTCTTTGGGCGGGGGGGAGAGTTGATATTTGTTAAGTGCTTACTATTTGTCAAACACTGTTCTAAACCCTGGGATATGTACAAGTTCATTAGGTTGGACAGAATCCCCGACCCACATGGGGCTCAGGATCTAAGTAGGTGGGAGAATCCTTGGTAACTCTGGTGGTCTTTACTGTCTGTTGTTAGCCATTTGTTTTTATCAAGATTACTGCTGGGTCTGTCCCCTTCAGGGAATTCACCATCACTGTTGTTATTATTATATTAACATTTACTGTATGTCAAGCAGTGTTCTAAGAACTGGGGTAGATACAAGTTAATCAGTTTGGGCAGAGTCTCTATCCCAGTTGGGGCTCACATTCTTAGTAGGAGGGAGAACGGGTAATTAATCCCCATTTTACAGTTGAGGAAACTGAGGAACAGAGAAATTTAAGTGACTTGCCCTAGGTCACACATAGCAAGCAACTGGCATCACCAGAATTAAAACCCAGGTCCTCTGACTCCCAAGCTTATGCTCTTTCCACTACGTCATACTGCTTCTCCAATTTAAGTGATTCTTCAATCAAAAACCTTCACCACTAATGGCAGAGTCCCAGAAGGGATTCCCCTAATTACAGAGCTGTGGTTAGAACCCAGGGCTCCCGATTCCCAGTTATGCTCTTTCCACTGGACCAATCAATGGTATTTATGAAATGCTTACTATGTGCAGATCACTGTACTTAGCGCTTGGGAGAGTACAATACAACAGAATTGGCAGACATGTTCCCTGACCAATAGTATGTTTCCTCAGGTTATATGTGTTAAATCAATCAGTGGTATTTATCAAGCTCTTATTATGTTCAGAGTGCTGTATTAAGTGCTTGGGAGAGTACAATACACAGAGTTGGTAGTCATGTTCCCTGCCCACAAGGAGCTAACAGTTCTAGAAGAGGAGATAGGCAGTAATATAAATAAATCAATTACGGAAATCAGATTCTTTCTTACACTCTCAGCTTAAAATGTTTCTCCCTTTGGGCAAGTCAGTGATTTTCTATTTTCAAGAAATGGACTGGACAAACTTCCTATTTCATGGAAAATGGGCCTTCTGTAGGTGGCATTCAAAATCATTTCATTTCTAATTGTGCATTTTTAAGGGTATCTGTGAAGCACTTTACTATATGCCAGGTACTGTACTAAGAGTTGAGGTAGTTACACGCTACTCAGGTTGGACACAGTCCCTGTCCCACAGGGAGTTCAGAGTCTTAATCCCCATTTTACAGATGAGGTAACAGGCACAGAGCAGTTGTGACTTGCCCAAGGTCACAAAACAGACAGGTGGCAGAGCAAGGATTAAAACCCAGGTCCTTCTGACTCCTAGGCCTGTGCTTTATCCACTAGGCCATGCTACTTCTTATGTTAAACGTTAAAAGTTAGTGGAGTAACAGGGACAACTGTATAGACCATTCCCCCCTTAAACAGCACTAAAATGTCTGTCTGTTCCTAAGTCATTTCTGCTGGCATAACTGATGCAGTCAGATTTTTATTCTGATTAACACTAGAAGGAGTGTCAGGACTATGGGAGAACCAAGACAGATTCTCTTCCACACTGTTGAAGATCCACAGAGCTGTCACTTCAATTCTGGAAGCAAGAACTGTCCAGCTTTAGATGTAGGTAGGAGGAGGATAAAAACATAACTGGGGATTTCTGCAGAAAGTTGAATCTGTGGCCCTGGCATTTGAAATAGAGTGAAAAAGCCGTCTCACAAACCTACAAACTGAACAAACTCCATCTGGTTATGATCAAGACACAGGAAATAGGGATTCCTGGAGGTAGTGCTTTTTTCCCCTGAAAAAATTAATAATAATAATAATAATAATGGTATTAAGTGCTATGTGCTAAGCACTGTTCTAAATACTGGGGTAGATACAGGGTAATCAAGTTGTCCCACATGAGGCTCACACTTAATCCCCATTTTACAGATGAGGTAACTGGGGCACAGAGAAGTTAAGTGACTTGCCCAAGTTCACACAGCAGACAAGTGGTAGAGCTGGGATTAGAACCCATGTCTTCTGACTCCCAAGCTCGTGCTCTTTCCACTAAGCCATGCTACTTCTCTGTTGATCCCCAAAGTCACATTGGGCCAACTTCTGGGTCTGAACCTGATTGCCATCAGGTGGGAAGGGTGGGAAGAGGGTAAAACACCTCAAAAGACTTATTCCCAGATTTAGGAGAGGCTGCCTTTATGACAGCAGGTCAACAGAAAATTCCAGGGGGAAACAGGGAGCAGAGTTTACATCATTATATGCTAGTTATTTGCTTTTAAATAAAATGTGCAGTGATTATGAGGGAATAACACCACCAGACACAAGGCTAGAAGGCTCTGAACACCTCCTATATCTCATGTATAGTTTTCCAGCTTGCTATTTGTCCCTCTTGTATTCCCTAAATTGTTGACCACTGACATTAATTGAGGTCTTGCTGTGTTCTCATCACCTTGTCTCTTAATGGGACTAGCAGAGAACTGTCAGGTCATTTTTACATGACTACTTGATGTTTCAGGTGTGTCAGAACATTTAAACAAAATTGCCAAGTACTGAGTCCCTTCAGTGGGGCCTTTGCTGACTCATTGTATGACCTTGGACAAAGCTCTTAAGCCCTCTGTACCTCATTTACTTCTGCAAAAATAGGCATAGTCCCTCTTGTTTATAAAGTTCTCTGAACTGGATCACTTGTAAATTTCAGTGCAAAGTTTCCATTCAGTTCAATCAAATTTATTCAGCCCTTACTGTGTGCAAAGCACTTGGGAGTGTAAAATACAACAATAAACAGACACATTCCCTGAACCCAGTGAGCTCACCATTGCTTGTAACATTTTCCTAAATATTGAGGAATGTTTTCATAGAAATAGTCATATATACAATATTACATTTAAACATTTTTCTTTAACTTTTCTCATTTTAAGGTAATATAGTCTTCAAAACCAAAATGACACCAGATTTAAGATAATCCCTCCCCCAATTTGACACTTTATGTGGTGCTTTAGAATAGGAAAATAATTTTATACTGGAAATCTCTCTCTCTGTCTCTGTCTCCCTCTCTCTTTCTCTCTCTGTCCCTCTCTCTCCCCCCTCCCTCCTTCCCCCCACCCATTCATTATCACACATGGCATCTCTGTCTTTCATTCCTCTTAAAGACAGGTCTGGGTCAATAAAGACCCAAAGTGGATTTTGAACCTGACAGTGGTAGGAAGCTGCACAGTCAAAAACATTCTGAAGAAAGCTTCAATCTCAGTAGTGGCAGAGAAGGAGGTGAACTTAAAGCCCACTTGGGGTTTTTTTTTGGCTGCAGGTTTCTTTACTACTGTGGTGTTCAAAGCCTGTTTCAGGGCTTGGTTGCTCTAAAGTCTAAAATGGGTTTTGGACTTCACAGGGAAATGCCAGGCACAGATATGAAAAAAGACAAGGAGGAGGTATTGAACTCTATGGCTGTCGAGAGCTGTGGGGACATGAAGCCCAGGAGAAGAAAACTGCTCAGCAGGCAGAGAAGACTCAGTCCAGAGAGGAGGTTGACGACAGAAGAATAGTGAGGAGTAAGCTGCTTTGGACTGGGTCATTTACCAAAGCTGCAATGCTTAGGCGATGCATGGTTTTTGCTAAAAATAGTATTCAAAGCTGACTGTACAGAAACAGGTCTTTCATCAAGAAAGGCTGCTGTGACGCTTCCCTTTCTTTCTCAAAGAAGGCTGTTTAGCATAGAGAGCCCACTGTTAGTCAATTCTCAATTTCACAGTGTGAGGACCACTTCTACAGCTTTTACTCTTTCTTTCCTTTCTCTTAGTGTCCCAAGCACTGGCTGCCTCAGCAACAGAAATTTTCAAAATTCCACCAAACCCCCCCCCCCCCCAAACCCTTCCTCCAGCAATTTTGCCAATATTACACCCTGAGCAACTGAAGAATCCATTGTATTCTTCAGAGACTTTACAAATATCACACTTCATTTTCACAATGTAGAAAAAGAGGATTTTAGTTACTTTCACTTATTTACACTAATTTGTTCATTATTTATGAGCAGAAAGTACAAAACCCCAGAGTGGGGTCAAATCTCGGGCAAGAAATTTCCAGAGAACCATTGACATACAAGAGATAACACAGCAGCATGAGCTCAGCAAATGGAAGATTAATTAAAATCCTTTCTTTTTCTGCACGTGTATTGAAATCTAACCCAATCCAAACTGATATTCAAACCTCAAAGAAATCTAGAGCACAGCTAAAACACATCTTGAGTGAAGTACAGTGTTTATTGTAATGATTGAGAATAGTTATTTTTTTATTTCAGCTTGTGAAAAAACAAATAATCAAATGTGTTTTGGGAGAGGGAGAATCCTGGATGTCTCAGGTAAACTGTGAAATATGAAGAAAATGAGCCAACTCGGCAGATGCTTCCTGTTTCAGGCAGCAGTGATTACATTACATTGATTACATTAAAAATGACAAAATCAGCAGCCTTGATCCTTTTCCCACAGTCACAAAAGCAGCCTGGGAGCAGCCTTTGTGACCTCTGGGATAAAATCACCTTCAAGCTCTAACAAGCCTAACGATAGAAATTATTGGGTTCTCGGGAGTCAAGAATGGGCTAGCAACATTGCACAGTTCTCGATTTCCAGTATGGGGGTTAGCAGCAGCTCAGAATCAAGTGATCAATTTTATTTGTTGAGTGGTTACTATGTGCAGAGCTCTGTACTAAGCGCTTGGGAGAGTAAAATACAACAGAATTAGCAGACATGTTCCCTACCCATAATGAGACCACCTCTGTCCACTTCCCCCTCCTGCAGGGGGTTTCTCCCCAGTACAAATAGCTCCTTGTGGGTAGCCATAATCTGTATCTTCTCTTTTGTATTGTAATCAATCAATTGTATTTACTGAGCATTCACTGTAAGCCCCCTGGGGGACAGGGACTGTGTCCAACCTGATTTGCTTGAATCCATCCCAGTGCTTAATGCAGTGCCTGGCACATAGTAAGCCCTTAACAAATATTGTAATTAATTAAATTACTTAATATTAATATCTGTCTCCCACTCTACTCTGTTAGCTTGTGGTGAGTTGGGAATGTGTCTGGTCATTCATTCATTCATTCGATTGTATTTATTGAGCATTTACTGTGTGCGGAGCACTGTACTAAGTGCTTGGAAAGTACAATTTGGCAACAGATGATTTGATATTAATATCAATTTATTTGTATTTATTGATATATTGTACTCTTCCAAGCGGTTAGTATAGTGGTCTGCACACAGTAAGTGGTCAATAAATATGAATAATAATAATGATGGCATTTATTAAGCACTCACTATGTGCAAAGCACTGTTCTAAGCGCTGGGGAGGTTACAAGGTGATCAGGTTGTCCCACAGGGGGCTCACAGTCTTAATCCCCATTTCACAGATGAGGTAACTGAGGCCCAGAGAAGTTAAGTGACTTGCCCAAAGTCACACAGCTAATTGGTGGAGCCAGGATTTGAACCCCTGACCTCTGACTCCAAAGCCTGTGCTCTTTCCACTGAATGAACACCCCTTTTTTCCTCTCCTCGCCCTCCTAATAATAATAATAATAATAATAATAATAATACATGGCATTTGTTGTGCTTACTATGTGAAAAGCACTGTTCTAAGCACTGGGGAGGATACATGGTGATTAGGTTGTCCCACGTGGGGTTCACAGTCTTAATCCCCATTTTACAGATGGGGTAACTGAGGCCCAGAGAAGTTAAGTGACTTGCCCAAAGGCACCCAGCTGATAACTGGCAGAGACTGCATTAGAACCCATGACCTCTGACTCCAAAGCCCAGGCTCTTTCCACTGAGCCGCGCTGCTTCTGTCAAATACCACTGACTGACTAAACTGGCCCCCATAGCTGACTGGATGCCCCCCAGGCTAACTGGCCTACTCACCCCCCCCCACCCTCTACCCTACCTCCTTCCCCTCCCCACAGCACTCGTGTATATCTGTACGTATTTATTACTCTATTTACTTTATTAATGATGTGTCTAAAGTTATAGTTCCATTTATTCTGACGGTATTGACACCAGCCTTCTTGCTCTGTGTTGTTGTCGTCTGTCTCCCCCTTCTAGACTGTGGGCCCGCTGTTGGGTAGGGACCGTCTCTATATGTTGCCGATTTGTACTTCCCAAGTGCTTAGTACAGTGCTCTGCACACAGTAAGCGCTCAATAAATTCATTCATTCAATCATATTTATTGAGCAATTACTGTGTGCAGAGCACTGTACTAAGCGCTTGGGAAGTACAAGTTGGCAACATATAGAGACGGTCCCTACCCAACAGCGGGCTCACCGTCAATAAATACGATTGAATGTATTTATTACTCTATTTATTTATTTTATTTGTACATATTTATTCTATTTATTTTATTTTGTTAATCAAGCAATCGTATTTATTGAGCGCTTACTGTGTGCAGATCACCGTACTAAGCGCTTGGGAAGTACAAGCTGGCAACACATAGAGACAGTCCCTACCCAACAGTGGGCTCACAGTCTAGAAGGGGGAGCCAGAGAACAAAACCAAACATACTAACAAAATAAAATAAATAGAATAGATAGGTACAAGTAAAATAAATAGAGTAATAAATATGTACAAACATATATACAGGTGCTGTGGGGAAGGGTTTTGTTCTGTCTTCCCCCTTCTAGACTGTGAGCGCACTGTTGGGTAGGGGACCGTCTCTATATTCCTGTCCCCCTCTCCATCCCCCCCCATCTTACCTCCTTCCCTTCCCCACAGCACCTGTATATATGTATATATGTTTGTACATATTTTTTACTGTATTTTATTTGTACATATCTATTCTATTCATTTTATTTTGTTAGTATGTTTGGTTTTGTTCTCTGTCTCCCCCCTTTTAGACTGTGAGCCCACTGTTGGGTAGGGACCGTCTCTATATGTTGCCAATTTGTACTTCCCAAGCGCTTAGTACAGTGCTCTGCACATAGTAAGCGCTCAATAAATACGATTGATGATGATGATGATGTGGCCAGCTTGTACTTCCCAAGCGCTTAGTACAGTGCCCTGCACACAGGAAGCGCTCAATAAATACTATTGAATGAATGAATGCATGAGCACCAGCCAGAAAGCGCAGGCTTCTCGGCCGAACTCGCGGCTGAGGTGACGGGGGAGGAGAGGCGCGCGCCGGCGCAGTAGCGCCCTCCCCCCCCCGGCCTGCCGCCAGCACGCGCCGCCCATTGGCCGTCTCGAGGCGCGAGGGCTCGGCGGCCTCGTCGGCCTCAGGCACCGTCATGGCGGAGCCAGGAGAGGCGGCGGCGGCGGCCTTTTCTTGCGACCAATGGCCGCTGCAGCGCTATGGCCGTTTCGTGGTCGTCGGGCCCGACGAGCCGAACCAGTCCGAAGAGGAGCGCGGAAGCCTGGAAGAGGCTGGGCCCGGCCGCAGTCCTTCCCTCGCCTGGAAGGTGAGGCCCCGGGGGTTGGGCGGCTTCTCAGGTGCCCTCATCCCCTCAGGCCTCGAGTGGCCATAATAATAATAATAATAATAATAATAATAATGACATTTATTAAGCGCTTACTATGTGTAAAGCACTGTTCTAAGCACCGTTTTTTAGACTGTGAGCCCACTGTTGGGTAGGGACCGTCTCTATATGTTGCCAATTTGTCCTTCCCAAGCGCTCAGTACGGTGCTCTGCACATAGTAAGCGCTCAATAAATTCGATTGATGATGATGATGAAGCACCGGGGAGGTTACAGGGTGATCAGAGGCGTTTCTAATGGCGAAAGGCATCCTGTGGCCATCGCGGCCCAACTCCTCCGGGATCCAAGTGAGTGGCTGGCCTGCGAAGCCATCTCTGGGCACTTCAGAAAGCAGGCCCTTCTGCTCTGATGTGGGTACTTGGTGGACGCACTTAGCTGTGTGACTTTGGGCAAGTCACTTCACTTCATCATCATCATCAATCGTATTTATTGAGCGCTTACTGTGTGCAGAGCACTGTACTAAGCGCTTGGGAAGTACAAGTTGGCAACATATAGAGACAGGCCCTACCCAACAGTGGGCTCACAGTCTAAAAGGGGGAGACAGAGAACAAAACCAAACATACTAACAAAATAAAATAAATAGAATAGATATGTACCAGTAAAATAAATAAATAAATACAGTAATAAATATGTACAAACATATATACATATGTACAGGTGCTGTGGGGAAGGGAAGGAGGTAAGATGGGGGGGATGGAGAGGGGAACTATGTTGCCAACTTGTACTTCCCAAGCGCTTAGTACACTGTGTGCTTACTGCACACAGTGGGCACTCAATAAATGCGATTGATTGATTCTCTGGGCCTCAGTTACCTCCGCTGTAAAACGGGGATGAAGACTGTGAGCCCCGCGGGGGGCAACCTGATCACTTTGTAACCCCCCAGCGCTTAGAACAGCGCTTCATTCATTCGTTCATTCCGTCGTATTTAGCGAGCGCTTACTGTGTGCAGGGCACTGTACTAAGCGCTTGGGAAGTAGGGAAGCAGCATGGCTCAGCGGAAAGAGCCCGGGCTTTGAAGTCAGAGGTCATCGGTTCAAATCCCGGCTCCGCCACTGGTCAGCTGTGTGACTTTGGGCAAGTCACTTCATTTCTCTGGGCCTCGGTTACCTCCTCTGTAAAATGGAGATTAAGACTGTGAGCCCCACGTGGGGCAACCTGATCACCTTGTAAATTCCCCAGCGCTTAGAACAGTGCGTTGCACATAGTAAGTGCTTAATAAATGCCATCATTATTATTATTATCAGGTTGTCCCAAAGGGGGCTCCCAGTCTTAATCTCCATTTTACAGATGAGGTAACTGATGCCCAGAGAAGTGAAGTGAGCTGACAATTGGCAGAGCCGGGATTTGAACCCAGGACCTCTGACTCCCAAGCCCGTGCTCTTTCCACTGAGAAGCAGCGATGGCTCGGAGGAAAGATCCCTGGCTTGGGAGTCCGAGGTCCTGGGTTCTAATCCCGCCTCCGCCACTTCATTCATTCATTCAGCCGTATTTATTGAGCGCTTACCGTGTGCAGAGCTTGGCCAGTACAAGTCGGCAACATATTGGCTCACAATCTAGATTTATATAGCTATGATTCTATTTATATAGCTATAATTCTATTTGTTCTGACAGTTTTGACACCTGTCCACATGTTTTGTCTTGTTGTCTGTCTTCCCCTTCTATTTATGTAGCTGTAATTCTATTCTGACGGTTTTGACACCTGTCTACATGTTTTGTCTTGTTGTCTGTCTCCCCCTTCTAGATTGTGAGCCTGTTGTTGGGTAGGAACCATCTCTGTATGCTGCCGATTTGTTCTTCCCAAGTGCTTAGTACAGTGCTCTGTCCACAGTAAGCGCTCAATAAATACGGCTGAATGAATGAATGTATGAATGGGTGGGTGACTGACCACCTCCCCCGCAATGGTTTTCAAAGTTTTTTGCTGACCTCCCTCCCTCCGGTCTCTCCCAACTCCAGTCCATACTTCACTCTGCTGCCCCCAGTATTTTTCTGAAAAAAGTTCAGTTTATGTTATATTGGTCTTCTCATTCTGTCAGTAGCCATCAAGTTCAACCACTTGAATTTATATGGGTTTTTCCTTTGAAACCCTGTTTGTTTAATAACAATAATAGTGGTATATGTTAAGTACTTCTTATAAGCCAAGGTTTGGGGTAGGGGCAAGATAATCAGGTTGGATACAGTCCTTGTACAATATGGGGCTCACAGTCTTATGGGGAGAAAGAACAGGAAACATCCCCACTTTTACAGATGAAGAAACTGAGGCACTGAGAAGTTAAAGTCGTACAGTAGACAAACGGCAGAGCTGGAATTAGAACCCAGGTCTTTTGACTCTCGGGACGGTTCTCTTACTATTGGACCACACTACTCCTTGTGAAGGAGACTGAATGCCCAGAGAGGTAAAAGGCAAGCCAGGCAAGAACTGTGTAAATAAAATCAATATTGGATAATGTTTCTGGGAGAAGGGTGGGATTAATAATAATAATTATAATAATAATAATAATTATTATTATTATTGTATTTGGTAAGTGCTTACCATGTTCCGGGCACTGTACTAAGTGCTGGGATGGATACAAGCAAGTCAGGTTGGACACAGTCCCTTGTCCTACATGGGGCTCACAATCTCAATCCCCATTTTACAGATGAGGAAAATGAGGCACATATAAATTAAGTGACTTGCCCAAGGTCATACAGCAGACAAGTGAGGGAGGCAGAATTAGAACCCGTGACCCTCTTACTCCTAGGCCTGTGCTCTGTGCACTACACTGTGCTGCTTAGGTTGGCCAGTTATATTTCATTTTTTAAAAAGGCCATTGGTCACCCTGAAGTAAGCATTCTTGGTGGACTGAAATGTACAGAAATCAGGTGGTAAGGGGTTAAGATAGGAGTTCAGAAGAGAAGTGAAAGTATCTAGTCTATACAACCTTTTCAAGGAGTTTGGACAGGAATAAGACCACCTTGATGAGGTGATACCTGAAGTGGGCAGATGTATCCAGAGAAAATTTTTTTAATGTAGGGGAGACTTGAGATGTTTGAAGGCAGTGGGGAAGAAGCCATCGGAAAGGGAGTGTTTGGAAGATGGAGGTTAAGAAAGGAAGAAGTGCGGAAGCAGGTAATTTTGGAAGGTGAGAAGAAATGGTGACAGATGCACAGGTAGAGTGAAAGTTTTGGCAGCTGGCAGAAAACCTCGAGAGGTGGCTGAAAGATTGGAAGAATGAATGTGGTAAAGTCTTTGGGACTCTACTTTTTGGCTTCAATTTCCCCCTGACTACCTTGTCAACTTTGTGATGAGATGGGGAGGAGGGAGTTAGAGATCTGGAATAAGGTAATTGGTGGGGACAGTGAGTGTGGGAGGCAATGAGAGAGGAAAAGTAGTGTTGCTAATCAGAAGTAAGGGCAGAGTTGTAGCAGGCAAGGGTGAATTTGAAGAGGGAGAAGTCAGCATGGTGTCGGGATTTCTGCCAACAAAGTGCAAGAGCAGCGGAAGAGGGCTGTGAAGGTGATCACTGCTGGGGGATAGTAATTGGAGAGTGACACGTCAGTGGGGCAAACGCGTAGAGTTCAGGGGAGAGCTGTTGAGGGTGTAGATTTGTGCATTCAAGAAACGTGAGGGCTGGGAGATAGTCCATGAGGGTTATGATAGCATAGGGTAAGTGGAGGCCATTTAAAGATTGGAGATCAATCAACTGATCGTATTTATTGAGCACGTACTATAATAATAATAATGATGGCATTTATTAAGTTCTTACTATGTGCAAAGCACTGTTCTAAGCGCTGGGGTGGATACAAGGTGATCAGGTTGTCCCACGGGGGGCTCACATTCTTAATCCCCATTTTACAGATGAGGCAACTGAGGCCCAGAGAAGTTAAGTGACTTGCCCAAAGTCACACAGCTGACAATTGGTGGAGGTGGGATTTGAACCCAGGACTTCTGACTCCAAAGCCCGTGCTCTTTCCACTAAGCCACACTGCTACTATATGCCGAGCACTGTATTAAGTGCTTGGGAGAGTACAGTACAAGAGAGTTAGCAGACATATTCTCTGTCCATAACCAATTTATAGTCTAGAGGGTGAGGCAGATATTAATATTAATAAATGAGTAATTTATAGTATATAGCATTATATTATTATGGTAAAATTTATAGTATAATATGTAATTTGAAGATATATACATAAGATCTGTGGGGTTGGGAGTGGGGAGAATATCAAATGTCCAGAGGTCACAGAATGAGGTGCATAGATGAGAGTGAGCTGGGTAAAAGAGAGCTTAATCTCAGAAGGCCTCTGAAGATCTCTGCAGGCAGGAGGAGTTAAGTTTTTTTAAGATAGAAATGTCAAACCTAGGAATAAACTGAATGGTAGTGAAAGGTAATAGTTTGAGAAACAAAATTAACTTGTCATTTTTAAAGGAAGGTAACTTGGTAATAAGAGAAAGTGAACAATTTTGTTTGAGGTCTGAAATTTAATCTATCTGCTGCAGTGTGATGTTGGGTACAGATGAAATGTAAATCTTCACTTAGATTTTTCTGTCTCATCTGCTTGTTTTATCCTTTGAATCAGGATACTTATAGTAAATGAGTCATGTATTTGGTTCCTCGTAATATACTTTGAACTGATAAGTTTGGGAATAATAAAAATGAGTTTGAAATCTATATCTGAATTAGTTTTGTCAAGATTTTCATATTGTGAAGGTTCAAAATAAATTTATTCATTTGTGGAAAAACTCACTAGAAATAGAAACAAAATTATTTAAGTGACAACTGAGACAATAAATCAGGTTTTAAAGAAAGGAGTATGTAATAAAAGAATATGAATAGATGGTTCTGACTTTTAATATTAGGGATGTAGAGAACATGGCAAATTGTTTTCTCCTTGTTTGCCACCATTGAGCATATATGGCAACTGGAACAGCATTATAATTCTCTTTCTATTTCAGATGAATTTTTCCCATGAAACTTTGTGGTTTTTTGGAGACCATAGTAACAGATGGAATTCAGTCTGGACAAATGTAGTGCAGTGCCTGCTGGCAAAAATAGTCTAAACTCTTACATGCTGATGGATTTTTTTCATTTGTCCTCGGAGGAGAAAAAAATCAGAGGCGTCCTGAAAAGTTCAGTCGTGATGCTTGCCAACAAGCAGTAATTTGAATGAAAGAAAATGTATAAATTATAGCTCAGTCTGTCATTAAGAAAGATTAAACTAGGCTCCTCCCATATCTGGGCTTTGGAGAATTAGTCCTAGCTCCTTATGCTAGCTCTTATGTATTTCTACCCATTCTCATCACATATGAGTGTACATATATTCAGTTGTTCAATTATTCTGATTTTTCATTTGGGCACATTTGTTCTACTCCTGTTTTTCCTCTGGCCCTCACTATTTGTAACAGTCTTGTATGTCTCGGTTTATATTTGACTGTAAGCTCCTTGTGGGCTGGCAGCATGTCATATGCTTCTATTGTACATTCTCAAGGGCCAATTTCAAGGCCTTGCACTTGGTAGATGTTATTACTAGTACCAGTACTACTAGTGAGTTGCTTTGGGTCACCATTGTGGCATATTAAAAATCTAAAGAGCTGCAAATAGTAAAAGATGTTGGCACTAAATTTTCCTCTGGAGAGTCATTTCTAGGACTTTTGTCATGAAAAAGGGGAGAACTGGAAGGTATTGGAGATTTAGAGGTTTACAAGATAGAGAAAATGGATTGTCCCTTTTATCCAGTTACCCAATACAGTGCAAGGACTAGGTTTCTTAGACTGTGAGCATGTTGTTGGGTAGGGATTGTATCTGTTGCCGAATTATACTTTCCAATTGCTTAGTACAGTGCTGTGCACACAGTAAGTGCTCAATAAATACAATTGAATGAATGAATGGAAGGTATATTTAGGGTGACCTGAAAGAAATATTGTACTTCCAGCTGAATGCAGTCTATCTATGATTGTTAATTGAGGTGACTACGTCAAATAGTGTAGCTGGATTTTAAAAGGGCTGGATAATTCCATGACCAATAATGATGTTTATAGATGTGTGGTAAAATCAAGGTAATCAAATCTCACGCTTTGATGCGTAAGCTGATTGCTGTAGGAATCTGCAAGGACGTTTCCCTGTACGTAGCACCTCTCATTTAGCAAGGTGCATAATAGGATGACTTTCATTTGCTTTTCTAAAAGGAAAATAGTGAAGTTGATGGTTTAGCTCCCCATATATATTGCGGTCATTTTAATTAATCTTCAAGTTTAACATGAGTGTCCATTATATAAGTAGGAAGGCAGCTACTGCCCTACTTGATGTCTTTTGCATATTGTTCGTACTTTTCCATACAAAAAGAAGAATTGGTCCACATGTAGAGAGCTCTGGCTTTTTCTGAAAGATTTCAGCTATACAGAGCAGTGGCAGGAGAGAACTTAAAAGTTATTTTAATTTCTTCCATGAATTGACAAATATTATTATTAGTGGCATTTGTTAAGTTCTTATTATGTGCCAGGCACTGTGTAAGTGCTGGGGTGGGTATGAGTAAATCAGGTTAGACAAAGACCCTGTCTAACGTGTGGTTCATAGTCCCAAGGTAACTGAGGCCTAGAGAAGTTAAGTGACTTGCCCAAAGTCACACAGCAGATAAGTGGCAGAGCCAGGATTAGAACCCATGACCTTCCGACTCCCAGGCCCCTGCTCTATCCATTATACTACCCTGCTTCTCTTAAGCAGATTAAACATAAACTCTGCAGTTATTTTCACATTTTTGTCCATTTAATCTATCAGTGATATTTATTGAGTGCCTACTAAGTGATAAGCACTGAAGTAAGCACTAGGGAGAATACAACAGTGCCAGACATTTGTTTCCTGCTCTTCAGGAGCCTCTAATTTAATGAACAAACTAGACAAAATTTTTTGCAGGTACTGGAGGCTGGAGGAAGAACAAGGGAAAAGCAGGATCTAGTAGTTATTCCAGGATGCAACAACTGAGCAGATACTTGAATATTCAGATAAATATATAAATGGAACACCTATACATAAAAATATCCTTATATTCATGAATGCTGAGAATAGGAATAAAGTGTACAGGTGCTAAAAATGGAAGTTACGCTGCTGTGATACGGGTGCGGTGAATTAAGTGGGAGGCAGTGGTCTGCAGTGATTCACATAAATGAACAAAGAGTGGCTGCAAATGCTTCTGTGCCTGATCAAGGGAGGTGGAACTGAGAATAGTGGAAGGGAGAAGGATCATGCAGTTCTATAACAAATGAGTTTTATGTCATAGAAAAAAAATGTAGTAATCAGGAATTCAATGGAAATGAATGGGTTGGGGGTAGTTCAAAGACTCGCTCTCTTGCCAGGAACTCCCTCCCCCTCCATAACCAACAAACCACCATTCACCCCCTCTTCAAAGCCATTCTAAAATCCAGTCTCCTCCTGGAAGTCTTTCTTGACTAACCTCTCATCTCACCATCCTATTCTCCCCTTCTGTGTTTCCTATGCACTTGAACTGGTACCCATTAAGCACTATGATACTCATCCCACCCCCAGCACATATAAATATATATATATATAGACCCTTACACTTTCTCTTTCTCTCTGTCTCTCTCTGTCTCTTTCTTTCTCTTCCTCTCTCTCTTTTTCTTTCTTCCCTACTTTTTTCCTTCCTTCTTTTTTTCCTTCCTTCTTTCTTTTCTTCCTTCTTTCTTTCCTCCTTTCATTTGTTAAATGCTTACTATGTGTCAAACACTGTTCTAAGCACTGTTCTAAGCAGCATGGCTCAGAGGAAGGAGCATGGGCTTGGGAGTCATAGGTCACACTTGTCAGCTGTGTGACTTTGGGCAAGTCACTTAACTTCTCTGTGCCTCAGTTCCCTCATCTGAAAAATGGGGATTAAGACTGTGAGCCCCATATAACTTCCATAAAAACTTCCATTTTTAGCACCTGTACACTTTATTCCTATCTCAGCATTCATGAACATAAGGATATTTTTATGTATATGTGTTCCATTTATATATTTATCTGAATATTCTAGAAGCAGCGTGGCTCAGTGGAAAGAGCCCGGGCTTTGGAGTCAGAGGTCATGGGTTCAAATCCCGGCTCCGCCAATTGTCAGCTGTGTGACTTTGGGCAAGTCACTTAACATCTCTGTGCCTCAGTTCCCTCATCTGTAAAATGGGGATTAAGACTTTGAGCCCCCCTTGGGACTACCTGATCACCTTGTAACCTCCGCAGCGCTTAGAACAGTGCTTTGCACATAGTAAACGCTTAATAAATGCCATCATTATTATTATTATTATTATTATTATATGGGACAACCTGATTACCTTGTATCCCCCAGCGCTTAGAACAGTGCTTGGCGCACATAGTAAGCGCTTAACAAATGCCATCATTCCGACTTGTACTTCTCAAGCACTTAGTTTGGTGCTCTGCGATTGAATGAATGAATGAACAAATACAAGCTAATCAAGCCAGATACAGTCCCTGTTCCATATGGGGCTCACGGTCAGGTAGGAGGGAGAATAGGTTTTGGATCCCCATTTTGCAGTTGATGAAACTGAGGTACAGAGAAGTGAAGTGACTTTCCTGAGGACACACAGCAGCAAGTAGCGGAACTGGTATTAGAACCCCGGTCCTCTGCCACCCAGACCTGTGCTTTATCCAGGAGGCCATGCTGCTTCCCCTATCTGTAATTACAGGAATCTGTAATTCCTCTATCTGAAATATGTCATGGGGAAGTCACTTAACTTCCCTGCTCCTCAGTTTCCTCAACTGTAAGATGGGGATTAAATATCTGTTCTCCCTCCCATTTAGACTGTGATTTATCTGTAATTTATTGTAATATCGGTCTCCCCCATTAAATTGTAAGATTCTTTATTATTCATATTTGTGCTTACTGTGTGTAAAGCACTGTACTAAGCGCTTGAGCACTATACAAAGTGCTTGAGCACTGTACTAGGGTTCTTTAATAATAATAATGATAATGATAATAATAATAGTATTTGTTAAGCGCTTACTATATGCCAAGCACTGTTCTAAGTGCTGGGGAAGTTACAAGATTATCAGGTTGTCCCACGTGTGGCTCACAGTCTTGATCCCCATTTTACCGATGAGGTAACTGAGGCACAGAGAAGTTGTTAATTGCCCAAAGTCACACAGCTGACAAGTGTGATTACAGCTGGGATTAGAACCCATGACCTCTGACTCTCAAGCCCATGCACTTTCTCCTAAGCCATGCTGCTTTAGGGCAGGGATCATATTTACCAACTCTATTGTATTGTACTCTCCCAAGTGCTTAGTACAGTGCTCTGCATAGAGTAATTGCTCTGGAAGTAGTGCGATGGACCACAAACCTGGGAGTCAGAGGACTTGGATTCTAATCCCAGCTCTGCCACTTTTCTGCTGTGTTGCCATGGGGAAGTCATGTTACATGTTCCCTGTTACTCATTTTCCTCAACCGTAAAATGGGGATTAAATATCTGTTCTCCCTCCCATTTGGACTGTGAGCTCCATGTGGGACAGGGACTGGGTCCAACCTGATTAACTTGTATCTGGTTGTATGTGGGTTGAAGGAGAAATATGAATCAAGTATATTGCCAAGACTGTGGGCTTGTGAAATAGGGAGGGTAGTAATGGTGTCAACAGTGATGGGCTAGTCATGGGGAGGAGAGGATTAGGGTGGGAAGATGAGGAGTTCAGTTTTGGAGATGTTGAGTTTGAGATGTTGGAGGGACAACCAAGTAGAGGTCTCTTGGAGGCAGAAGGAAATACAGGATTTTCCTAAAGGAGAAAAGTCAAGTCTGGAGAGGTAGATTTAGGAATCATGCTTTCCCAAAGGCACAACTAGATGGAAGTTGAAACTGTGGAAGTGGATAAGCTCCCCAAGGGAGAAAGTGTAAATGGAGAATAGGAGGAGTCCCAGAACTGAGCTTTTCGCAAAAGGAGAATCTGGAGGAACAAATTGAAAATATGTTAATTAGAATACAGATGACACTAATAACTGTGGAAGCCAAAAATACTGGTGTTATTTTCAATCAGCTCCTTGAGCCGTTCTATCAGTGTCATTTATGAGGCGTGCTTAGTATCAAATCAAGCCTGGATTATCTCTCTACAGAAATGTTCACACCCCTCCTCAAAAATCTCCAGTGGTTTATAGTAAGTGTGACCCATAAGAAAAAACATTCTTTTTGAATTTCAGCTAGTTGTTGTGGGTCACGTAGGGTCATGTGTGCATGATAATATCCTTAAGGACAGAAATGAAACAACACAAAATGCAGACCAGGCAAAGATTGGATATTCAAGACAAGGTCTTAATCACATAGTATCCATTCGTATCAAACAGGATTTAAAGAACAATTTTGTATAGTGTCTATATGACACTTTCCGTGTAATACTAGATTTGGCCTTTGGCACTAAAGTAATTGCAGGATACACACAAATGGAAAGGAGTTCAAAGAAGAGCTTCAAAAGTGACTTGGAAGATGTAAAAGATAAGGGATATTTGCCATATTTCCAGTAATCTTTATAAGAATGACTTTATAAAAAAGATTAAAGGAATTCTAGCATGGAACCTTAATTATCCAAGGTAAATAGTATGGTGAGTACTTTGGTTACTTTAAAACTAGATCACTAAGGAATGATTACATAATATGCCTAGTTTTGGGGGAAAAATATGGTGTCAACGGAATGATATGTGTGTACCACACAAAGTAAAATTTAGTCTGAAGGTCTTTAACCATGTAGAATGTAATCTTTTGCCTTCTCTTTGCTGTGGCATTCCTTTTACCTGGATAATCCAGAAGCTTTGGTTAACCAAGGCAGTATTGGAAATTAACCATGCTACTCTCAGATGACAGATGTGAAGGCAAGGGGAAAAGCAACTTTGCAAGATATTCACTGGTAGAGTGAAAATATTGAAGGAAAACACTTATTATTAAGATGAGTCCAAGATCACAATATATAGCCCCAATATCTACATTTAGGTAACTGAGTTGCCCCCAGAGAAGTGGTGGAAACTCTTTTATATTTGGCAATTTAAAAATTATACTGTGTTTGCACTAGAGCAAGGGTGAATGGAGTACAGTCCATACTTAATCCCCAATAGTTCGTTCTATCTGGCCATACCACTATATAGATATATCTATATAGATATATTTTATATTACCTTATTATTAAATACTTTATGAGTGGAGCCCTCAACAGTTTATTAATCTCAATAAGTGGCCCTCCAGCCTACATCAGTTTCCATCCTTGCAATTACTGGGCTATATTACTGGGAGTGTGCCCTGCAAAGAGGGTGAGCTAAGGGACTTGAGTTGTCTTTTGCAACTGAAATTGTACAAAATTATGTACAATTATGTGTTTTTTGTAGAAATTTAGGGAGTCTTTTAGTCCCTTTCATTCTCTCTTTCTCACCTTTATAGAAAATTTGGATTTTTTTCCCTCTAAATTGTTGGTATTTTGTTTTTGTGTTAACTAAATCCAGTGTAGTGCAAAGAAAACAATCCTGGGGGTGCATATTCTATTTAATTTATTTAGTACAGGATTATATTTGCCACATGAATATAAGTGGGGTTCTGTTGTTTTATAAGGAGTTTTTGTCTTAAGATTTATGTCCCAAACAACTGATGCAGTTATTTAACTTATATACCACTGAATTAGGTGGTCAAAATGCATCAGGGATACTTGTCTGGAACAGTCTGATTATGAAAAATAATCTGGTAGTTTAGTTTCTTGGTCTACATAAATGACTTAGATATTTTAGTTAAAGCATTGTAAAATAATAGCTGAAGAGCCTTCCCTACAAAATGCCTTTCTTTCTTCCATTAAACTTGCCTTGGAAACTTTCGTGGCTGAGTCTTCATATGACTTGGTGTGGTAACCTTGTTCTTCTGATTCTTAAATCAGAATAACATTATAGAGGACCAGTGCAGTGGTTCTGTAGGCCATAGGAAATGGAAATAGTAGTAATTTAGGTAAAAAACAAAAACTCATGCTTTTGCCTGAACTTACTGAGTAAAGACAATCTTAGAATGCTTAGAAGTTATGAAGGAGTAAAATAGAATTTGCAGAAAAATTATTTGTGAAAAAGATGACTTGTTCTGGAAGTTTTAGCCTTAGCCAAATGGACTTGTAAATGTTGTAAACCAGGAAGGAAGAACTGTAACATTTTCTCTGGTAGAGATAGGGGCTATGGAAATAGTAATCCTAGAAGAGCTTTTTTGTTGACTTTTATTATGCTTTCAGGGTAAGTTCTGCCTTTTCATTAGAAATGCTTTATTTTTTAAAATGACCAATGATATAAAGTGGTGCGCGGAAGAGGCTACAGTAAAATAATTTGCTTTTGCATCTTGAGCATTTCCAAAGACCTACCAACAAATTTATTAACCAGAGTATTCAGGCCTGACTTCCTTTTTGGTAGCTTACAATTTTGTACTTGTTGGTGTGTGCAAGAGCTGTGTATGATCACTCAGTTTATGATAACCCAAAACTATGCCTTTAGGTAATGAGGTGTCAGAAGCAAGTGATCTATTCAGAGGAGCCAAAAGTCCTCAACTTTCCATACAATTCTTCTAAGTTCAGTTAAACTTGGTTGCTAAAATGTGAGCTTTACATTGTTTCTGTTTCCCCACATTCCTATCTCAGATTTTGAGTTCCTGCTTGTAAGAAAAGTAGTGCAGCATTCTGTAGCTTCTCATTATGTAATTTTGATGCTGGATATGTTGAATTCAGCCCTATGGTCCAGTGCAAAGAGCAAGGGCCTGGGATTCAGATGACCTAGATTTTAATTCCTACTCTGCTAATTGCCTGTTCTGTGAATTTGGACGTCACTAAACTGCTTTGTGCCTCAGTTTCCTTCCTGTAGAATGGGGATTCATTGCCAGTTTTCCCTCCTACTTAGGCTGTGAGCCCCAGGTTGGACAGGACCAGTGTCCAACCTGATTATCTTGTATTTACCCCAGCACTTTGTACAGTGATTGACACACAGAAAGTGATTAACAAATACCATTTTAAAAAATGTAAGGAGAAACTTAAAGCAGTCTGGATATGACCAGAAGTCGAATTCCTCCATCTGACCACAACTACCTCACCTGCCTTCTCTCCCACAAACCCGCTGCCCACAAATCTGCTCTGCCCCCCCACAAAGACCTGTGATCTATTGACCCCCTTCTATTTTCTTGTCATCATGCCCCATTTGGTCTCCATACGCAAACTAGCTTCTCCTGATGTGCAAATTGATGCCCTCAACACTGTCCTCTGCAGTGAACTCAACTCCCTCACTCCCCTTCCCCTCCAGCGATCTCATGCCCCTAAACCCACAACCCTGGATCATCTCCATAGTGCACGTCCTCTGCTCCTGTGATTGAGCTGCAGAGCTCTGCTGGTAGAAATCCAGACACCAGGCTGACCTTGTCCATTTCAAACTCACCCTCACCTGCTTTAACTGCTCTCTCCTCCCTTCCTTTGCACCTTATCAAAACACTTGCCGCCTCCCTTTTTCCCCTCCCTGACCACCATCTTCAACTGTTCACCGCCTAATGGCTTCTTCCTCACTGCTTTCAAACATACTCATGTAACCCCTACCCTAAAGCCCTACCTTGGCCCCATGGCCCCCTCCAGGTATCGCCCTGTGGACCATCCCCTTCTCCTGGAAACATTATCTAATGTTGGCTTTACTGACACTGTCTCCTGATTCTCCTGTCTCTCTGGCCACTCCTTCTCAGGCTCTTTCAAAGGATCCTACTCTGTCTCCCACCCTGTAACTGTGGGAGTCCCTCAAGTCTCAGTTCTGAGTCCCCATCTATTTTCCATCTTAACCCACTACTTTGGAGAACTGATTTGCTCCCAAATCTACGTCTCCAACCCTGATTTGTCTCCACTGCAGTCTTGCATTTCCTCCAGCTTTCAGGACATCTCTGCGTGGATGTCCCAGTGACATCATAACATGTCCAAAATGGAACTACTTGTCTTTCCACCCAAACCCTGTCCTCATCTTTCCCATCACTCTAAGCACCAATGTCTTCCCTGTGTTCCAGGCCCATAGCCTTGGCAGTGTTCTTGACTCATCTCTCTCATTCAACCCACGAATGCATTCTGTTACTACATCCAGTTGGTCGTACCTTCATTTCATCGCTAAAATTCAGCCTTCCTTCTCCTCCAAACCACTACTCTGTTGATCCATACACATATCCCATCTTGACTACTGCTTCAGCCTCCTCACTGACCTGCCTGCCTCCTGTCTCTCCCCATTCCAGTCCGTACTTCACTCTGCTGCCCAGATCATTTTTCTAAAGAAAGGTTAGTCCATGCCTCTCAATTCCCCAAGAACCTCCAGTGGTTGCCCATCCACTTTCGCATCAAACAGAAATTCCTTATTGTTGGCTTCAAAGCACTCAATCAGCTTGCCCACTCCTACTTTACCTCACTGATTTCCTACTGTAACTCAGCCTGTACATTTCACTCTAATGCCAACCTGCTCACGCTACCTTGATCTCATCTTCTCTTCAGTGACCCATTGCCCATATCATCCCTCTAGCCTATAACTTCCTTCCCCTCCATATACAACAGACCACCACTCTCCTCATTTTCAAAGCCTTAGGTAAAATCACTTCATCTCCAAGAGGCCTTCCCTAACTAAGCCCTCATCTCCCTTACTTCCTCTCTCATCTGCATTGCCCTTGGCCTTTTTAAGCACTTGATATTCACTGCCCCCCAGCACTTATGTACATATCTGTATTTATTTGAATGTCTATCTCTCTAGACTTTTGGCAGAGAACATTTTCTACCAACTCTGTAGTGTATGCCTAGTAAAGGGCTCTGCACTAAGTGCTCAATAAATACCACTGATTGATTGACATGAGCGCTCAAGAAATACGATTTAATGAATGAATGAAAGAAGGAGTCAGGAAAAATGAGAGTGAAAGGATGAGAGCACATGTACAGTTCTGGAGACAAGCTAGTTTCAACCAGAAATATGTTGCTAATATGTTGTTGTTTTTCTTATTTTTAAAGGTATTTAAATCGGATGGTGAATCCGGTTCCCTTACTCTCACCATAGTTGTGTCTGGCCATTTCTTCATTTCCAGAGGAGAAACTTTACTGGTAGGTTATGCATCTATGGTACAACATGCAAATTACTGCCTTCTCCTTTAGCTTAGCTGCAGTCACTGAAAGAAGGTCATGCCAGTGACCTTAGAAGAGTAATACCCTTGCCATTTTTTTCCTTTAATAAGTGTATAATGAAGTTTATTTCCCCTCACACTGGGAACAGGCTTATGGACTCCAGTGTGACACATTCCCTTTCAGTTTTTCAAATTAGAGTCCATTTGGGAACTCAGAAATTCAATTGTAAATCAAGAACTTGCTTTCAAAGGTGTATAGTTTCCTTACTATAGTGTATCAGACAAATAATGTAATTGAGTGGCCAAAAGGGTGATCTTCAACATGAGAGGTGAGCCTGTGGAACTCTGTGTTCTTGGAAAAATTACCTCTACCTAGCCTTTCTGAGACATTACAGTTTGTCCCCTTAAGGGGTTTGTGTGGAGAGCAGAGAGTTTGTGTATCTCTGTTTTAATGATATGGTAGTAGATCTGTTAGGTGAAAAACAGACTGGGATTTTAAAACTGGTGTCATTTTATGATCTACATTTTCAGGGTGGTGCCACTTCAAAACAAAGTGAAGCAAAGTGCTCGCAACATCATTAATGCATTTGTTTTTAATCCTCTTGAGAGATCATTCTGTATCCCATTTTGTTAAGTTTATAAAAACACAAAAAAACCCAGTGTTTTGATACAAGAACTAAAACAAGTGTATTAATCATAAAGGGAGTATTTGGGTTGACTTAATAGGTTACACTTATGGACATTATTTGACCTATTATGTATGAACTAAAATCTTGAAATAAAAATAAAACCAAAATACCCTGTCACTGATTCTAAGGATAACTTTTTCTCCCCAAAATATGCACGTAGGTGCTTAGAAGTAGTTGCCCTTAATTTGTGAATTACTGAGATTCCTATTGCTTATGCTAAGGTTTTGGGGCAAACGAATCAATATATAGTTCATACACTTAGAGAAAGTAGAAACGTGGCCCTTTCACCTCCTGTACTCTTTTTTGGCTAGAACAAAATAATTGCTACTTCAATTTAGACTTTCACTTATCCTCTGTCCAAATTGTGTGCAGCTAGATTCTTATCCTGTGTAACTTATCTCAGAGTTCTGTAGCCTTTGGATGCCTAGTACATTTCCTTATCTTCATGTGATGGGTCCTCTTCTAAAATATTCCTTTGAAAAGTAGAATTCAAGGCATGTAATTTTATTTTCTGGTTGTGTTGTTCATAGTCACTCAAGGTTGTTCCAATTTGTATTTGTTCTGTTCCCCAGGTTTAAAAATGGGATTCTTCTAAGGTACTTAGAAATGCTTATTCAGAAAAGGTGGTTTTTCAGGAGTTAATCTCAAGTGAGCTCATTTCTTATTTGACTACCACCAAATACATTGTTTTTTCTTAGGATCCAGGGGAGAGAAACAAAATGATTTAAGGGGAAAGAGGAAATAGACCCTGTGAGGAAAGGTTAAAGGAAATAGGGTTGTTTGATCTGGAGAAGAGCCGGCTTAGTAGTGACTTAATAATTCCATTGAAAGGGTTTTTTAAGGTGCAATTTTTCATGTGAAATAAGAGGAAATGGCCTTAAATTGAAGGAAAGATTTCAGTTAGACATAATTAAGGATTGTATTAATTTAGTGCCAACTGTATGCATTGTGCATTTGTGCAATGCACAAAGTGAGGTATTACAAGAGGAGGAAGTATGAAACAAGGTGGCTGCTCTCAAGGAGCTTTGAGTCTAATTGAGGGTAAACAAACTGATAACCTGAAAAATATGCAAAAATGTGTAGACGTTTACTACCATTCTAAACAAGTGCTAATGTTTCAAAGGATACCACCATACATGCTAGTTGCCCCAAAGGTTTCTAGGTCAGTGGGATAATTCTGCACTTAAAGCAGCTACCTCTGTAGGAATTCCTAGGCTTCTTCCATTTTGGCATGTGCACATTTGGCTCAGCTGCACTTATGCTACACACACACACACACACACACACACACACACTCTCTCTCTCTCTCTCTCTCTCTCTCTCTCTCTCTCACACACACACACACACACACACACACACACACACACACACACACAGAATGGGTGAGTTCTACTGCATGAATTTCCCTTCACATGAGATTTTGCAAGAACACATTGCCTGCTTTATGAAAAACTGTGTGTGCTATGGTGTGTTGTGATCTAATTTTCTTGCACTGTCTCACTCAATTCTCACTTTCATTCATTGTCGCATTTATGTGCAGAGCACTGTACTAAGCGCTTGAGTGAGTACAGTGCATGTGCTTTACATCTTTATCTTCAATTTGTGAGTTTAAATATTTTCTGCTTAATAATGTAGGTCTTATTACTTTACAGCTACATCATTCTGGCAACAATAGTAAACTCAGTTGCTAAGAAGGTTGACCTTCACAATGGGAGGTGACACATTCTAATGAGATTTTTTGACTTAGTTCTAGTGATGGGAGCAGGGAGTGGAAAATAGGAGTATTTGATGTTGAAATATTCAAGGGTGAAGAAATGTTTCCCTTCTGTTCAACATTTGTAACTGAGGATGTACCATAGAAGAATATTTCTCAGTGTAGCCTTATATTCAATTTGATTTCAACAAATACAAAGGCGTGAAACCAGCACAGAAAAAAGAATGTATCTCAATTGAATCCCTGTATTAGTAGATTAAGAATCTTTCAGTTGGCATTCACTGTTTTCTGTAATATAATAAAAGATTGGGAAGAAGTCTGCATGTTTATAGTGGCTAAAATGAAACATTGATGTCAAAATATCATTTTATGCCAATTATTTTGAAATATGCTTTTAAGAAATAATTGAAGACAGAAATGAAATCGGTGAACTTCGTACTTTAGTTTTTGGTATTATGGATGTCTTTCATCTCCTTTACCCTTTTTTAACACCTGCTGTTGACTGAAGTGAAGCTTGTTTCCATAAGCCATGCTGCTCAGCTGTACCCATCTGGCATTGTCATTGTTGATCTGAATTTGAAAGAATGCTTATAATAGACCATTATATGTGCAGTGGGGAATCTTGTACAGCTATCGTATTAAGCACTTACTGTGTGCATTTCCTGCCCACAACGAGCTCCAGTTTAGAGTGGGGGAGACAGACATCAATACAAATAAATAAAATTACAGATATATACATAAGTGCTGTGGGGCCTGGGGTGGAAGGGCAACCAAGTCATGGTACGCAGAAGGGAGTGGGAGATGAGGAAAAAGTAGGGCTTAGTCTGGGAAAGCTTCTTGGAGGAGATATGCCTTCAATAAGGCTTTGAAGCAGGGGATAGTAATTATCTGTTGGATTTGAGGAGGGAGGGCATTTCAGTCAGTTATTCAATCATATTTATTGAGCGCTTACTGTGTGCAGAGCACTGTACTAACTGCTTGGGAAATACAAGTTGGCAACATATAGAGATGGTCCCTACCCAACAACGGGCTCACAGTCTAGAAGGGGGAGACAGACAACAAAACAAAACATGTGGACAGGTGTCAAGTCATCAGAATAAATAGAAATAAAGTTAGATGCATATCATTAACAAAATGAATAGAATAGTAAATATGTACAAGTGAAATAAGTAGAGTAATAAATCTGTACAAACATATATACAGGTGCTGTGGGGAGGGGAAGGAGGTAGGGCTGGGGGGATGGGGAGGAGGAGAGGAAAAGGGGGGCTCAGTCTGAGAAGCCCTCTTGGAGGCGGTGAGCTCTCAATAGGGCTTTGAAGGGAGGAAGAGAGCTAGCTTGGCGGATGTGTGGAGAGAGGGCATTCCATCCAGGCCAGGGGAAGGACGTGGGCTGGGGGTCGATGGCAGAACAGGCGCGAATGAGGTACAGTGAGGAGGTTAGTGGCAGAGGAGCGGAGGGTGCGGGTTGGGCTGTAGAAGGAGAGAAGGGAGGTGAGAGAGGAGGGGGCGAGGTGATGGAGAGCCTTGAAGCCGAGAGTAAGGTGTTTTTGCCTGATGCGTAGGTTGATTGGTAGTCACTGGAGATTTTTGAGGAGGGGAGTAACATGCCTAGAGCGTTTCTGCACAGAGATGATCCTGGCAGCAGCGTATAGACTGAAGTGGGGAGAGATAGGAGGATGGGAGATCAGAGAGGAGGCTGATACAGTAATCCAGTCGGGATAGGATGAGAGATTGAACCAGCAAGGTAGCAGTTTGGATGGAGAGGAAAGTGTGGATCTCAGAGACAGGACGTGGGCCAGGGGTCGACTATGAGACAGGCGAGATTGAGGCACAATGAGAAGGTTAGCACTAGAGGAGTAAAGGGTGTGGGCTAGGTTGTAGAAGGAGGGAAGAGAGGTGAGGTAGGAGGGGGCAAGGTGGTGGAGTGCTTTAAAGCCAATGGTGAGGAGTTTTTGTTCGGTATGGAGGTGGATAGGCAATCACTGGAGATTTTTGAGGAGGGGGGTGATATGTCCTCAGCATCTCTGTAAAAAGATAATATGGGCAGCGGAGTGCAGTATGGACTGGAGTGGGGAGAGGCAGGAGGTTGGAAGGTCAGGTGGGATAGGGTGAGTAATTGTACTAACGTGGTAGCAGTTTGGATGGAGAGGAATGGGCGGATTTTAGTGATGTAGTTATGTTGCGAAGGTAGGACCAACAGGATTTGGTGATGGATTGAATTTGTGGGTTGAATGAGAGTGAGGAATCAAGGATATTGCTAAGGTTATGGGTTTGTGAGATGGGAAGGATGGTGGTGCCTTCTACAGTGATGGGAAAATTGGGGAGGACAGGGTTTGGATGGGAAGATAAGGAGCTCTGTTTTGGACATGTTAAGTTTGAGGTGATGGGAGGACAACCAAGTAGAGATGTCTTGAAGGCAGGAGGAGGTGCGAGCCTGAAGAGAAGGAGAGAGATCAGGGCAGGATATGTAGATGTGGGTATCATCTGCATAGAGAAGGTAGTAGAAGCCATGGGAATGAATGAGTTCTCCAAGGGAGTGGGTGTAGGTGGAGAAGAGAGGGGACCCAGAACTGAACCTAGAGGGACCTCCCCAGATTTAGTGGGTGGAAGCCAGATGAGGTGCCTGCTGAGACTGAGAATGAACTGCTAGAGAGATGAGAACCAGGAGAAGGCAGGATCAGTGATGCCAAGGTTGGGTATCATTTCCGAGAGAAGGATGGTCCACAGCATCAAAGGCAGCTGAGAGTTCGAGAAGGATTAGGATGGAGTAGAGGCCATTGGATTTGGCAAGAAGGAGATCATTGGGGACCTTTGAGAGGGTGGTTTCTCCCCCCCCCCCCCCCTTTTAGACTGTGAGCCCACTGTTGGGTAGGGACTGTCTCTATATGTTGCCAATTTGTACTTCCCAAGCGCTTAGTACAGTGCTCTGCACATAGTAAGCGCTCAATAAATACGATTGATGATGATGATGATGAGTGAAGGGTATGGGTGCCAGATTGGAGGGGGACCAGGAGAGAATTGGAGGAGAGGATTTGAGACAGCAGGTGTAGACAACTTGCTCAAGGAGTTTGGAGTGAAATGGTAGGAGGGAAATGGAGTGATAACTGGAGGGAGCTGTGGGGTCAAGGGAGAGTTTTTTTTAGGATTTTTTTTTTTCCAAACATGAGCATGTATGAAAGCAGTGAGTGAGAAACCATTGGAGAGAGAAGGGTTGAAGATGGCTGTTAGGGAGGGAAGGACGGAGGGGGTGAGAGTTTTGTTAAGGTGCGAAGGAATGGGGTCCGATGCACCTGTGAAGGGGGTGGCATTTGAGAGGATGCAGGAGATCTACTCTAGAGATACTGCAGGGAAGAATGGGAGACTCGAAGCGGGGCTCGGAAGGGGGAGGGGCTGAGGAGGGCCAGAGATGATTTTAGGGAGCTTACACCTGATGGTGTTAATTTTCTTAATAAAATAGATGGCCAGGTCACTGGGGTCGGGGGATGGGGAAGGCGGGGGGACAGGGGGCCTGAGGAGGGAGTTAAACTGTTTTACAAAATAAAATAGAACTCAGATTCAGCATTTGATTTTGAGTTTAATTCCTTGGGCTAAGACTTTCAAGTCATCTGCCCAAGGAATAAGATGGGCTATTTGATTAAATTAAAGACTAGAAACATATAAAAATTCAATTTTCTGGTTTAATTAGGACTCCTCATCATGCAAGTTTTAAGTCTTTTACATGATCCAAATGTTGGGGTACAGTTCTTCTTTACTGAGTCCTATGTGTGCAAATTCTGTTGATCATAAAAGAGAGTTCCTCTAAAGGAAAGAAAATGAGTAGTGGGAGAATCATGACCAGCTTTCTCTGTTCTTGAATTAATTGACCATACACTAGTCACTCAAATTAAGAGGAGCATTTATTTGAGTTTAATTCATACTACCAAACCAGTGTTTAAATTTTCATACGAATCTCCAAATGCCCAGTTTACTTGAGAAGAATTAACAATGCTTTAATTATCATAATTTGTAATCATATTTCCTAGGTTTCTTAAATTTAACCACTGGATGGCCATCAATAATCAAACTATCCTCATTTCAATCAGTAGTATTTATTTATTAAGCGATTATTCAGTTCAGAGACCATACTAAACACTTTGAAGAATACAGTAGAATTAGTGGGCACGTTCTCTGCCCTGGAGGAGCTTCTCTAAATGAGACGTAAAATTGGTGTGTATTCATTATATATCCTGTGATATTTCAGATTGCAGATTTACTTCCATGAGCTTTAAGTATTTAATGAGCTCTCCTCTTGAAATCTGGCTTCTCAAATCAGAACTTGCTATGCTAACAATTTCTTATGCAGAGGACTTCAGCACAGGGCCATTTAGCATTCAGATTCAATAATTTTGCAAGCTCAAACTTATATACTTACAATCTCCTCTTTGAAATAAGTCACCAGTTTTTCTGACCATAATAATGAACAATATCATCCCTGTGTGAAGGCACAATCATTTCAAAATGGTCATCTTAAATATCTGCAGAAGCCTCTGAATAAGTGATTAAAGCACATTTATTCCTTGCTTGCAACTTCAGAATTTTGTCAGATAAACTCAGAAATCTGATCAGTTTGCCATTTACTGGATAAGTGGCCCTATTTGGGAAATGAGAACAATTTTAGGATTTATTTTGTTTTTTATATTTCTATACTGCTTCATTTTTAACTTAGTTGAAGTATTCATTCACCTACCACATTGCAGCTGCCTGGAAATGATCCTTTTCCTTTTAGGTTAAATCCTATCTTCCCACCTTAATCTGTCTGAATTTGTTAGAAGAAATAGATTCAGCTTGAGAAATGATCATTTTGTAGATTGCTCAGTGGGAGGGACCCAGCTAGCAGAAAAGCACCCTTAATAAATATTTCACACATACCTCCTTGTTTGATGGAAATGCATGATTTCTGAAATAATAGAAGCACTTAGTACACTGTTCTGCACAATAAGTGCTTAATAAATACCTTAGATTTGCTGATTGGTAATGATATGGCTAGTACTAGGAAGGGATATATAAACATACCAACTAGTTATAAAACCTCCCAAAAATCACATCTCCTCCAAGAGGCCTTCCTTGACTAAGCTCTGATTTTGCCTACCTTCCCTTCCTCCTTTGTCAAGATATGTGCATGACTGTGTACCACTTCAACACTTTAATGGTCACCACAGCCTCACAGCCCTTGTGTACATATCCACTTACTCTACCATTTCCCCTATTTTTAATTTATTTTAATATCTGTCTCCCCATGTAGACTGTAAGCTTTTTGTGGGCAGGGATCAACCTGCCAATGCTTTCATATTCCCAATGCTGTTACAGTGCTCTGCAAACAGTAAGCACTCAACAAATACCACTGATTAATGATGATAATACATGTGGCATTTAATAATACTATGTGTCAAGCACTGTTTTAAGTGCTGGGGTAGGTAGTAGTTGTCAGACACTCTCCCTGTCCCAGTCCCACATGGGGTCACAGTCTTAAGTGTGTGAGAATTAGACTGTAAACTCATGAGCAGAGAACATGTCTCCTAATTCTGTTGTATTGTACCCTCCCAAGCACTTAGTTCAGTACTCTGCACATAGTAAGTGCTCAACAAATACTACTGATTGACAGGTATTGATAAAGAGAGAAAGAAGTAGTACCCAACAATGGATGATCTCAACTTCTAGAGTGTATTTCTAACTCTGTTATCATGGTATCTGTGTATTCACCCATCACACATAGAGAAAATATTTCATATTACCCTCACAGAGAATTTGAGAATTTATGGACTAGCCTATGAAAAGCACTTTTAGATTCCTAGATGAAAGCAGTTTTATATATAAAAGGAAGTATGATCATATTTAATAATTATTTTAATAATAATTGTGATATTAAGCACTTACTGTGTGCCAGACACTTTGCTAAGTGCTGGGGTAGAAACAAGATAATTGAGTCGGACACAGTCTCTGTCCCACAGGGCTCACAGTCTTCACCCCCATTTTACAGAGGAGGGAACTGAGGCACAGGAAAATTAAGTAACTTGCCCAAGGTCACACTACAGAAAATAGATGGAGCTGGGATTCAAACCCAGGTCCTCTGACTCCCCAGCCTGTGCTCTTTCCACTAGGCCAAGCCACTTCAAAATACACTTCCTGTTTTTACTAGAGTTTGTCTAACTGCAGAATATCCCAGGATGTCTAATTTTCACAGCCTAGATGTTAATGGGAAGATTCAGATAAACTTCTTGATATTCACTGGAAGTACTATTGATTTGGGAGGTTTGATCTATGAGGCAAGTACTCTTTGCTGCATTTCAGTGCTTAAAACAGTGCTCAGTACATAGTAAGCGCTTAAATACCATCATTATTATTACATTTTATGAAAGCAAAGGAAGCCAAAATGTGACTTGTACAATTGTCATGGATGCTACTTATGTACATATCTGTAATTTGTATTAATGACAGTCTGCCCCATCGAGAATGTAAGCTCATTGTGGGCAGGGTTTGTGTCTGTTTACTGTTGTATTGTACTCTCCCAAGCACTTAGTACAATGCTCTGCACATAGTGAATGCTCAATAACTACAATTGAATGAATGAATAATTATGGACTTGGTTTTTAATCAGTGGCATATCAGTCAATCAGTGATATGTAATGCAGAGCACTGTACTAAGTGCTTGGGAGAATACAAAAGTGTTGGTAGATGATTCCCTGCCCAAAATGAGTGTACAGTCTAAAAGTATGCTGATTGAAACTATTGGCTGTCTTCAGAA
Source organism: Tachyglossus aculeatus (assembly GCF_015852505.1). NCBI lineage: Eukaryota > Metazoa > Chordata > Mammalia > Monotremata > Tachyglossidae > Tachyglossus > Tachyglossus aculeatus. The sequence continues at coordinate 73,574,936 of NC_052070.1, forward strand.
AAGGAGAAAAGCTCTGAGGCAGGACTTCCCCTCTAAGCTACATCTACCCTGTTGAAATGTATTAATCCTGAAGCAAGATCATTTTAGTTATTGGTTCTTGAAAAATACATTAGGAAACTTAGAAAACATTTATTTAAATGAATTTGAGTTTAATTTTTAGGCAAATTAGCTTATTTCCTCGACAAATTTACACATTCAGATCAATTAAAGTATATAGCTCTTATATAACCCATTTTTTCTGCATTGTCTTGGTTTGTGGCTACTGTGTTATCTGTTCAGAGTTTGACGTTCCTGTTTGTACTGAATACTGGTTGTGAGGAGTATAATCAGAAAGCCTCTTCATAGCAGGCTATGTAGCACACAGAACAGCTTGGTTATGATTAATTATTTAGAAGATTTTAAAAATACATTTTCTGCAGCACTCAGTACACCTATCACTGACTTCTGTAACTGTCTTTAGATAGTAAATGTCTCCGCTGTAATCAAGTACAGTATTTGGTGGACAGTTCGATAGCAACCATTTGATTGTTTGAGATGTACAACTGTTCAGAAGTAAATTATGATGCTTTGAGTACTGATTTATGTCTTGTTTGCCCAGATTTGTCAAGCCAGGTGTAATTTTAATTGAGGGGAAAAAAATCTTTAACTTGCTTGGTACTTGAATAGAGCTTCTGCCCTACTCATTTAATCTCTTTGAAGTTAACATCTGCAGGACCCATTCAGTCTGCCTCCAAGCTCTGGTCCTTCCATCTAGTAGCAGCCAGTACTTTTTCTTCTTCAGATATTCAGCACTCTATTTTGTCCAGTACCTTTCCAGTGCCCGTTATACCTCAAAGGAAGGCCTCTGATTCCAGCTGAGTTGTTTAGCCACGTGCAGCTCAGTACTCTAAGGTTGAAAAGGCTTTTTCCTATCCTTTGTACCTGCTACTCTGTTACTGCAAGATTGCATAAATAAGAAATGTGAGACAGATATCCTGAGAGCTGATATTGAACTGGACCTCTGTTTAATGGTTTTCCCTTTTTTATAAATATTTTTATTTGGGACATAAAATGCTCCATCTGGTAGGCAGTTTAAAAGGCAAGGCCATATCATGACATTTCTTCTCAATTTTCTCCTAAGTCTCTAGTCTTTTTAGTAATATTTATTTTCCAGAAATGTAAGATAGTGAGAATGCCAGGATGAGGCCATTTCCTCCCTCCTTTTGCTCATCCTTTTCTGTTTTTAATGAATCTCTGGATTATCCAAAACTCTATTGAGCAAAATAGCATCATACCCAACTCAACAGGTTCACTATAATTCACTATAACATGTTACAAATTTGAAAGTTGTTTTAAAAATATTTGTATGGTGCTGATTGAACGTGACTGAAAATGCCACTGGAAGTGAATGTAAGAGGCAATAATAATGCACTTATGAGACCAGTAATTGGTCTTAACCTTGGGCAGTCTTGACATGGTTGATTTGTGTCAAGAACCAAGTATAATCAGATCTATGTATTTCCTTCATTTATCAAAACAAAATAAAAGCCCCATAGAGAACTGCATGATGATTAATGTAGTAAATTATTTGTGCTGATAGGGTATGTATGGATGGACAGTTTTATAAAATCTTCTCTGTACTCCAGTAGGCTACTGACCACATTAACTTTAATTGTTCCAGGAGACTGGTGAGTGAATGTTTATGGATGGGTGCTCTTAGGGGATATTCATGTACGGTAAGAGCACCATTGCAATGTATATTTTGGGGTGCTAGCACACTTTGTTGCAGTGATCATTAATTTCTCAATTTCCAGAGGATTTAGTGTCAGCTTTTATGTGGTTCCTCTCTGTGGAGACATTCAGACATAAAAATTTAAGTTTTTATTCTACTCATTACTTCGAAGTGCTCAACAGAGGACTAAGATACAGACTCTTTTCTATGACTTGGAACACTCAAATGAGGGTTGTGATATGGTTCTTTTTGTATTTATAATTTATTTAATGATTTATTATAATTTAACAAATGCTCAGAAATGACCATTCTTTTACAGGCATAAAGAAAAATGTAGTCTTGCTGAATTCAGCTTAGAGCTAAGACCTTTGAAGCTCACAAAATGATGGTGATATAAGACAAATGAAAATCGACAATAATGTAATTCCCTCCTTGAAAGAATGTTTGTTCATTTAGAAAAATAAAAAATAAAAACCTTTCCTCTTTAAAAGTCCCTGGAGGAAATTGTCACTATGTTTTCACACTGTCCTTTAAAGTGTTTTCTTCCCAAAGAAAATGGGAAATTAGTGGCAGAATCAAACTGTTATATGAGGTATTATGTTTCATAGTAGAAAATAGGTAGTTATACATAGATCATCAAGAAATCTATGAAATATTAAAGAAATTAAATTATGAGTTACTGTGCAGTTTTGTTCAATGGTAACAGGATTCCTTTGTCTAATTTTAATGAAATAATTGAGTCTAAATTACACAGAGTGCCCTGTAATACAGAATTGAATTGTGGCATTAACAGAGATTGTCTAAATTTTATCCCTGAGCTAGACTGCACAAAGCAAATCAGAGTTGTACATCTGACTTCAGTAATAAGTGCTTGGCTCTGATTGTATTGACCTAGCTTTGATTCCCTTCTGAATGCTAATGTACACAACTGAATTGCCTGGTGCCAGTGTCCATAAAAACCAACAAAATCCCTTTATGCATGACCCTCAGGTTCTTATTAAGAAAGTAGATAATATTTTCAGCAAAGTGGGCCTGCTCTTACAACATACATGCCCGAAATGAATGTTTGTGTGAGAAATGAGAAATTACATCTACCGGTTTGCCAGTTTGGATTATTCCTGTGTATATTTTAGAGTGTACCATCTTTGAAAATGAGCCCTATTTCCAGGTACTTTGATCATATCTTTAGTGCAGAGGCTTCTGATTCAAATATTCCCTTTTTTTCTTTAAACCCACTGTGTTTACTTCAGTGGATAACTCACAACCCTCCTTTCATTATCTTTAGACCAGGTTTATGGACAGTAGCACTAATAATAAAGAGTGCCCTGGAATTTTGTTTGATGCATATTCTTTTTTATGATACCCACTACAGTTATATATTTTTGCTTTCAGGTACCCCCTTCATAACATCAGGTGTACATTCAGTTATTTATGTTAATTGCTCTATTTGTAAGTGTCTTTATACTTATCTGCCCCACTCGAGGGGAAGTTCATTATTGGCAGGGTACATATAACTTTCTTGTTTTGGACTTCCCAAGAACTCAGTGCAGTATGTTGTAATAATAATAATAATAATAATAATAATAGTATTTATTAAGTGCTTACTATGTGCCAAGCACTGTTCTAAGTGCTGGGATAGATACAAAGGTACCAGGTTGTCCCACATGGGGCTCACAATCTTAGTCCCCATTTTACAGATGAGGTTAACTAAGGCACAGAGAAGTTAAGTGACTTGCCCCAAGTCACACAGCAGGCAAGTGGCAGAACTGGAATTTGAACCCACAACCTCTGACTCCCAAGCCCGGGCTCTTTCCACCAAGCCATGCTGCTTCCCTACTGTAATAATAATAATAATAATAATAATAATAATAATAATAATAATAATAATGGCGTTTATTAAGATGATCAGGTTATCCCACAGGGGGCTCACAGTCTTCATCCCCATTTTACAGGTGAGGTAACTGAGGCCCAGAGAAGTTAAGTGACTTGCCCAAAGTCACACAGCTGACAAGTGGCAGAGCCCTGATTTGAACCCATGACCTTTGACCCCAAAGCCCATGCTCTTTCCACTGAGCCATGCTGCTTCTCTCTACTTCTCTGTACTTACCGTGTGCTCAATCAGTGCTTTGCTACTGCTTTCCACTAGGGCATTTTAGTAACAGGTGGTTCAGTTATGTAAATTGGAAATTATTACTTTGCCCTAAGAGCCTTTTCTATAAATCCCATTCAGTCAATCGTATTTGAATCCTTACTGCATGCTTAGCACTGTACTAAGTGCTTCGGAGAGTCCTTAGACCCGTTCCCTGCCCACAAGGACTTTACAGTCTACAGGGGGAGACAGACACTAAAATAAATTATGGATATGTACGTAAGTGCTGTGAGGCTGAGAGTGGAGTGAATAAAGGGTACAAATCCAAATGCAAGGGTGATGCAGAAAGGAGAAGTAGTAGGGGACATGAGGGCTTAGTTCCTTTCATTCATTCAGTCAGTCAGTCGTATTGAGCACTTACTGTGTGCAGGGCACTGTACTAAGCGCTTGGGAAGTACAAGTTGGCAACATATAGAGACGGTCCCTACCCAACAGGGGAAGATCTCTTAGAGATGTGATTTTAATAAGGCTTTGAAGCTGGGGAGAGTGATGGTCTGTTGGATATGAAGGGGGATGGAGTTCCAAACCACAGGCAGGGTGTGGGCAAGGGGTCGGCGGTGAGGTGGATGAGATCGAGATGCAATGAGTAGGTTGGTGTTTTAGGAGTGAAGTGAACATGTTGGGTTGTAGTAGAAAATCAGGGAAGTAATACAGGAGGAGGCAAAGTAATTAAATGCTAAAGCCAGTGGTAAGGAGGTTCTTGAGGAGTGGAGAAACATAAACTAAACTCATTCATTCATTCATTCAGTCGTATTTATTGAGCTCTTACTGTGTGCAGAGCACTGTACTAAGCGCTTGGGAAGTACAAGTCGGCAACATATAGAGACTGTCCCTAACCAACAACGGGCTCACAGTCTAGAAGGAGGAGACAGACAATAAAACAGAACATGTAGACAGGTGTCAAAATCGTCAGAACAAATAGAATTAAAGCTATATGTACATCATTAACAAAATAAATAGTAAATATGTACAAGTAAAATAAATAGAGTAATAAATCTGCACAAATATATATACAGGTGCTGAGGGGAGGGGAAGGAGGAGAGGAAAAAGGGGGCTCAGTCTGGGAAGGCCTCCTGGAGGAGGTAAGCTCTCAGTAGGGCTCTCAATATTATTCAACTCCATCAAGCTGATACATGCAATGAATAATCAGGTTGCAGGCATTAGAATATGTTGATCACTTTTTTTTAATATAGCATTTGTTAAGCATTTACTATGTTCCAGACACTGGGTTAAGCACTGGGTTAGATAGGAGCTAATCAGATTGGACCTGTAAAGCTCACAGTCTTAATCCCCATCTTGCAGATGAGATACCTGAGGCACAGAGAAATTAAGTAACTTGCTGAAGGTCACACAGCAGTCAAGTGGCAGATTTAGATTAGAACTCAGGTTCTTCTGATACCTGGGCCTGCTGCCCAGGCCACTAGGCAACACTGCTTCTTCTGAGCAACTTTGCTAACTCAGCAGTTTAGGAGCATTACCAAAGTCTTAGACAGTCATCCAAAAATTGCTATATTCGGATGGACACATCCAAAAAGACTTGCATATTATTGTAAACTTCACTGAATCAGCCAGGCTTTATGGATTGATGATAAATCTTAAATGCATCAGGCTACACCAGGAAAACCCTACACAACTATTAAAGACTTTCCACCTTCACCATGGCACCCCGCACTCTTAACAAACATCACAATTATTATTATTACCATCAATTTTCCCATGAAGCTAAAACATTATTTCAGAATTCCAATCATTATATTTGCCCATGATCCAATCATAGAGACAAGGAAATAGAAAACTGAATGGAGAAGTCAGTACATCCTGAGACAGAGTGTGGAGACAGGGTGGTATTGGACTTTGGATCTAACTGAAGTCTACTGGGCTGCTGTGATGTTCAGCCCTTTCTGTGGCTAGGAGATAACTCCACAGAGTCACATCTGACTCTAATTGCATCAGCATCACTTATGGACAAATGTAACAACAAGTGGTAAAACAGGTTCACAAACAAATTCGGTCAGTCAGTTGGAACAAAGTCAGCATCCTAACACTGAAGCTATGTTCCCCTCGACAGAGTTTCCCTGAGCTGGACATGGGAGGAAAATGGATGGAACAGACTGCTGTTCCATGAAGTGAAATTGGGCAGCTGAAAACAAGTGGAATGAGAAAAAAGGTTTTAAGTAATCCCTCAGGCAATAATAATATTAATAATTATGGTATTTGTTAAGCACTTACTCCTGTATAGATTGGAGTGGGGAGGGACAGGTGGCTGGGAGGTCAGCAAGGAGGCTAACAGCAGTCAAGGTGTGATAGGATAAGTGCTGTTTGATTTCTTGCTGGCTTTATTGTTTGTGGATAAGACTGTATATTTGCGTTTTGGAATTCTAACCAAGAAATTGGAAATTCTTCCTTTAGATCACCTAGCCTCCCATAGTATGCATCTTTTGGTCAGTCAATACATTATTTTTGACGCACTCACTACTGTTGTTTGAGTAAGCATTCAAAACATGCGGAGCGTTGTCCTTAGCACTGGCCAAAGGTACAAAGATATTCAGACCTGGTTACTTTCCCACAGAGGCTCACAATCTAGAAGTGGGGGACTAATGACAAACACACAGGGAAACAAATCACTCGGGTATAGTCAGCAAAAACAGTTTAACAACAGAAACAGCAGCAGTATGTTTCTGCTAGAATGGAACAGTCCTCAGACTCCTCATTGTCAACTTTCCCCTTAATTGGATTGCCAGGGCTGTTTTCTCAGCCTGCCCCCAGAATCTTCACTCTGGTGGGTCGGGTGGTGACGGACAGGGAACGAATCAGTCACAGACCCCAGGCTCCCCTTCGTCGGGGAGGCCCTTACCCCCGTGGTTATAACTCCAGCTTTTGCCCGCCTCAAAGTATCTGCTAACCATTCCCTGGTTTATATTAGGAGAGACACTTGCTGCATAATTGGAATCTATAAGTCTCCATTATTAGGTAGGCCTCCTTGTGTATTTTTCTAATAAACTAAAGAAAACGGTTAAATCATCTCAACCTTAGAGTGGCTGACTATTCTGCCTCTGTCAAGGCTTGCTTGCCCTCTGCTGCCCTCTTGATCTATTTCATTTGTTTTTCCCTGATGGAAATGCAAAGGTCTGTGCTGTAGCATTGTGTGTCGAAAAGAGAATTGCTTCCATCTTGTTCTATATAAGGATCCGAAAATGTTCATGGAGAGAAGTCCTACTATATAGTGAGATGTTTGTGAAAATAGCTATAATTTGTTGTCTGAAACTCTGATAGACAACCCGTGATGTTTGAGAATAGAAAATTACAGTCTGGTAAACGTAAGAAGTACAGCTAAGCCCACCCGTAATTCTTTTTGGCATGTCATGAGTCATTGGGCACTGGAAATGACATAGTGAAGATTTACTGTTTTATCTTTTCAAGTATGATTTAATTAATCTTTTTTTCCTAAATGAAAAGTTTCTTAAGTGAAGTTGTAATATAAGATGATTTAGGTTGATTACATGGGAACCCCCCCACACACACATTTCATTGTGAATTCGTGTCAAAGACCATCCTTTCCTTCTAATGTTATTAGAGTCACTTTTTACTGATTTTTTTTTAAACCCAGTTCTAGTAGGCAGGGTTTGTCCATTAATTGGCTTGACGAGATTGTATGACTCTTTGGCTAATTTTGTATGACTGAAGTAGGACTTTGATCTGTTTCAGGAAGGGTTGTCACTTATTCATGGCAGGCAGTATTTGAAGGTCATGAGACGCATGGATTGTCTGTTGTTCGGCTCAACTGCAAAGGTAAGTTTATTTTCATTTTTACCATATTTACCCATTTTGTGTCACGCCTGCATTTGTTTGTTTGTGAAATGGATGGCTTTTCAAAGGAAATTACGAGACTCTGGTTATGCAGAAGTGTAAACTTTGAGCCCATTACTAAGAACTTATAAGAATGGAGAAAAACATCATTCTTGCAAACACAATTTCAGAAATCAAAGGCCTAGAATCGGATGGCGCTGTGCAGATATCCAGTGAACAAATGTGGTGGATTTTTATTCTGTGCTTGTTTCTGATCTTGCTTTCAGAAGGCTTTCCTCCAAGAGGCCTTCCTTGACTAACCCCTTGTCTCCCTACCTATTTGCCCTCCCTTTTGTGTCTCCTGTGCACTTGAATCCCTACCCCTTAAGCACTTTGATGCTCACCCCACCCAGCACTTTCATTCATTCAATCATATTTATTGAGTACTTATTGTGTGCAGAACACTGTACTAACCAGTTGGGAGAGCACAACTCAACAATAAATAGATACATTCCATGTCCACAACAAGCTTACAGTCTAGAGCGGGGGAGACAAGCATCAATACAAATAAATAAATTACAGATATGTACATTAATGCTGTGGGGCTGGGAATGGGGAAGAGCAAAGGGAGCAAGTCAGGGTGACACGGAAGGGAGTGGGAGAAGAGGAAAGGGGGGTGCTTAGTCTGGGAATGCCTCTTGGAGGAGATGTGCATGTCCCCCATCCACAATTTATGTTTGTCTGTCTCCCCCACCTGACTTTAAACTCCTGGAGACCAGGAATCAGGTCTGCCAGATCTAATACATTGTACTCTCCCAAGTACTTAGTACAGTGCTCTGCATGAAGTAAGTGCTTAATGCTATTGATTGAATGATGTATATTTTCCACTTCAGAATCTTTTATTGTGCCTTCTCATTTTCCTATTCCTTTTAAATGTTGGAAGGTTCTAGTTTCTGCTTTCCAGTTGTTTTGAACATAAAGAATGGAACATTTCAGGAAAACCTGGAGATTAATCCCCAGAATTATGGATTTTAGGAAAGATTGATGATAACTGATGTTAACATATCTTTAGTTGAAATTGCAGTTTGAGTGAAAAGAGCATAGGAATGAGAGTCTGGAGAGCTAGTCCCGGCTCTGCCACTAGCTTCTTGGGTAAGTCACTTAGCCTTTTTGGGCCTCAGTTTCTTCATCTGTTAAAGGGAGAATCTGCTCTGCCTACCTCTTAAATTTTGAGCCTTTTGAGGGACAGGGTCAGTGTCTGAACTGACCCTGTAGACAATAAGCTACCAACTCTGTTGTAATGTACTTTCTCAAGTGCTTAGTACAGTGTTCTGCATACAAGAACACTGTATGTTCTTGTATGAACACTGTATGAAGAACAAGCCCTCAGTAAATTCCATCGATTGTATATATCCCACCAATGAGCAGTGTTTTGCACACAGTAAGCAGCACTCTGTAAATCTAATAATAATAATAATAATCTCCAGTGACTCACTGCAGCTTTTGAATGTGGTTTGTACTCCTGCTTTGAATTTTGCCTCAGATGGAGAGAGGATAAAATAACCTCATGGAAAATAGTCTGTGACCTCAGACAAGTTTCTCAACCAGTGGCATTCATTGATGGATTCTGTAATTTGCAGGCAAATCATCTTCCATTTTAATGGCTCCCTCCCCTTCCTTCCCCATCAAGATCACATAATGCATTAGGCCTATGTGGCTTCAGTTCTGTTGGCAGAATCTCTGTTAAATTCTTGCCTCACTATCCTCCCTTGCCATCACTATACCCATCCTTGCCTCTGCTTCTTTTCTCATCTGTCATCAAGGATGCTGGTTGAGGGCAAAATCTCACAAAACTTGATGCCCAAGTTACACTCAGTCATTACAGTAATAGGACCAAGAGGCCTCCTGTAGAGTCTTTTTTTTCCAATAGGGAGGCCAATTCTGAGGCACATGATCAATCAAAGTTAATTATTGAGTGCTTACTGGACTGCATGCTTGGGAAAATACAATTGAGTTAGTAGACATGATCCTTGCCCTTGAGTTTATAATCTAGCCAGGCAGACAGACACCAAAATGAAGTAGAGAGGGGAAAGAAATGAGAGTATGAAGATATGTTCATAAGTGGAACATGGAGTATGAGTGCTTGGGTGACACAGAAGCTCTGAAGTAGCAGTTATTGTGGTTAGGAGTGTACTGGGCAGGGGTTATTGTGATTAGGAGTGTACTGGGCAGGGAGTCTCCTTTGCCCAGCATTTTTCTTTTCCTAGTGGAGAGTTCATGCAGACATATGTGCACAGGAGCCTTTATAATCCCTGTACTTAAGTCTTTATCATAATCTGTCAATCATTGGTAGGTATTGAATGCTAATTGTGTGCTGAGGACTATACTAAGCTCTTGGAAGAATAAAATACAACAGAGTTGGTAAAACCATTCCCTGCCCACAAAGGCGCTTACAGTCTAGTTGGGGAGACAGACATTAATATAAATAAATATCGGATATGTACATAAGTGCTGTGGGGCTGAGTGTGGGATGAATAAAGAGTTCCTGCAGGGTACAGATCCAAATGCATAGGTGGCACAGGAGAGTGTGTAGGGGAAAAGAGGCCATAACTGGGGAGGGCCTCTTGGAGGAGAGGTGATTTTAATAAGATTTTGAAGGTGGGGAGATTTGTGGTCTGGCATATGTAGAAGGGGAAAGAGTTCCAGGCTGGAGGAGGATCGTGAGCAAGGAGTCACTGGCTAGGTAGACAAGATCGAAGTACAGTGAATAGGTTGGCATTAGGAGAGCAAAGTGTGTGAACTGGGTTGGAGTAAGAAAGCAATGAGGTAAGGTAAGAAGAACAAGTTGATTGAGTGCTTTAAAGCCGATGCTAAGGAGTTTCTGTTTGATGTGGAGGTGGGTGGACAACCACCAGAGGTTCTTGAGGAGTGGGGAAATTAGAACAGAATGTTTTGGGGGGAAAATGATCTGGGCAGCAGAATGAAGAAGCAGTGTTGCCTAGTGGATAGAGTACGGGCCTGGGAATCAGAAGGACCTGAGTTCTAATCCTGGTTCCACCACTTGCCTGCTGTGTGACTTTGGGTAAGTCACTTCAATTACTTCATCCGTAAAATGCCCTGGTAGGGGGGGAGGGGCAGGCTGTTGCAGTTTGGTTAGAGAGAGAGGGACAGATTTTAGTGATGTTGTGAAGATTAGCGAAAAAGATTTGGAGACAGATTGAATGTGTGGATTGCATGAGAGAGATGAGTTGAGGATAATGCCGTGGTTACAGGTTTGTGAGGCAGGAAGGATAGGTCTTCCCCGATTAAAAGCTGTCTTTTTCCTGGCTCCCTCTCTTTTCTGCATCATCTGTGCAATTGGATCTGTGACCTTTGTGTATTTGATATTTACCCCACCCTCAGCCCCACAGCACTTATGTACAAATCTTTAAACTATATCTTATAAGTTATTATACTAAAGTCTGTCTCCCCTTCCAAACTGTAAGCTTGTTGTGGACAGGAAACATAACTGCCAACTATGTTGTACTGTACTCTGCCAAGAGCTTAGTACAGGGCTCTGCACATATTAAGCACTCAATAAATACCGTTGATGATGACGATGTTGATGTTGTCTGTAGTGATTGGAAAGAATGGAGAGGGTGGGTTTTGGCTGCAAAGATGAGTTCTGCTTTAGACATGTTTAGTTTGACGTGTCAACAGGGCATCCAGGTAAAGATGTCCTCAAAACAGGAAGAAATGCGAGACTATAAAGAAGGAGAGGTCAGGGTTGGAGAGGTAGATTTGGGAATCATCTGTAATCAATCAATCGTATTTATTGAGTGTTTATGGTCTGCGGAGCACTGTACTTGGGCAAGTACAGTTTAACAGAGTTGGTAGGCATTCTCCCTGCCCACAAGGAGTTTACAGTCTAGAGGAGTGTAGAGATGGTAGTGTGAGTGATGGGAATAGTGGGCGCGAATGAGTTCTCCAAGGGAGTGGAGAATAGAAGGGGACTGAGATCTGAGGCTTAGGGACTCCCATTGTTAGAGGGTGGGAGGGCAGAGTAGGAGCCTGCAAGAGAGATGGAAAAGGAGCAGCCAGAGAGATAGGAGGAGAACCAGGAGAGGACAGTGTCAGTGAAGCTAAGGTCAGATAATGTTTCCAGGAGAAGGAGGTGGTCCACAGTCTCGGAGGCAGCTGAGCGGTTGAGGAGGATTAGGGTGGAGTAGAAGTCATCGTTTTAGCAAGAAGAAGATCATTAGTAACATTAGAGAGGAGAGCAGTTTCTGTGGAGTGAAAGGGGCTTAGACCAGAATGGAAAGGTCAAGGAGAGAATTGGAGGAGAGGAAGTGGAGGCAGCAGGTGTAGACAACTCACTCAAGGAGTTTGGAGAGGAATAGTTGGAAGAGAAATGAGATGATAACTCGAAGGAGGCATGGGGTCAAGGGAAGGTATTTGTAGGTGAGGGTAAACGCGAGCATATTTTGAAAACTGTGTGAAGAAGCCCTTGGAAAGTGAATGGTTCAAGATAGAGGTTAGGGAGGGGGCAAGTTGTTTCCTAAGGTATGAAGGGATGGGGTCAGACGTAAAGATGAAGGGAATAGATTTTGAGTGGGTGGGAGATCTCCTCTGGAGACACTGCTGGGGGGAAATATGGTAGAGTCAAAGAGTGGGCAGGAGGAGGGAGCTATTTGTCAGCAGGGAATGTGTCTGTTTATTGTATTGTACTCTCCCAAGCACTTAGTAGAGTGCCCCACACACAGTAAGTGCTCAGTAAATATGATTGAATGAAGGGAGGGACTGGAGAGGAGCAGGAGAGATTATAGGGAGATGGTGCCCGAAGGTTTCAATTTTATCAATAAAGTATGTGGCCAGGTCCTTAAGGGAAAGAGATGATTTGGGGTGGGGGTCAGGGACTTGAAGAGGGAGTTAAACGTCTGGAATAGGTGGTGTAGGCAATGGGTATGGAAGTCAGTAGGATGCAGAAGTATTGTTGCCAGGTGGAAGTTTCTTGGTTTTGTGTTTAAAACTCAAGTTTGAAATGGAGAGGGCAACTGGAGTGTGCAAAAGATCAAGACAGAGTGTTAAAACATATTGTTCTGTGCTCTAAACCCAGACATCAGAAGGTGAAAATCAATCCATCCATCAGTGGTATTTATTGAGTGCTTACTGTGTGCAGAGCACTGTACTACGTGCTTGGGAGAATACAGTACAACAGAATTGGCAGACATTCCCTTGCCCATAAGGTGCTTTCAGTCTAGAGGGGGAAGCACATGAAAATAAATTAAAGATAGGTACTTAAGTGGTGGGGAGAGGGGGAGGTGAATGTCAAGTGCTTAAAGAGTACAAATCTAATTCCATAGGCGACACAGACTGGTGAGGGAGTAGGGGAGATGAGGGCTTACCTGGGAAAGGTCTCTTGGAGGAGATGCGATTTTACCAAGGCTTTGAAGGAGGGGAGAGTAGGTGTCTATATTTGGAGGGGGAGGGAGGACATGGGCAAGGGGTTGGTGCTGAGGCAGAAAAGATTGAGATACAGTGAGCAGGTTGGCTTTAGAGAAACCAAGTGTGCAGACTGGTTACTAGTAGAAAATCAGCAAGGTGAGTTAGGAAGCTGAGAGTTAAGGAATTTCTATGTGGGGCAGAGGTGGATGGGCCACCACGGGAGGTTCTTGAGGAATAGGGAAATGGACTGAACTTTTTGTAGAACAGCGGTCCAGGCAGCAGAGTGAAGTATGGGCTGGAGTTGTGAGAGGTAGGAGGCAGGGAGGTCAGCAAGGAGGCTGACTCAGTAGTCAAGACGGGATATGATAAAGTGCTTGTAAAACTATTAACATAGCATTGTAGCAGTTCTGATGCAGAGGAAATGGTAGATTTTAGCAACGTTGTGAAGGTAGAACAGACAAGATTTGGTGATTTTTGAGAGCGATGTGTTCGGGATAATGCCAAGGTTACAGGTTTGGGAGGATAGTGTTGTTGCGTACAGTGATGGGAATGACAAGGGGAGAACAGGGAAAATCAGGGCATAGAATATATGGGGCCGTTATTAAGATATTAACCTGCACTTTGAATTTTTTCATTTTGTAGTGGGAAAAGGAGAATCTTCTGAGTTAACTTTTAAGGTGTTACATCAAAATCCTATCAAGATTTTTTTTGACCCAACAGGTTTTTCAGTTAACACCCTGCCAGGCTTTCCATGGTAGCAGTTCTTATCTTTGCACATGAAGGATGAGAGAGTTCAGAGATGGAAATGTTAGCTAATTTTCAGGTTATTCCTACTGCTCTTTGGTTTTATATGCCGGCTTCATACTGTGCAGTGGTGTTCTGTCTCAGATATTAAACTGGAAATTCATCCTGGAAATTGCTTTAGAATTTCACATAAATAAGACTGGAGAGAGCCCATGGAGGCTACAGATGCTCTGCCTTCACAATTTCAGTAATTGCACCGGAAACACATCCCAGATTATTCAGAATGACAAAGTGTGGTATTAAGTGGTTACTATGGGCCACGCTCTGTACTTAGTGCTGGGGTTGGCACAAGATAATCAACTTGGACGCAGCCTGTCCTTTGTAGTGCTCACAGTCTAAGGGAAGGGAAAACAGGTATTTCATCCCCATTTTACAGATGAGGAAACTGAGGCCCAGAGACGTTAAATGATTTGCCCCAGGTCACATTGCAGGCAAGTGACTGGGCTGGGGTAAGATCCCAGTTCCCCTGACTTCGAGGCCCTTGCTCTTTCCTCTAGGCTACACTGCTTCATCCCAAGAACACCCAAATTAGAGAAATGTATCATTGGATAATACGGTTTGCTAGAGGCTTCAAATTTCATCATCCTTATTCATATAATTACCACCTCCCATTCACATCTTTGCTGCCAATTAAAATAGTGTATTTCCAACTCAGGTACCTAGCAAAGTTACAGGAGGAATACTGAAGTTAACATGAGGATACTTCACCTTCTTTGAGGACCTAAACTAGCCTAGGAAAAGTGCATTATAACAGAATAGGTTTACAGGCTTAGATTTTGGGGAGAAAGGGAATAAGGAATCAAAATATGCTTCTTTACTCTGGAAATAAAATGTTTCAGTTTTGAAAGCAGTGCCTCGGGGGTTGGGGGGTTGGAAAAAGTTATGGTGGAATAAACACTCTCGAGCCCTGTCATGTAAAAATTTGGTCTTGATCCCACTTGCTTGGGCATTTTTTTTTTTTTCCAAAGGGGTTTGGGGTTTAAAAGATGTGAGATTTTATTTCAGAGCATGGATGTGGAACTTATGCAAGAGTACCATGAAATGAAGGGGCTTAGAGGAGCAACCACAGGAGAAGAACAAGAGGAAGGCAAGATGGGTCAGAGATCATGGGATCAGATGAACAGGTGAGCCAGAGGGGAATAAGCTCTAGAAGATAGGCTGCTTGCTGAAGAAGGAAAATTGCTCTTCAGATAGTAGGGTGATACACTAGAATGTTACTGTAGGACACTTCTTCTTTTTAAGGATTTTAAGTAGCAGACTTAATTTGGGGCAGTTAACTAAACCAGGACATAGTTATTTCTTCAAAATCAGGAAACCTTACCTGATTATTCACAGGGTAAAAAAAAAAAAATCTTAGTTTAGGAAGCCTGAAAAGGAATGTAACTGACCAGAGTTGTAATGATTTTCTCTATGTAATACTCTTTTCTGTTCCAAGACCTTAATAGTTTTAGTTAAATCTGCAACCTATAAAGAAATTCTCTATAACATAACATGGGTTACCAAAAATTGCTTATTAAGCATTGGCAACTTTCTAACATGACCCTGGCAGAAGGGTTTATGTTCTAAAATTCAAGATAAGCACAGTCAGGAGGGGAAACATGAGAATTTTAGGGTGGAGAAGAGGCGAAGGGATATAGAGAAAGGTCTTATTTAGATTTTGTGAAGTATATTCAATCTATCAATGGTTTTATTGAGTGCTGACTGTAGGCAGAGGACTACACTTGGGAGAGTACAGTACAATTGAATAGATAGGCACAATCCTTGTCTTCAAGGAGCTTACAGTTTACAGTCTAGTAGAGGGGACAGACATTAGAATGTCTTAGAATATATTACAGGTAGGTGAAGCAGCAGAGTGCAATGGTATTTACATTATTGCTGGGGATGGGTTGTTTCAAATTGCTTCAGGGATATGCTCCCCTATCCCTTCATCCATCTCGTACCACTAACTCACAGCCCTGGATCACTCCACAGTCCAATTCCTTCATGTCTATGCATGAGCCACGGAGCACTGCTGGCGGAAATCCACATATCCAAGAATGCTTTAACTCTGCCTTCTTCTTTGCCCAGCAGAATTATTTCTCCATCCTTATTGACTCTCATGCCCATTGCGCTCGTCATTTGTTCCAGATGTTTAGCTCTCTCCTTAAACTCCATCTCCCTGCCCCACCCATTTCTTGCCCCTGGCCCTGGACTTCATGGAGAAAATTGAAACCACCAGGCATGAATTCCCTAAAATCTCCCCTGCTGCTCTCCAGTTCCTCCCTCCTCCTACTCCTTCTTCAACTCTCCTATCTTTCCCAGCAGCACCTCAAGAAATCTGCTATCTTTCGAACTCCTCCCCCTTCTACGTGCACCCTTGACCCCAACCCTTCACACCATATCAAAGCACTAGCCCCCTCCCTTCTTTCTTCTGTGACTAGCATCTTAAGCCATGTGCTCTCCAAATGGCTTCTTCCCCACTGCTTTAAAAACATGCTCATGTCTCACCATTGTAAAAAAACCCTCCCTTGAACCCACAATTCCCTCCAGTTGCCACCCCATCTCCCTCCTACCATTCCTTTCCAAACTCCTTGAGCGCGTTATCTGTACCCACTGTCTCATTCCTCTCCTCCAATTCTCTTGCCCCCCTCCAGTCTGGCTTCCACCCCCTTTACCGCACACTTTCAAAGGGCTTCCTTCTTACCAAATGCAACAGCTTCTACTCCATCTTAATCCTCCTTGATCTCTCAACTGCCTTTGACACTATCTCCCCTTTCTCTTGGAAACATTATCCAACCTTGGCTTCACTAACACTGTTCTCTCCTGGTTCTCCTCCTTTCTCTCTGGCCGCTCATTCTCGTCTCTTTCGTGGGCTCTTTTTCTGTCTCCTTACCCCTTAACAGTGGGAGATATGCAAGGTTCAGTTCTGGGTCCCCTTCTGTTCTCCACCTACCCCCACTTCCCCAGAGGACTCATTTGCTCCCTTGGCTTCAACTCTTATCTCTATGTGTATGATTCCCAGATTTACATCTCCAAGTCAAGATGTCCTGAAGGCAGGAGAGAAATGTGGGACTGCAGAGAAGGACAGGACTGTAGAGATAATTTGGGAACCATTCATAAAGAGATGATTGTTGAATCCATGGGAGTCAATAAGTTCTCAAAGGGAGTGAGTGTAGATGGGGAGAAGGGGACCCCGAGCTGAGACTTGAGGGATCCCCACAGTTAGGTTTGAGATTTTTGTAAATTGCTAGTTGTTAAAGGAATGAAAGCTTTGTTTCAAGCACTTCATGACAGAATCTTGACAGTTCACCAAAAATTTAATTTCTGAACTTCAATGCAGAAAGTGATGTTTTTATAATATTCTTTGAACTAAGAAGAAACTTTATATGGCATATATATGGTGTGTGTGTATATATATTTGGTGTGTGTATGTATGTATGTATAGAATTTTAGGGTGGAGAAGAGGATATATATATATCCATACTGTCCCTGTGAAAGAAAATAAGCATGGGGGGAACAATAAGAGATCTTATTCTACTGCTTATTTCATTCCAGGCACTGCTAAGGACAGTTTTTCATGTATCCAATCTAGTAATCATGCAGTTCTACTTTCTAAAAATCACATTTATTCACATACTTGCTTCTCTGTCAGTTGTGATAAATCACAGTGTATTCTCTTAATCTTTAGTGCAAATTAGCAAAATTCCATTGTATGTGATTTATAAAACCGTTTGGCCTCATTTAGAATGTAAGGCAGAAAAGATTATTAGCATCAAGTGCATTAGCATCAAACTGTCCCTTCTGCTCCTGCCAAAAAGTAAAACAATGAGAGAAAAAAATTGTTTAAAAGTGAGCGAGTCAGTGGATTGATTATTACACTGCAGCATCTGTCTGGTCTCATCCAAGTGCCTTCTTTTGAAGTGGTTTCTTACTTATAGTTGGTAAGAATTTCCATAGCTGGCTCTATTGGCAAAGTGCTCTGTGCTTATTTTTATTTTCCACTTCCCTGAAACAGGAAATTATAAGGACTTACTTTCAGACAAAAGAACACATTCAGGTTTTACCCTGGCAGTTATGACATTGAAAACAATTAATTTAAGAGGAAATGCAAAAACACACTTTCTGTGGGACAGGGTTTATGATCTTGTAGTTTCTACTTCTTGTCATGTTAGAATGCTGTTCCCTCATGTGGAAAATAGTTATGGTAGTAATAATCCTATTTCTGTTGGGGGCCTCCATCAACTAGGGAAGAAGTAAATGTCCCTTCTGAATTGAGTTTTGTTTGAAGGTGTTAATTCTGGAGTAATCACTCTCTCTAGTAACGGCTGATAGACTTTTCATCATAAATGAAATAATGTGAAGGAACCCGAACCAAAATTAATTTCTTTTTGTTTGCAAAACAGAACAAGAGTCGTATGTTCCGGGTGCAGTTCGGTGGAGATTCAAAAGAACAAGCACTGGAGCACTGCCGCAGTTGTGTGCAAAAGCTGGCGCAGTATGTGACCGTTGAGGAATCTTCGGGACCAAGCCAGGAATTTCTACCAGGTTTTAGCCAGCTGACTGGGAGTGAAAGTCAGGTGATGCACAATGCACAGACCCTAATGCCGCCCAACACTAAATAAGTGCTTTGCTGAGCCTGAAGGAAATACTGGGATGTAAAGAACGGTGTTGGGCCAACTGAATTAGTCCAGTCTCTTTACAGTTCAGCCCCAACTTAATTTCATTCTAATTGGAAGTGTGACTGTTACTGTGGTACCTTAGGAAACAGAACTGGAAAAAGGGCCAACAGTTCATTCAGTTGTTGATCCGTCTGTGGGTTCATCCACCACACACCCTCAAAAGGTGGCAGAAATTGTGTCACGCGATGTGGACTGCCTCACAACCAGAACCTTGAAGTGGAGCCTGCCTTTAGATGGAGGAGCTTCTGTTAAGGCAATTAAGAAAACTTCAAAAAGATGAAATTTTCAAATTGTCCCACGAATCCTGGGAAGGGCAAGGAATTGGTATCTGTAGAGAGGCCTTGAAACCCCGTTAGTGCCCTAGTTTTTTCTTTTTTTAAAATCACTTGAGTCAACAGTTTTCCAAAGTGCAAAATATATATCATATTGCCATACTAGCCCCAGTTAATATAGTTCTCTGCAGCACTGGGGAAACTTTCCCCTTAAATTCAGCTTCAAAATTGGACTCTAGTCACTATGTCCTACACCCAGGCGGGTGGTAGGGAGGGGCCTGGATGGTAGGAGGAGGAAACCAGGGCCCAAAATTCCTCCCTTCAAAATAATTTCTGCTAGAAAACGTCTCTAAAGCTTCACTTTAAGCCTAAGCTTAGAAAGAGAAGACTAAATTTTCCACACCAAGAAGCAGTTTAACCATTCACTCCCAGAATAACAAACCAAACTAGGTCTTTGCAGCACAGCAACTTCAGGAGAAGGGCAGGGAGAGTGCCACTTTTACAAAAGTGTGCATTCTCAACAGACCAGGGATATGCAGTTAGTAGGCAAATTTGACTGCACTGAGAACTTTATTTTAGAGCAAGATCCTTATGTCACTCCCCAGTGGGGGAATCCATCAAGTTAGGAATTAAAGGTGAACTGTCTTACCCTCCCCTCGTCACTGTGTGAGCAAAGCCAGTCCAGTCTTGTTCAAGCAGGTCTAAGCCTTCGTGCTTGAGAATTCAAGAAGGGGCCTGGAAATGGGTGACTGTGGGTACTGTTGATCCAAAAGAAAACTTCCAACAGGCAGTGAGCATCACCAGAAGTCAGTCAGACAGTCATTCAGGAATGCCACCGATATAAGGAGCTACGCAAAGGATTATGAATCATCTCATAGCACTATTTTATGAGCTGACTGTGAGCTTTTAATATAAAAAAATTGAGACTATATTCAGCTATTGCTTGGGAGGCTGGTCCTGCACCAACCAAAGATTTTTCACTGGCAACAAAACTCAATTCTGTCTCCAAATTTTCCTACTTGTTAAATTTGCTCTCCTCCACTATATGGATAAACCAAATCCAGAAGGCCAGTATGACCTTCAGGGGAATCACAGAGTTTAACAAAGAGATTTGAAGCTTCATCCAAATTGAGTCTTCAAAGCTGCATCTGTCCTGTCCCTCCAACTTTTCATCCTGCCACCTGCCCCCCTGAATCTGCACACTTCCTATTCCCCTCCCCTCTCAGAATGACAAGCTGCCACCCCTAGCTGTGGACCTACCACACCAGGCACACTCCACCTCTGTAGCAGTTTCATTAGCATCACCTTTGAGCCATTCTCCATATCCAAAAAATGGCATGGTGGGGTTACAAAAATGAGACCCTGGAGCACCATCTACCTACCAGCATTGAGACAGTGCTCGCGGTAACACACCTTTACCGAGTGGGACATGGGTATCAGCAGGGTGCCCCGTTGAAATGGAGCATATTAAAGCAGGGCGGGCAGAATAAAAGGTTGGAAAGACACGGTGCAGTAGTTTCACACCGGCTGGTCAGGCAGCCGACTGTGGGGTGACAAAATCAGCAAGCCGACCAGCCTGGCACCAGTCAGGAGAGGGGTTGCTCTCCTTGAACAGAAGTAGAGGAGGCAACCAGGTACTCTCTTCTCAATCGTTACTGCTGTCCCCTTTGATGGATTTACCTTTTTCCAGATTGTCGGTTTTTGTTTTTTTTTTTTAAATCTGTTTCCATCAGTTCTATCTACCTGCTGTCATTGGTTTGAGCAACCTAGTCCATAACATGAACTCCTTTTGGGTCTCCAAATCCTAGAGCAGACAGTATCTTCCAGCTACACCTTCGGTATACTGCAAGTATCTCTCTTTGGGTCTCCGAATCCTAGAGCAGACAGTATCTTCCAGCTACTCCTTTGGTATACTGCAAGTATCTCTCTCCCACCCCTTGTTGGATGCATTCTCATTCAACAAAGCATAAACCCTTTATGGCATTTTAGTACCCTTCCAATTTCAGGATACAGCGAAATGCTTCGTTATAGTTCAGGAGAGCGAGCATATGCTAGGTTCCATCATCCATTCATTCATTTGGTAATGCTTTATCTATTTGTTCATGGTTAGAAACCTCTCATTGCTTTTGTAATTCTCTTGCTTTAATACATTATTTCATTACTGACAAACAGGGTAGCAGTTTTCAAGTTGCTTTGAATGATGGCACAGTATTCGTGTTTCCATCAGTGGTATTTATTGAGCACCTCTTGTGTGCAGAGCACTGTACTGACCGCTTAAGAGAGCACAATTCAATAGTTAGTAGACATGATCTCTGCCCACAAGGAACTTACAGCCTTACCATGGAGACAGACATTTAAATAAACTACAGATAGGGGAAGCTTCCTCCAGCTTCGCGTCTTAAAAATAAAGTTGCATGAAAATGCCATGCTTCCTTATAATATGGGGTGCATTTAATCTATATTGATTATTTTCCTTTATGAGCCCAAATATTCCCATGCCTGCTTTTTTATTAGCTGATATTTGTTTGGCCAGGTGCTCTCAACTGTTTTTTTTTCTTGTAAATTCCAAATGTAAATAGTAATAATTCTGATATTTAAGTGTTTACTGTGTCCCTGCACTGTACTAAGCGTTGGGGTGGATACAAGCAAATCAGGTTGGACACAGTCCCTGTCCTGCAGGGGGCTGACAGTCTCAATCCCCATTTTACAGGTGAGGACACTGAGGCACTGAGAAGTGAAGTTTCCTGCCCATGGTCACAAAGCAGAAAAGGGGCACAGCCTGAATTAGAACCCACAATCTTCTGACTCCTAGGCCAGTGCTGTATCCACTATACCATGCTGCTTCTCATATATACATGTAAAAGTTCAATAACATGCCCATTTTAGAGATATAAACAATTTCACATCAGTTTTCTATTTTTCTTTTTTCTGGTTCATTGTACATTTTCATTACTGCATGGAAGCCACCTTTCAGTTTTCCATGTTTTCTTTTTCTCATGCTGCTTCAACACAGAGGGCTAGAGAAACAGCAGTCCTTTAATCACCATAATAGTTATTTCTTAGACTTTGACATCCTCTTTGAGAATGTTGATTCCCTGTGGTTTCAATTTCAGCATCTCTTAAGAATGATAATATTTCCTTCCCATGACCCTTAGTTTGTTAAATGCACTTAAATGGAAGAAAAACAGATTTAATACCCTTGGGTTCTGTTGTCTACTCCCCTCAATGCTGAACTCAAGCTGTTTGTGGACATTGTTGCTGTGGATTGATCTCAGTTTTCTCCTCAGTAAGCAGTAACTACCGTATTATTCTTTAGGTCGATTTCCTGTATAATGACTTTGGTGCCGTTCATGTGAGCTTAAGATACAAGGAGGGTACCTTTCCTCTATATTTTCATTGCTTTCTACAGAATTCTACATTCTCATTTCTAATTGTTTATCTTTCTGGGTGATGAATGTAAATTTACCCCGTTACCCTTGGCTCTAGTAGAAATATTTATTTTGTAAACAAAGCTACCCCTTATCCAGAAGGGATTTGGGTGTCTGCTTCCTTAGTAAAAAAGGGTAAATGCTGTTGCTTCGTACACTTTTATTTGAACTTGTGATCCTGTCTTGAAAATCCATATCTTCCCCTCAAAGGAGCTGTAAAAAAGCACATTAGTCTTGGTGTACCACACAGGAGTTCATTTTCAGAGGATGACTCCTGATCCTCCAAGCAGTTTAACTGAAAAATGTAGTGAATTCACAGAAATTCTCTTCTTCTGCTTCGTATCCCTAAAGTGGCTTTCTTATTCTGCTTTATTCTAGCCTCACCAGAGCATGGAAAATCATCAAGTTCCCTCCCAGGCAAGATTTCCAGAGGGAAAGATGTCTGTGACACAACTAGCAGAGGTAAAACCAACTCCTGTTCTTAAGGTCTGACAAGCCAGATGGTTTTTCTGCAGTTTAGATCCCAAGTTTCCTCTGCACAAAAGATGAATTTACAGTCACCAGAAAGTAGGTCAGCTAGTCCAACACTACTCTAATCTTTGAGCATTGACCTCCTGTTTGGCATTGAGTGCAGCGCAGGATCATAAAAGACAAGTTTGGCCTAGTGGATACAGCATGGGCTTGGGGGTTAAAGGACCTGGGTTCTAATCCTGGCTCTGCCACTTTCCTGCTGTGTGTCCTTGGACAAGTCACTTAACTTCTCTGTGCCCCAGTTTCCTCATCTGTAAAATGGTAGAGGAGTGAAGTGTGCTGGTTGGGTTGTAATAGATCCATGAGGTAAGGTGTAGGATGGGGAGAGCTAATTGAATGTTTTAAAGCTGATGGTAAAACAACTGTTAGTTGGGGAGATGGGTGGGTAACCAATGGAGGTTTTTGAGGAGATTGGGAATGTATGACAGTTTTTTTTGGGTTTTTTTTTGGGCGGGGGGGAAAGGATCTGGGCAGCACAGTGAAGTATAGACAGGAGAGGGATTGGGAACAGGGACATCAGTGAGGATGCTAATGCAGTAGTCAATGTGTAATGGGCTAATTGCATGGATCAATGTTGTAGCAGTTTGGATAAAGAGAAAAGGGTGGATTTTAGCGATGTTGTGAAGGTTGAACCGACAGGATTTGGTGACATCAAAAATGGGGGGTGAAAGAGAGGTAGAAGTTATTGAAAATGGCAAGGTTATAGGTTGGAGAGATGGAGAGAGTGGCGATGGTAACTGTCATTGAAAAGGGAGATGGAGAAGAGGATTTAGGAGGGAAGATTAGTTCAGTTTTGGACATGTTGAGATGTATCCTGGAGGCAGGAGGAAATGTGAGGTTATGGCTGGTAAGGTAGATTTAGGGAGTCATCAACGTAGAGGTGTTAGCTGAAGCTGAGGGAGTGGCTGAGGGAGTTCCAGGGAGTTGAGTGTAAGTAGAGATATGAAAAGCAGCATGGCTGAAACAAAATCAATCAATCAATCGTATTTATTAAGCGCTTACTGTGTGCAGAGCACTGTACTAAGCGCTTGGGAAGTACAAGTTGGCAACATATAGAGACAGTCCCTACCCAACAGTGGGCTCACAGTCAGAAGAGGGACTCAGATTCTCATTCTGGCTCTGCCACTTGCTGTCTGCGTGACCTTCTCTGCGCCAGTTTCCGCATCTCTTTACATGGAGATTACGTATCTGTGTCTGACCTAACTGTATTATATCTACCCCAGTGCTTAGCAAGCTATACTTACTCCGGGGCGGGGGGCTGGTTGGAGCCATTAGAGATACCAACAGCTAAGCAGAGGAAGAACTGACAGAGACTTGAGGACAGACCAGAGGAGTAAGAGAACTAGGACAGAAACACCAAGATGAAGCAGTGTTTCCAGGAAGTGGTCATAGCATGTTGAAGGTGGTCAAAAGATTGAGAAAAGGTGAAGAGTTTGGTGAGGAGTTGAGGATTGGTGACCTTCAGAGTGGTTTCAAGTGGAGTTGAAGGGGAAGGTGGAAACTAGATTATAGAGGATCAACAAGGGAATTGGAGAAAAAGTGGTTGTGTGCATCCATTTGAGGAGTTGGACAGGAATGGGAGGTAGGAATCAGGGCAAGAGTTGCATGATGCAGTGTGGTCCAGAAGTATTTGGGCTTTTTTTTTTTTTTTTTAGGATACATGAATCATGAGTGGAATAGAAGACAGAGGGAAGGAATTAGGAATGGGGTTGAGAAGCAGCGTGGCTTATTGGTTAAAGCATGGGCCCGGGAGTCAGAAGGACATGGGTTCTAATCCCAGCTTCACCACGTGTCTGCTGTGTGTCCTTGGGCAAGTCATTTACTTCTCTGGGCTTTGGTTACCTCATCTGTAAAATGGGATTAAGAGTGTGAACCCCAAGGGGGACAGGGGCTGTATCCAACCTGATTAACTTGTACACACCTTACTGCTTAGAACAGTGCTTGGCACTAACAAGTACCATTATTATTATTATTATTATGAGTTGCCTGTAGGTTTTCTATTCTCAAGCCCATGATTTTTAAACTATAATTGAAGGTGAGGGAACTTGAGAGAGAATTCTGCTTGGGTGAAAAACAATCTAATGGACTTTATTGAGCACTTACTGGGTGTAGAGCATTGTACTAAGTACTTGGGAGAGTATAATAAAGTAGACAGAGTCCCTGACATGCAATTTAGAGTGGGAGACGGAGACTAAAATGAAGTATAGGAAGGGGAGGCAACCAAGAGCAAAAGGGAATGTACATATGTGCTGTTGAGGGTAGGGGGGTATAAGTACCTAAGTGCTTAGGGAGTATGGACTCAAGGACAGAAAATAACATGGATGGGACAGGAGATGAGGTTGGGCCTCATTAATCATCATCAGTGGCATTTAGTGAGCACTCAGGTGTGCAGAGCAATATTCTAAGCACTTGGAAGAGTTTCTGGAGATGTGTTTCTATTAAAGCTTCAAAGATGGGAAAAGGGGTGGATTCTCAAATATGAAGTTGGAGAGAGTTTGAGGCACGATGGATGGATGACATGAGAAAGGGCTTGCCAGCAAGAGGTAAGAGTGAGGAATGTTATAACAAATCTCCTTTGTCAGATGCTACCACTGTACCCAATTTTGGGGCTTAGACACTCCATTTGGCTTCTTTTATTATTCCCTCAAGGAACTCTTGACTGCATTTTCAGAAATCCCTTAATGCACTGAGAAAATTAGCCTAAACTCCAAATTCCCCTAGCCTTAATGTCTCCAGTATGAAGTTATTTTTCTGTGTAGCGTCTTGGTGTGTGATAAGGATAACCAATTGAGGATAGGCAAACTATGGCTAACACAGGGATAGTGATCTTAGAAGTGAAAACACTGTATACTATCCAAAAGCATTATGGGTTCCACATCTCTCAAGTTAGGATGCAGTAGGGCTTTATCATTGCTGATTATTTAATAAAAGTTCAAAAATCAAGCACTGTTTCCACTTTGCTGTAAAAAAAAAAAAACAAGCAGGCTCCTGTTCTAGATGCACATACTAAGTCCAGGGAAGTGGACTGAGACTACAAAGTCATTCGTCTCCCTGGCCTGTGCTCTATCAATCAATCAGTCCTTGATAGTTTTTCTTACCCAGGAGAGATGTTGGGGGTTAGGGGACTTGATTTTGATGTGTAAGATCAAATAGTTTTCTTTCTCTTTAAAATAAGCGGCAAGTTGTAGTTCACTCTAGCTCAATACGAACAATACGTGTTTGAGAGCCCTCAGGGACAGCAGAGGTGGCCAGAGATTCAAGTTTTCCATTTTCAAAAATGACCTTGATTGAGTCTTACATCAATTTCAGAGGGGGAAAAAAATTTTCCAAGTCCCCTTTGATCTCTTCCCTGAAGAGCAGAGAGGCCAGGAAGTGGCTAACATGACAGAGGTTCCCACAGCTCTTGTGACTGAGGAAAACAGAAGTCCAGTAAGGCACTCGCCTTTGTCCAAAGAATGGAATATCATTTAAAAAAACAAACATTTGAAACAGTATTAAATCACACTTTTTTCTTTTGAAAAAGCCTTTTCCCCTTTGGGGAGTGAGTGATTGCTGACAACCATGAATGGATGCGCTTTCAAATCATGTGTAATTGATCAGCACTGCTTTTTTTGTGCCTTTGCAGTCTCTTTTGTCATCCCCATTGGAGCTACCACTCGCCTATCAACAATCCAGGTGGAGCACTGAGGAGTTAGGCCCCTTTCTTCGCTTGTGCCTTTTGGATCAGAGTTTCCCAGCATTTGTGGAAGAGGTGGAGCAGGAACTGAGGAAACTGACAGGGTTCAAAAATTAGTTTGGTACAGTGTCTAGGCACTTGGGTGGGAAGGTTTTACAAAAGTCATCTCAAGTTTGCAAAGTAATAAATAAAAGGAGTATTCTACACATTTCTGGTCAGTGTTTTATTTTTAAAAACAGGTGAATTCACTTTTATACATCATTGCACTTCAACAAATACATAGAAACACAAGTTCATGCACCTTCAGTTATGTACCGCATGAGAACCCTGTTGTTAGGTTTGTAATTCTACAATCAATATTTAAATCAACGTGAGAAACTACAGTGTCAAACTGAAAAAGTGTAACTAGTTGCATAGAATAGTACCATGCTATGTAACATTTTCAAGATTGTTGGAAACAGTAAATTATAAAAGTTTGCCTGAACTGAATGTACAAGAATATGGTGGAACACATCAGTGCAAAAAGATTAGAGAATTTACATGATTTAACACAAGAACTCACTTAAGCAATCATTATATATATATATATATATATGTATATATATATATATATTGAAGTATTTACTGCATTTCATCACCATTTTATGGACTGTTCCAGCGTCTTATTAAAGTCTTAGGTTAAGCCCTTAAGATTATAAATTTCAGTTTATATTATTCTTCTAAGTGCCAGAACAGCATAACTCTCTCTCATCTTATGATGTACAATATGGAATGAATATCAGCAGCTTAAAAATGAAACAAGCATTTACTGTAGTTTGGTTTCTCCCTCCCCCCAAAATATAAATATATATATATACTGTATATATATTTTAGGTTTTGCTGTACTTTACAAAAATTTGTCACTAGATGGCAGCAGTGCATTTTAGAGCTTTGCCAATTTAACAGCTGCATTTAGTAAAAAATGGCGCATGCATGATTACTCTTACCAGACCTGATACTTCTATTTAAATATATTTTAACCAAGAAAAAAAAAATAGGCAACATTCACAGCACATCAAGCCCAAAATAGTTTACACCTTCTACACTGAAGCATTGTCTAAAATGTATCGGGTTAGTCATCCATACGGGAGAGGCTAAATAAGGCATGCTTTAGACAGTCAATTGTATTGTTTTGTTGCTCACTTGAAAAGGGGGTGGGCGGGGGTTAGTGGGAGGTCGAGGGAAAGACTAACTGGAGTTCGAGGACCAAAGAATCCCAGCCACAAATTCTAGCAGGTCATGATGCCACCAGTTTCAGGAACCTAAAGCTCTGAGGAGAGAAGAGTTGGAATATCAGTCATTAGCACCAATGATCAGCACTAGTGTCAGAGATGGGCCTTAGTAAACTTCCAATCTTTAGTGCAAAGAACATGCTCAGGGATGTGGTGTGAAATTCTGATCTCCATGTGCCCCTTGGCAGAGTCTACTGGCACAAATTTCATTCATTCAATTATATTTGAGCACTTACTGGGCACAGAGCACTGTAAGCCCTTGGGAAAGTACAATACAATAAAACAGACACATTCCCTGCCCACAACTTCCAACTAACTGTCTCTCTTTATGGGACACAATAAAAACCAACACCTGAAACGTGCTGGCTGTGTTACTGGGTTCAGCTATTACCTTGGCATGCTGTTTGGTTTAACAGCTTGGCTTTTTCTCCATCTTAAAACTCCCTGGCAACTCGTAAGAAATACCACCTCTTTCATTTAACTGAGTTTGCGTTTGTCTTGGCTTGGGCTGATATTTTTTTGTTCATTTACTTACTTTCTGCTTAAGAAAATGGCAGGAGAGCTTTCCTGACCAGCATGGAGTCAACCTGTTCCATTAGTGTCCACATTCATTTTAGAATTGCCCTACTCTGCCATCGCTATCTAACGAGGGAACAAGATCTCTTCCCTAGACTGTCAACAGTAAATTCACTTTGCAGATGGCTAAAGATGGACCATACTTACATTGTAAGCAGTACTTTTAATTTGTGTTTCTCTGGCGCAAGTTTTTATCTTTGTGATTGTTGGTGGAGTTGGTTTTCCTTTGGGGGGGAAAAATTATATCATCAGATTAAATTCAAAGCCAGGAGCTATTTTTGAAATCTAAACACATGGAAATTCAGGGAACCTTTCACTTACTACCATCCCTGCTGTAGAAAGGAATTTTACTGCATAAGATTAATGTATAAAAATAGATAAAAAAAAAACAACAACAACCCAGAAAAGATTCTTAGATCTCTCTTCAGGCCTTAATTTCTCAATCCACTGCCCCCCAAGGCCAAAAGCCCACACTAAAATAATCTTCTAATGATCCTTTGGCTAGCTAGACTGAGAAACACACTTAGCAGATCAAGGCCTGCTTCCCCTTCATGCAACATCTCTTTCCTCCCAGCACACTAGCACTGCAGTTCCAAGAAGCGAACTACATTCTACCACATGCTCACTAGAGAGGAGAGTTTCCGATTATGTACTCACATTGGCCCAGCTGGTTCATCGTCTGCAGCCCGTATTCAGTTTAGGATCCATTTAAAGGGGGGAAAGAAAAGGACAATGCTGTTAGATTCTGTTTGGGACTCTGGCAGGGCTGCAAAAGGCAAAGTGGTTTATCCACAGCATTTATTAAAGGCCATTCCACTTTGTAGTGCAAAAGATTCATGGAGTTATTTTCTGGATTCAAGTTTTAATGGCAGCTATGTTGTATCAATGGTTTTAGTTAACACTTTGAATGCTCGTCATGAAAAACTGCAACTGTAGCGGACAGATTTGTTACAATGTCATCATTCATCTTGTCCCTAAGTTCCAGTGGTTCACTCTTAGATGAAAAGACAAACCAACATTTCAGTTGTAAAATCCTGCTGTTTGTTTGCTTACAATGATGGCATGGTTTGGGCCCCCTTCTTCTCAAAGGGATGGATGAGTACGGTCTCCTTCTCTGAAGTGAATTCAACTGGGGTGACATTGCGACCTCGCTCTTTAAAGAGGGAAAGTGTTGGAGTGAGAGGATGAAATACGTGAGCTGCAATTGTTTGGGGGAGGTGGGGGAGAGAGGAAGGAAGCATTGTCCAACCAGTGCTGACCTTTGACAGCACCAGGTGTGTGCTCATCTGGGGAAGTTCTCAGTGTTTTAGATTGTGAGCCCCAAGAGGGACAGAGACTGTCTTGAATTCCCACCAGTGCATTTCCTCCCAGCACTTAGTTCAGTGCTCTGCACATAGTAAGCGCTGCTTAAATACTATTTCCACTAGGAACAACAGCAGGCGGTTGGAAGGTGTCAAATCATCCCACTGGGGAAAAGACAAAACTATCAGGAGACCTACTAGGCCTGATGTTCCTGGCAAAAAACACAAAACAAAACACTCCCCGTCTGGAGGCAGAAGAATTTCACTTGTTCATCATGTGGGCTTTTAAAAGCTCACTCATCTGGGGTTCTGAGCTGTTCTCCAGGATCTAAAAGGCCCAATCGGCCCTTGCTCATGTGATTTCTGATCACCAACAAGAGTAATTAGGCACTTTTTCCAGTAATAATGTAAAGAGATCCACAAAATGGAGGGAACCCATTCTTCCATCTTTGTTGAGCACAAAGCGGCAGCAGATCGAATGAACCAGGCTGGTTTTGGTTCCCGGTAGCCTTAAACTCCCAGCAGGATTCCACAAGGGACTTGGTGCACATGAAGCAGTTATGGAAATTACAGTCTTAACAGTGTAGGCATCTGCACGAGCACACACTAGGAGTAATGTCTGTCGGAGGGAGACATTGCTCCACCTGTACCTTTGAGGCAACGGAGAGGCAAAGCCACCGGCAGCACAAACAGTGACCGGAGCAAAAAAAAAAATTGTTCAAAAAATAAAGAACTAACCACAAACCAACAACTCAGCCAAAAAGAACACGCTGGTGACACACCAGTGTCCACAGGAGTCCAGTGCTGGCAACAGAGAAAAAACTAACACTAATAAGGACAACTCAAGACATCAATGTGCTGTATATATAGTGGAGATATACAGAGACACATCAGATACTGAGACACAGAGCACGATAGAGCAGGCCAAATCTTCCTCTTCCAAACCACTTCCAATTTCCACGCCAGCTAAGCTATGTGCTAGAAAACTAGATGCTATGGGAAGCCGTTAATAACACTATGTGAACTTGGCCGTGTTTCAGTGAACACCTTAGCTGGGCCCGGTGAACAAGATTCTGCTGTAAAATATCCAGCTCCGGAGAGCAGCATGCTATCCAAGTTTGGGGGAAAAAAAAAAAGAAAGAAAAACCTCATTTTGCTGATCCTCAAAAACCTAACAAGGCTGCTTGGCAAAAGCCAAAAACTCCAGGAGGTCGCACAGTCTAGGAGCTCCCATCAACGCACAACCCTGGGGGGGAAATTCCAGGTGTACATATTTTCAATATTATTTTTTTCCACCAAACAGGCTTCTGATGGCAAGTGGCTGCAAATAGGTGTTCTAGCAAAAACCAAGCAAGTGGAGGTGCCATGCCTGGGAGAGGGTGGCTGTGACTAAAGCAGAGAAATCTCCTTTATCCTCCCATCAATCCACTTTCATAACCTGATAGGAAAAAAAAAGGCATCTCTCTAGCCTGCCCATCTGAACCCGCCAATCCACTTTCATACTTGAGAGGAAAAAAAGAAAAGGCATCTCTCTAGCCTGCCTGTCTGAACCCTAGTACTGCAGAGATGAAGACCCCAGTACAGTACAGTTACAGTACAAACAAAACATACTCAACCCCTGATGAGAAAATCAGGGTGGGGGAGAAGAGGGAGTAAAACAGAATTACAGAAAAAAGGGTACCCCCCCCGCCAAAAAAAAAAACCAAATTAAAAAGGTAAATGAAGATTAAACAGCAAACTGAAATCCAAATTAGTTGTGAACGTGAATGAGGAAACTTGAAGAAAAAGTGTTAACGTTATGAACTGTGCATCGTATTGACTGAAGCGGAGATTAAACGAACTCCAAAGCATGCAGATCGCTCACTTACCACCATTTTTTAAGGGTATGATGCAATTGAGAGGGGGGGAAAAAAAAGAAGTCATAGTAACCGACACATATCAACATAACCCCAAACCCGCAAGCCTAAATGGCTGTTAATGACTGTTCTCTCCAACTCTCTTGCTCACAGCCAGTGGCCAGATGGGAGAACTGGGAAGGGTGGGAACGATAGCCCACCCCCCACCCCCACTCCCTGCCCCCCCGGGAATTCCATTTTGATACATGACTGGAAAATCTGGAGGCGAGGAGGTGGGAGGGGAACCCTGACCCAGCCTGAGCTTGCAGCCTGGCTCCCTGAACCCACCAAGCCCTGGCTTCGCCTCACTTTGCTTTGAAAGCTGGAGATGGATCTGCTGGGGCTGCTGGCTTCCAGTTTGGAAAGACCACGAGAAGTTGGCTTGTTTTGAAAGATTATTTAAAAAAAAAAAAAAAGGAAGAAGGAAGGAGGAGGAGGAGGATTTGGGAAATCAAAGGGCTTTTGCGACATTAGGAGGTTTCTTGTTTTTGTTCAATTGAAATGTTCCCCTTTCTTCCCACTCAAACACAACCTGAAATAGCACGGTGGTACAAGGAGGGCAGGCTGAGCCAAAATAAGGGAAGGGCTTCAACTGATCTACTGTTTTAAGGATTTAGTCCCTGTTTCTTCCATTTTTTTCCTTTACTTTGTTCTGCAAATGTATGACTTGGCTCAGAGTTCTTTCTTAACGAAAAATGAATATGCATTTTGCACACCAGTGAGAGAATGGGGTTTCGGGACATCACCAGTTTTCTGTGCCAACTATGGCTGGTGCTTAAACATTAGGTTGGGTACGATGTGGTCTACTTTGGCAAAAGGGACTGTTGGAGTTGAAATAATTCTCCCACACCCTCTCAGTGGCTGGAATGATCCAGAGTCATTTTTGAAAGGATGAGTCAATAAGGACCCAAATGGCCTGTTTCTGTCCTTCCCTGGGCTGGGACTTTAAAAGAGGCCCAGGCAGATTGCTTCATGTGAGGTTGTGCTTTAGCCTATGTCCCAAACCTCGCCTCTGCAAATGTCGTGTCTGCTAACGACCATTTAGCCCACAGCAAGCCAGCTTGGCTTCTTTCATTTCCCAGCCCCACTGATCGCCCTTGCCAGTGGGGGCTAGGAAACACACCCATCACCGTTTGAGCTCTCACAGACTCAGATTTCAGCCCCAGGTTAATGGGCTCAAAGGCGTTTTTCCCCCGTCCACGTACCTAGCGATCAAGTGGTGGCCAAGAAGCCCCTACCCCGGACACATCTGAGCGAGTCTCTGAAGACTCAGTGTCCGGTTTCCTCTAAGAAAGCCGAGGCAGATTCAAGTGACTGGGTAGATGGTTATAGAATACCCCATCCTGACTCCAGGAGCCCTCATTACTGCCCAAGACACCAAGCGTCCTAACACCCAACTGGTCTTCAATTGACTGCTCCTTCGCCAGGAGGGAGGGAGGAACAAAATGAGGCAGCCCCGGTTAAGAGACCATCAGTCACAGAATCCCAAAGCAGACCCCCCGCCCCCGGGGGATGATCGGCAGGCACCCCCTTCCCATGTCATGACAGAATCCAACCCCAAAACAGCAGCAGGTAGGCAGCAGTTGGAGCAGCAGCAGCAGGGTCCGTGGGCCTTAGGTGGGCTACTCTGAGTCCCAAAAGTGCAGCTATAGGCAGATACATTAAGGTCGGATGGGCAGCACCTGGTTAAGGGATCGGATGCAGCATTCCCAGCCGGGGAACCTCTGCTTTGCAAACGGACTCAGAAGAGAAAAAGTCGTTTCACTCCATTATGTGTCAGGCTGTTTTGAGTGTTTCTCCCCACCTATGTTGACGAACTAGGGTACTGAGAACTCATGGATGGCACTGGAGAAAGAATCCACGGACCCCCCCACCTCACCCCCCAGCCCACGAAGCAAATCCTCTGAAATGGAATGCTGACATTTCTCAGTTTAATAAATGACACCTATGGCAGAGAACAATCACATCAGCCCTAGAAAAAGAATTCTGTTCCCATAATGGCATCTACCAAGCCAAAACAGAGCTTCAGGAAAGGGCCCCCTGAGAAGTACAAGCTGATTGGCTATAAAACGACTTTAAAATGAAGCAGGTGGAATTAACTCCTTCCATCCATCCACAGCAAAGCCAATCCAGGGAGGGAGGAGGGGGAGGCAGGGTGCCACGGGCCGCAAAGGGATTTCCCCTAAATGGGGGGGGGCGGCAGTGAAGAGGGTGACGGAAGAAGGAGCAGAAACAGACTTGTGTGTGTGAAGGCCCCACTTCGGTGCAGTAAAACATCAGTCTTTAAAATGACTACTTACAATAGGAGGAGGAGCAGAGAAGGTGAGACAAGGATTAGAGAGAGGTGAGGTAATGGAACTAAAGTGGTAAAGATCAGGAGCGGACCCGCTGTGATGGAGGAAAACAACTGATAGGAAGGGGTCAACCAGGGGGAGGCAAACAGGCTAGGAACGTCCGCACGTTTGACCTGTTTTGACCTGTTTGACCTTTGACCTGTTCACGTTGTGCAGGTCAAAAAAGTACAAACAGTCTGCCAGCATAGCAGCATCCCACCCCGAGGAGGCAGACTGTCATCCGGAAGACCCCCCTTAACAGGGTGGCTGTAACATTAAGCTACAAATTCAAGCAGCAAACATTCCCCTTTGGATGAAGGGGTAGGGGGAGAGAGGTAAATTTCTTGGGGCACGAGCTGGTCATTGAGAACTTGAATCGTGAACAACGGGATCTCTAAAAGAAAACCTAACGGCCTTCTCCAAGCAAGGAGGGCCTGGCCGGGTATCTCCAATGGCGGAACTGAACCAAGTGAGCTCCAACATCCCTCAAACCCTGAGCCGAGACATCAGCAAGCCACATACCAGACATTAAGTAACTTCTTCCCTCCCTCCATCCCTCTCCCCATACTCCTGGATTTAGATGACTCTGAATAATCATGCATGTCTTGCAAGGAGGAGAAAGTCTGACAGAGGTATGCCCCCCATCCTACCAGAGAAATCTCTCGTTTACCTTGTGCCGGGGCAGGAGGGGGAAGCAAAGGGAGCAAGAAGGGAAAGGAGGAGATCGAGATTTAAGTACGGCTCTCCTCCCTCAATCCTTTCAGGAGGAAGCTACACCAGGGCTGGAGCTAGCAGAGCAAATGCACTCTGCCCGGCTTGAATCTTTAACTTGGGTTGTGGGGGAGGGAGGCAGGAGAACGATGCCCAGGGATGCCATACTGCCCAAAACAGCTGGGGGGAAAAAAAACCCACCCCCAGGAGTTCTTTGCTTAATTTCAAGTACAAATTGAGATTTTTTTGGCTCTGGAGACTATCGGTTGCAGCAGAGGGGAGAAAAATCAGGGTCAAGAGAAGAATGGAGCCTGCAGGTCTGCAGGCAAGTCATGTACAGTATTTTCCTAGCTCCCAGTGGTAGATGTGTGGCTTTGGGGTAGGGACCCCACAGCTACCTCCCACTTGCCGCCACTCATCATCACTGTGCCTGGAGGGCCCAGCACTGGAACATTTCCTCCTCTAAAGGGCCAAAATGGCACCGGCCACAGGCATTCCTGGTGCTCAACCACCTTTCCTCTCAGAGCACGACTTGAGGGATTGTGGGGCCTCTGGGAGGAAAGGGAGGGGCAAGCCCCCACCCCCACCATCTAGAATGGGTGCTGCTCTCAAACTGGTTCTTCTGGAGCCAAGATCACAGGAACCACTTCTGCCCAGTCTAATCTTTCAGGGTAAAAGCCCACACGAGCCCAGAGGCCATTTGCTCCGGTTACCCCATTCTTTTCTCAGCCACCCGGTGTTTGAGCTGTTCCCAAAGACAGCTGGCTTTGGGGCCCTGCAATGGGCCCAATGATCAAATGGGTTAGGAGCTTCTCTGGGGGCCTGGGGTAGTAGTCTGACCTCCTTACTGTACTCTTCCTCAACAATGTGGGGCCTCTGGGGGAAAGTCAATAGCCAGTGCCCACTCTACTAGGGAGAATCAAATGGGTTTTGCCAAGAGAAGCAGGAGACCAACTGCTCATTGTGGTGCTTTCAGTTAAAGATCCGGAGGGCATGAACACAAGCAGGCAGGATGAGGCCCACAGCCCCCTAGGCTATGCTCCCGGACTGCCGGCAGAATGTGTCCAGGGCCTGGCCCTGCCTTTGAAGCTCCACTCCCATTTTGCCTGCTAGAGGTGGCAACCTTTGGAGGATGGAGCTGGGACATAATGGGGAAATTTGAACTGTGGCCTTCTGGCCCCAAGTCTGAATAGATCTGGCAAGAGAATACCCAGGTAGCAGGGAGCAACAAGAGCTTAGTGGTCTGCTGGAGCAAAGGGATTGGGACATGGGTAGAAATCAGAGATCGGGCCTCCTCCCCTGCACCTCTCCCCCCAAACCGGCCACTCCAAATGTCTCCTTTTGTTCGTGCTGTAGCCTTGAGTGGGCTACACTGCCTGGCTCACTGGTGGGTTCTGGGGTAACTCTTACCGTCTGGCACCTCGTCGGGCCTCTTCCTCTTCTCGTACACCACGATGATCACCACCAGGATGATGATCTCGGCCAGGATCCCCAGGAAGGGCCAGAGAGGGGCCAGGTGGCTGCGCACCCGCAGGATGGTGGTGATGGAGGCGGAGCCGATGGCGTTGGTAGCGTTGCACTCATACTCGCCCGGGTCCTCTGTGATCCTGAGGTTGGTGATACTCAACTCCGTATAGTTGTCCTTGTTGGTGATGAAGAAGCGACCGGAGGTGTTGGTGATCTCCTGCTTGTGGCCCGGGCAGGAGGGGAGCAGAGGGAAGGCAGAAAGGAAGGCTCGACTCAGGTAGGGCAATACGCGGGCCCTGTCCAGTTCACCCTGGTCCCACGTTCCAGCAGAGTAGGGGAATCCCCCCCACCCCGCTCCTGAGCTGGTCCCGAGCATCCCCCACAACACCATTCCTGACCTGGTCACCAGGGCCCTCGAGTCTAGACATTCCATACCTCCTCAGCCCCTTCCTGGGATGAGTCTCACAACCTGCTGGGGCTACCCCAGGGATTGGAGTCAGGGCTGGAAACCAGGAACCCTGATCCCGGCGGCTTCTTAGAACTGCCGGTCCCTACCTGATCCAACTGGACCAAATTCGAGCTCCTAAATCTCAAATGAAACCATCTCTCTAGGTGGCAGGCAGAGAGGCCGCACAACCAAGCCCAAGGGAATCCCCTGACTCACTCAGACCCCAAAGCTTGTTCACATGTATCCTAAGCATCTCAGAGGAGGCCCCCTCCAACCCAGCCTGAACCTCACTCACTAGCTCAGGGAAGGGGTTTCTATACAAGCCTTCCTCCTGCAAACAGATCCTCTCCCAACCAAATTTCAGGGTGAGAGGGCATCCCTGCTGAACCACCATCTCCAGAGGATCTGAGCAGCGGGATCCTGACCCTAAACATTCCTGTCTTATGGCAATTTAGCTGACAAACAAAAGACACGGGTGCTCTCAAAGTTCATGGGATCGAGCCACTGCTGCCAAAAGGCTAACATTTTTATGTCTGCCTCCTCCACAGAGTGTAAGTTCCTTGTGGACAGGGAAGGTGTCACTTGGTTAGTCTGGACTTCCCAAGTACAGAGCACCACAGCAACTGGGTGCTCAATAAATGTTCCCACGTGCACAGTCCTTCAAATGAGCTAATCATAAATAAGTGGTCACAAGCGGGTCCCTCTTCTCTCTCAAAGGCACACCAGCCGAAGTCCTGGCGGCAGTCTAAACTGTACAATGTCCTTCCCTCCAGCCCATGATGGCACACCTACTGACCCTCTGATAATTAGGATGCTGGCAGGATGTCTTCCAAGCTCTGAGGGAGGTCTTGGGACAGTCAGTTTCTATTCTGGTGGGGGGAACAAGAGGACTGGTGGGGACAGATAACCAGACTGAACCCAGCCGAGATGCGGCTTGCCCAAGGTCAGAGAATGAGTCCAAGGAGAGTAAGATTAAAGCTCAAAGGAATTGAGTACTAGGAGAGAAAAATAACAATTTCCCCCCTGCAACCTTGTACACATCTGTCCCCAGAGGTCCACATCCACCTTTATCCCCAGGACTCCTCAGGCTTGCCATCTTAGGCCAGCTTGGCTTCGCTCTCTGGGGGCTCCTACAATCCCTTGTACAAACCAAGATTCTCAGGAAGCAATTCCCTGCTCCCTGAAGTCCAAGAGAAGGGGTCTGCTCTAACTGCCCAGGTAATTTGGTGTCCCAGAGACTCCACTCGTATTGGAAATCTGGAAGATTCCAAACTCAGAACATAACCAAACCAGGATCATTGCCAATCAAGAAGTGAGACTGGTCCAAGAAAGAAAACAGGACACTTTTCTACACCGCGAACTCCTGGACACCTTCAAATGGACCAAAAGAACTTGTAAAGTCCTGGGGGCGTAAGGGCATGAGGGGTTGTGCATGCTTCAATATGGGGGTGAAGGGGGAACAGACATGGGTGGGTCTGAAAGGGATATGTTCAGTTGGGCGTGGACCCCCGATATTTGATTCCCCTGACCAGCTAGTCTGATGGCAGGAAAGGTGGCTGTCCTGGCTGGGGGTTTCAGACCTCCCCGGAACAATCTGGCGCTTCATGCCACAGGCCAGGCAAGGAGAGTGGAGGTCTGCCACTCACCATAAACACTCCATTCTCTTTCTTGCGCCATATCCAATCTGGATGTGGGTAGCCAACCGACTTGCAGTACATGACAGCCTCCTGCCCTTCGTTCTTGTTCTCGCTCCGTTTGTGTCCAGTGATGTCAGGAGATGCTAGAAGACAAACAGTCGATGTGTTAGTGGCCATTACTCAGGGCCTGGCTCAGACAGGGAGCAGTGCGTGACTGTGGAAGACCTCGGTCAACAGAGAATTGAAGCTGGTTAAAACAATCAGCTGGCCAGGCTGCAAGATCTCCGGAGTCCAGACAAAGGTATCCCAGAAGTTTGACAAATGCCCTGTTCCCCTCCTCCAGGATCCCCTTTCTGAACAGCCACCCCACTGACCCTTAATCTTCACTCCTGAAGTTGCACATTTGTTTAGGAAAAGCTGTTCAGAGAAGACACCTGCCAGTCAAGTTCCAAAAGACCAATGTCACTCACACAACCCACCCTCCATCCCCCTACCCCTCCACCCCCCAGGACGGGCAACACACTAAAGGCCCCAGAATTTTCTGGAACTAATCTGACCCTCCCACTTCTACGCCCACCACCCAGGCATGGGGAAGAGGAGAGGAAAGGAAGCATGCCAAAGCCCAGGAGCTTAACCTCGAACAAGGAGCCTTGTTCAGCTACCACCAGCCAACTGGGGCCCTCACCACAAAAGCCAGGGCTGGTGCAGTGACACGATCCATAAATAGCCAAGGGACCCCTCGTGCTGCCAGCTGTCACGTCGGACTGATGCCATAGGAGGCAGCCTGGGAGATTACAGAGGATCAGTGGGATCGGGGGAGTCGAGGCTTGGTTTAGCAGACGGCTGGCACTCTCAAAACTTCATTTGCATTCTGAGCTGCCGGAGGAGTTCCCATGTGACCCTGAATGTGAGGGTTGCACCTGGAGCTGGTGTTGCCTGGTTCAGGGCCCAGGGGGTCCAGGAGACCGTGGCTTCCTCTGTCTGTTGTCAGTCCCTGGTGAAGACCAAGGGAGTCCAAACCCAGCACTTACTCTGTTGGACCTTACTGTCTAAAGGCAGCTCTCTCCCTGGACTTCCTTCAAGGTAAGGCCAAGAGACTGCCCTGTGAGGCACAACTTAGGCAGGCTGGCCCAAGCTTTAGCGAACAAGAGAGAAAGCAATTTGGGTACTGACATTCACCAAGGGTCCATGATAAGCATTTAGCATTTAACAGGTCAGCTCTTGCCAAATGAACAAACGACTTCCTGAACCTGAGGCAATAGTGGAACCTCATTAAGCCTTTCAACCACTGGGCCACTGTAAATTAGCCCAGGCCAACGAGCCCATGGCAGAAGAAAAAAATCATGCCAACAAGAAGACTTTTCACTACAGTGGTTATAACAAGCCTCAAACCAGGCCAGTACTTCTTCAGGCTAGGGACCTGAGGCAATGATATAGGTTTGCCAGCTCTACTCTGGTTCTCTCCTGCTGAGTAGAAACTAGAACCCAACACAAAGAGAAGGGGTGGGAAACGCAAGCTCCAGCAGTGACATGCAAAATATTTTTTCCCCAATTAATTTTTCTTCGCCCCACATCCCATCCTCCCCAGTATCACCTCAGCACTTTTTCCTTCAAAACCTCCCCTTCATAACAACACTTTTGTACACATTGATTTATATTATTACTGGTAATAATAATAATAATCCCAGATCATTTTTCTACAGAAATGTTCAGTCCATGCTTCACCACTCAAGAACCTCCAGTGATTGCCCATCCACCTCCGCTTCAAACAGAAGCTCCTTACCATTGGCTTTACAGCACTCAATTACCTTGCCACCTCCTACCTAACCTTGCTGCTTTCCTACTACAACCCAACCTGTGCACCTCACTTCTC
This sequence comes from Tachyglossus aculeatus, assembly GCF_015852505.1. NCBI lineage: Eukaryota > Metazoa > Chordata > Mammalia > Monotremata > Tachyglossidae > Tachyglossus > Tachyglossus aculeatus. Next base: position 73,614,887 of record NC_052070.1, read on the forward strand.
TAATGCCAACCTACTCACTACCTCAATCTCGTCTATCACGCCCTCAACCTCTCACCCTTGTCCTGCCCCTGGTCTGAAACACTCTCCAACTTCACACCCGACAAATGATCATTCTTCCCACCTTCAAAGCCTTATCGATGGCACATCTCCTCAAAGAGGTCTTCCCCGACTAGGTCCTAATTTCCTCCTCTCCCAAACCCTTATGCCTTGCCTTCGGATTTTATTTCCTTTATTCTCTCCTCCCTCAGCCCCAAAGTACGTATGTAAATATCTGTAATTTATTTATATTAATATCTGGCCCCCCCTCTCGACTGTAAGCTCGCTGTGGGCAGGGAACATGTCTACCAACTCTGTTATATTATACTCTCCCAAGAGCTTAGTACAGTGCTCTGCACACACTAAGTGTTCAGTAAACATGACTGATTGATCTGGACTGAAGCCTGTCACATATTGCCTTTAAACTCCCTGCTTTCCTATTACAACACAGCCCGCACACTTTGCTCCTCTAATGCCAACCTACTCAATGCACCTCATTCTCGTCTATCTCGCCGACAATCTCTTGCCCATGTCTTGCCTCTCACCTGGAATGCCCTCCCTCTTCACATCTCACAATTAATCACCCCACACACCTTCTAAGTCTTACTGAAGGCACATTTCCTCCAAGAGGCCTTTCCCGACTAAGCCCTCATTTCCTCTTATACCACTCCTATGTATCTTGCCCTTGCACTTGGATTTTATTCACATTATACTCTCCTCCCTCAGCCCCACAGCACTTACGTACACATCAGTAATTTGTTTATATTAACATCCCCTTCTTTACTATACGCTTGCTGTGGGCAGGGAATGTGTCTACCAACTCTGTTGCACTGTACTCTCCCAAGCGCTTGGTACAGTGCTCTGCACACAGTAAGCGCTTGATAAATATGATCAGTTGATTGACTGACTCACTAGAATTTGGGGGGAGAAAAAAATGGGGTGTCATAATATTGATAACCAGGTACAATGTTACTACTGGAAGTAGAGGCTCAGGTCTGGACCCCCTTCTATTTTCTATCTACACTCACTCCCTTGTAGAACCATTCCCAAATCTACCTCTCTGGCCCTGACCTCTCTCCTCCTTTCCAGTCTCGCATTTATTTCTTCCTGACTTCAGGATATTTCTACCTGGATGTCCGCCCTGACCCACAAGAACCTCAAACTAAACATGTTCAAATTTGAACTTCTCACTTTCCTACGCAAACCCCATCCTTGCCATCGCTATAAAACAACACCACTATCCTCCCTCTCACAAGCCCCTAATTGTGGCATTATCCCCAACTCACCTTTCTCATTCAACCTACATATTCGATGTCACCAAATCCTGTCAGTTCTGTCTTCACAATGTTGCTAAAATCTGCCCTTTCGTCTCCAACCAAACTGCTACCATGCTGATCTGAGCACTTAATCCCACCTTGACCACTCAGTCTCCTCACTGACCTCCCTGCCTTTCCCTGTTCCAGTCCATACTTCTCTCTACTATCCAGGATGTTTTTCTAAAAAAATTATTTATCTATTTTCAAGTCATTTGCTCCCTCTTGACTGTAAGCTCCTTGTAAGCAGGGAACATGTCTACCAACCCTTGTATTCTCCCAAGTGCTTAGTACAATGCTCTGCACACAGTAAGTGCTCAAATACGATAATGAATTAATTGCTCAATAAATACCAATGATTGATTGTCAATGATTTGGACAGTTCCTTGACTGTCAATGATTTGGACAGTTCCTCCAGTGGGGCTTCCAGTTCTCTCCCAGGGAGTTAAAAGACGATATGGATTGAGGCTTGGTGAAGGGCCAGGAAACATAAGCAAACAGATTCACAGCCTAGCTCCACATTAAAATTATTAACAAGCTGAAAACCTGCAACTGAAGCAGAACACAGCTGACAGGCACGACCTGGGTATTCTGGGTTCGTCGTCCAGTATGGCCCAGTGAACAGAGCACAGGCTTGGGAGCCAGAAGAACTTGGGTTCTAATCCTGGCTCCACTACTTGTCTGCTGTGTGACCTTGAGCAAGTCACTTAACTTCTCTGTGCCTCAGTTACCTCACCTGCAAAATGGGGATTAAGACTGTGAGCCCCATATGGGACAGGGACTATGTCCAACCTGATTAGCTGGTATCAACCCCAGTGCTCAGAACAGTGTTTGACACATAGTAAGTGCTTAATGAACACTTTCACTATTATTACTATTCTCGGGGGAGATGCCCCATCCTGCAGGGCAGTTCCAGGAGTGGAAGGCACCCACAAGCACGCATGCTTGCACACACACATACACCCACACACCCCAGGAAGAGCAGTCACCAACTCTCCAGACAAATGGGTCCACAAAATACACAAAACACGTCGACATAAGCACAGGACATAGACTGTGACCGAGTATGGGCACATGCACAGAGAGACAGGGCACTCCATGTCTGTGTGGGATTCTTACAAGAGGAAACTCTACAAGGGCTGGTTGGCCCTGCCTCAGGCCCATGTCCTAAGCAGGGCCCTGTGTGGTAAGTGCTTGACATTCTCTTCCCTGACGGCACGGAGCCTGGCTGGCCTGCTGTCACCAGCCAGCCTCCTTTCGGTACAGAAAAAGTCACTCAGCTATCCCCATCTGAAATGCTTCTCCATTTCCTTTCAGGACTGACCTCCCTTTGGAGAAATACATGGCAGGAGTGGAAAGACAATAAAGTAACGTGCTCTGAGGAGCAGGAGAGACCGGGGCAGTGCCCCTAAAGTCGAGGGCAGGCCACCATATGACAATCACATGGGCCCGCCAGAACGTACCTTTCACTTCAATGGTGGCGTTTGCATTGGGAGCATTTTGGAACTGGTACACACAGTGGTATTCCCCTGAATCTTCAGCTCGGGGCTTTGGAATCCTGCAGAGAAGAAAACAGGGTGGTCACCACGCTGGACGGGAGGGGAGCGGGTGGGATGTTGGGGACAGAAAGAGCAAGCGGCCTGGTGCCCGGATCCTGGTATCCACAGCACCCGCCCCCAAAGCGCTTCTCCTTACCTGTGCTCGGTGTTGCTGACATTCTTCTTTGTGGCAGATAGTTCCTCCCCGTTCTTTGTCCAGTAACTCTGTAGGAGGATGTGGACGCTGGCGGTGAGGTTACACTGCAGAGTGATGGGGGAACTGGGGGAGTGAATGGTGATCTCCTCACTGGTGAGGATCTTCGGCTCTGAAACAAAAGTGCACAGGGACAGAGGGCCGTTAACCCCAGAGCCCAGCAGGGCCTGCCTAGGAAGGAGTCCGGAGGGGTGGGGTTAGGGGTTGTGGGGGGGAGGGCGGGGGCGGGAGAAATGGGGAAGGGCAGACAGGACCACATGAAGAAGCTCACTTCACCAACTGAAGTCAAGAACATAAAAAATAATGTATATAAGCAGATGACTACTAGACGATAACAGTTTAAGGATCAGAACATAAGCTTTATTCCTTTGTTATTGCTGCAGAGGAACTGTTCCGCACTTTGAACACAACCTCTTTGGAACCATGAAGGAAATGCCTCAGGATAGAGCAGTTTTGCAGAAAAGCCTGGTGTTGGGTCTGCCCTGAAGCCTGGGGCATTTTTTTTATCTGAAAATACAATTTACTTCTAGATTGCCTGAGGCCTTGAACAGCTAGCTCTTGGGGGTGGGGGGGGTGGGCAGAAGGAGGAGGAGAATAGTAATCGGTGATTTTTATTTTTTTGTCTTAAATCCACTCTTGTTCATCTTCTGTAAGGGTCCAGTTGGCCACATTACTTGGGAGGACACAAAGCGTCAAAGCTTCTGAGAAACCCGCACCACCTGCCCCATGAGGCCTGCCTGCCATGCTGCCTTCTTGCCTCTGAAGCCCCATTTGGAGAGTGGCTGGTCCTCTCTCCCTCTCCCAACCCAGCTTCCCCAAATCATGGAAGTGTGCAGGAATCCCATCCGATTAGCAGCCCACTTAAGAGACAAGGTGGGCTAACTGCTGAGGGCCCACCCTTATCCGGACACAGCAGTTGCCCAGAAGGAAATACACGCATCTCAAAAGAAGCATTTCTGAGTGCCATAAGGCTAAGAAAGGGTTGGGAACATTAGCCTCTAGGCCTCCCTGTTCTTCTCAGATCTAAACCACATTGGTACTCAACACTCCTTGCTGGTTGGAAAAAAGAGAACCCATCACTGTTCGTTGCATTTGAAATACTGGAGATGGATGGGTTTCAGAGCACAGATTTTTTCAAAGTCATACCATACCATCTGTGGAAGGCTCAACTGGAAAGCCCTTTGATAACAAGCGGGCATAATCCATAAAGAATAAGAGAGGCAACAGATTTGGCTTTTCCCTCTGAAATTTTCTTCCAACTTGGCTCCCCTCTCACTGCGGGTCAACTAGTATTCAGTGGCAAGGTTAGACCATAAGCCCCAGGAAGCCCTTCCTTCAAACCAACTGTTCAATTCTTTTATCTTCGTCTCCATGGAACTGCCACTCTTTTCCAGTCTCCTTCCCAACTCCAATAACATATTAAAATATAGATTTCCTCGCTCGTTTCTTCCCATCTGCCACTCCACCCCTGTTCCACGAGAACACCTTAAACATTACTGAACAAGAGTCACCTTGGGGAAAGAAGACCTTTGGCCCTCCCCAGAAAACAAGTTTGGGTTGGGGGAGGGTCAGGGGGAATACACTGCCCAACGAGATCACCTAACAAGAGATACCTATGTTTTAGGCTGAAGGGAACTGACTGCAGAGAAACTTGGGAAACTTCAGTTTACTCAGGGAACCAATCAGCCCATCTCTTCCTCACCAATAAAGGGAAAGTCATCTTCAGCCCGGGGCCAGCCAGGCTCTCAGTAACACCAAACACAGGCTCTTATGTACAGATAATGGAGGTGTGGCAGCCACTATGACAGAGAAGCAGATACATGTTAGCAGGTGAGGAGAGCAGAGTTCTGGGGTCCATGGGGCCCCGCCCAAGTCCCCTGGAGTGCAAGGAGAGCCGAATCTGTTGGGACCCTGGAATGGAAGGCACAAACACCGGCAGCAGGTAGCATTAGAGAGCATCACGATTTCCAAAGGAAGGGGAAAAATAAATGGAAAAAAATTTAATGGAAGAGGTGAACTGAACTATTCACAGAAGAGAAATTAAAAGAAAGTGTAACTCAAGGCAACATTAAAACCCACACACACTTTTGGTTTTCACTTGATTTTACTTTTCCACTTTGGCTCCCTACCCCCTGGTAGATATTCTGCGCTGAGGAAATGACACTGCGTGGCAGCCTTCTGGTGTCAGCAAGGCGGATGGACAATGGCCTCAATTGCGGCAGTGCGCTTTCCCACCGGAGTTTAGGGAAACTGACGAGAGCAAGGATGACAAGCAGCAGCCAAGGGGACTGTTTGCCAAAGCCTCATGGATAACAGCGTAAGCTCAGGGCAAAACCAAGGGGCAAATTATCTTCGGCAAAAACAAATGTTAATTACAGGTCCAAGACAAAGGCCATTGGGAACCACAAGGGAGTAGTAGTCTTTGTTTCAGTATGACCTGGACAGACCAGTCAAGTTGCTGGCTAACTAGGTGAGGAAGCCACAGAGGACACAAGCTGTCATCTACCTTGGTGTTGAGGTGACGGATGGAAGCCACCATGGAGGAGGTCAACTTAGAAAACTCCCTTAACTCAATGTCAAATCCAGCTTGTGTATCCAATGGCCATTTACAGCCGGGGTGGGGGACACCCAGTGGAAAGGAAACTCAATCCATTTTCCTCTCCAAACTGGGGGAAAGCGAGTTTTCCTGGCTAACCTGGGTTGCTCTGTGCTAAACTACGCAGCTCTGGCCGAACCAGGGCACCGAGCAGGGTAGAGACCAATTTCCTGCTGGGCACGGGTCCCCATCCATGACCCAGAAGACAGCAGCCCCCCAGGAGGATCAATACTTTCTGTCCACCTCCAGTGTCGGCTTAAATGTGGGATAAGCCTGGAATTCCCTGGCAACGTTGTGAGAGGGAGAGGGTGCTCTTGCTCAGGCAATAGCTCCATTCAGCTGAGTTTAGGGAAGGTTGTGCCTCAGAGGTTAAAGGTCAACTTCCCACCACACACACACACACACACACACACACACACACACACACACACACGGCTTCCACCCTTGGTGCTCAAGGGAATGGGACAGGAAACATGTCAATGCAATAAGTTGGATTCTAGAGCTCAGTTTATCCTGGAGCTACCAAAGCACGTTAGTCTCTAGAATAGTCAAGGGTGCAGCACTGTTGCTGGAAATTGATAACTTGGGATAAGAGAGCGAAAGGAAGGTGGAGACGGAATTCACTATAGATGTATGCTTGGGGAAGGGATAGCTGGAGCCTTAATGAACTAAGGGATGGTTACCAAGGAAACTGAGAAGTTAGCACTTGACTAAGAAGACACTTTCTCCTCCCCCTTAATATGGCCAAGTCAGTTACAAACCTGAATAGATAGGTCAGCTTCCAGTAGTGTCTAGGGACACTTGGAAAAATAGCACTCTATCTGAAGGCTATTGTTTCATAATGAACAGACAACCTAGTGATTTCTGGGGACCGGCCAGGTCTGGAAACCACAACCTTTGTACAATGACCCACACAAGTGTCTTTTTAGGACAAGAGGAGTGAGGGGAGAGGAGAGAGGACTGTGCAGAACAGAGTGTGGAAAAAAAATTCCATGTCATTGGGTTCCTTTTCCTCGAACATGTACAAGGGTTATTTTTTCCTCCTTTACCAGAGGTGTACACTCTGATTCCAGAATACCAAATGCAGCAGGCTCTCCTCATCCTTCTCCAACAAGCTCTCTTCTCCCATTTTAGTCTTCTGGATTGCTAACAGGGAAAATCTCCCATCATTTGTTTATTCAAGGCTTCACGTTATTCAGCTCTGGCTTAGATGGGTGCAAATTGCATATAATCAGCCCCTAAACCACCAAATCGAGCAATTTCTCAGGCCAGGGTAGGCCTTAAGCCTCTTCTTGTCCTAGGGAGGAGAGAGAAAGGTAGAGTGCGAGACAGCATGGGAGAAAGCATGTGAGAGATAGCATGCATGAAAGAGAGCACAGGGGAGAGCATGAGAGTGCAAGAGCTTGAGAACATGTGAAAGGGAGCACAAGAGAGCACGTGAGAGAACGTGAGTGTGAGACAGTGAGAACATGAGAGAGCACGAGAGCAAGAATGTGAGAGTATGAGAGAATGTGAGAAACAAGAGAGTGAGTGAGAGAGAGAGAAAGCAAGAGTGCCCATGATAACATTTCATTAAATAGGCACATCCTTCCTCAATTGTAACCAATCCTGAATGGCACAAGCATTTGGAAAAACTGTGAACTGTACTGTACCTGTTGTTAGGGCTAAAGAGAGGTGCACAAACTGGCTATACCTAAATCCTAGACCCCCAATGTAAGCAGGTTCTTATTTAAAACTCTCAAAAAAGGTCACTTCATGTCAAGCCTCCCCTCAGGGCTAGCACCCTCTTAGAATGAGAAGAGCAAAGCAAAAGCCCCACTGAGCAGAAACATAAGGGGCAATATGACTTGAAACAACTTAAGCCTGGTAGAAGCCATAGAGGAAGCCATAGTTGCTGCTCATTCCCTCCCAAATCATCCCCACAGGCAGCAGAGGAAGAACCTGGCCCTTCTCCCTGCCTGGTGGAAGCAGGGACTTCTCCCCCACTGTCTACTGCCCTGGGGGGAAGGTCAGGAGAGAAGTGCTGCACCATTACCAGAGACGCCATTCGGGGCAACCCCTGCCCAAGAAAAGAAAAAGACTCTAGGATTACGGAAAAACCAAGCTTGTGGGTCACTTGGAACAACTCAAATCACATATCAAAAGTCACACCACCACACCTCACAGACAGCAGACCACCAACCTACCAAAGCACAAGATGACACCAGGTCACAGGGAGAAGGAGGGAGGGTCGGGACCAACAGACTCAAAACCATAATGTGAAGGCAGTCAGAGTGCCAAAACAGATGAACAGAAGAAATAAAAAAATGGTTAGATTGAAGGAAAAAATGAAAATAGAAAGAAAGGCACTGGCAGAGAAGTCAGCCAAAGAATGGCAGGTGACCTACTATGAAATTAAGGAGCAGGGAAGAAAAGGGGAAAGAAAACAATTTCAGCACTATGTTGTTGGCTTTTTTTTGGGGGGGGGGCGAAGAGGGAAGAGGGGGTGGGTCTTCCCTTTCCTTTCCCCCACATCTTTAAACACATTTTCACAGATTTTTCTCCAAGTCCTTTGTTCCTAAGGAGGAGAGAGGGAGAGACAGAAAAGGTGGGATGAGGGGCAAGACGAAGGCAGGGGAGAGGGGAGAAAAAAGGGCCACAGATGCTTTTACGCACTACAACTGGAGGATGCTAGAGTTTGAAAAAAACAGACACAGAGGTGGGGTTGGGTGATCGTACTGGGGGAGGGATGGGATCGTAGGTGGAAGAAGGATGGGGGGGTTAGGTGGGAGAAGGGTCAATGGGCCACCTCTAAGGACTACAGTACCACTACTGTAGGATGCTGAACTCACTCTGAAGGACGCTTATGGTAGCCTGGGCTCGAATCCATGTTATGGAGGGATTTTGCCTCAAGTCATTCCTCCTGGGGTCGTTGCTGGCCCTGCACTCGTAAGTCCCAGAGTCCTCCAAGTTGAGGCGGGTAACTCTCAGCACACTCACGCCGTTTGCCCCGTAGGCGGTGTTAATGGTGACACGGCGCTTCCGAGCGCCATCCCACAGCTGTTTGAAAGACTCTGCCCGGTTGACTTCGGCGTACCACCACTGGATCTCTGGAGTGGGGCTCCCAACCACGTCACAGTACAGCTCAAATGCGTCCCCCGTGAGTTTAGTTTCTGACATGGGCGACTTGACAAACCCAGCTAGAGGGAGGGGCAGCAGGAATGCAGGGACAGACCAGTCAGGAAAAAAAAAATCAACAGGTGTTAATTAAAAGAAAAGAAAAAAAGCAAATGAGTTGCAAGGAACAGAAAAGGAATTTTGTTTTAATATAAAGAGACTCGTAACAGCAATTCGCACTAGCTTTCAGAAGAACAACCACCCTGGGCAGCTTTTGAAAGAAAGGCAGGCTGATCATGAGCTGGGCTAGAACCAAGCACCTGCTAAGCACAGCCACTGAGAGACGAGGCCATTAAGAAGCATTTGCGATATGAGCCCAATGGGGAGGGTTAGGGAAGTCTAGGCAGGAAGGTGAAGGTGGTGAAGCCAGGAGGGGTCATGGAAACACAAATCATTACCTTCTGAAAACTAGGAAAGGGATCAAAGAGCAATAGGAAACAGTGGAGAGAATAACTGACAAGTCTGGCTCTCTGCCATCCTTATAATGTCGTTTTGAGCCCACAGGAAAAAGTCAAAGTGGCCACCTTTTAGAGACCCTTCTACATTGTCATGGAAACAGAAGACAAACTGAGACATCTGCTGACAAAGAAGTAGATGTCCAACCCAACCCTGAACTCAGCTTGGGCACCTCCTGGCTTCCAAGTCATTTGAAATGTGTGGCACAGACGACTCGGAAGCAAAGTGACCTGTTTTCCTCCAAGGTGAGAACTGAGCATCTTTCAGAGGTGGGTTGGTCGGCCAGCTGGTGGGCTGGCTGCCTTGCAAACCCGCGTGACCCTGCAAAATTGTAAAGTCTGGTGTCTCTTTCTGTACTCTCACTTACAAAAAGTCCACAACCAGGGCAGCAGTGTTAAAAAAATTTAAAAAGAAAGACGAGGGCATGGGAGGGATGAGCTAACACCACAGGAGAGCCCAAGGCCTTGTCTCGATTCAAAGGGATTTTAGCCGGACAACAGTCTAGAAGTCAAAAGTCAAAACTACGTTGTCAACTTGTACTTCCCAAGCGCTTAGTACAGTGCTCTGCACACAGTAAGTGCTCAATAAATACGATTGAATGAATGAATGAATGAAAACTAACCTTGCCCAAGGACAACTCTGGAATGACCCAAGGCACCAGACAGGATTTCTTTGGAAGAACCACCATTATGTTGATCCAACCAGCCCCAACAAATGTGAGAAACCAGCCCCAAGGTCACTCTTCAAGAACCTGAAGTGCGTAGATCCTTAATGAGGCAGGGTGACTGCCACTCTTGGCCCTACATGAATGGAGGGGGTGGGAGGAGGGGGAAGGGGAAAGAGGCAGAGAGTGGAGAAAGGAAGTGGGCAGGATGGGTGGGTGGAGAAGGAAAGCGCAGTAATATTTTCAAAGCTTCTTTAAGAGCCAGGTCTCAGAGAAAGCCAGTCCCGCCTCTGCCATTGGGTTTTGCAGGGCTGCCAACTTGGTAAGAGTCATAGCATATCAATCATCATCAGGAAAGCTAGCAGAAGACACTCTTTTTAGTTCACTGTTTTCCCCATAGACCCCAGTGGACAACAAAGCACCTGTGCAGCACAGATGCTGTGAGTAGGGCTGAGGCCTGCCAACATGAAATGGAGGGGGTTCCACGGTGGCAGTGCGGGTTAAACAGAGCATTCTCTCTGTAGCTCAGAAGCCGCGGAGTCGGTTGGGAACAGAATCAGGGTTAGCTGGGGAAAACCCTTGGGTTGTGTATATGACAGAATTTGTCTGTTTTTCTTTGTTAACTTACATACTTTAGCTTGGGCCAGCACCCAACCTATCCTCCAAGGAGAAGCTATACTTCTGAGGTGAAGCTGGGAGAGAAGGGGAAAGTGGTCTGCTTATGAGCCCAATGGTCTCGAGGCCCTACAGCAAGGATGGGCTAGGGCTGGCCCAGATCTGAGGGAGCCACTTTCACTGATGGTGTTTCTTCCCAGTGCCCCTTGGTGCCAGGACCAGTGGCACGCTGGGGGTTGAGGAGCCAGGAGTGGAGAGAGAACGTGTATCAGAGTTACTGTACCCTCTTATTCTGGATCCCCCAACCCGTCTCTCCAGACAACCCGGGGACACCTCTCCAAAAGGGGTACCCAACTTGGGGCCAAAACCACTGCCCACCTCTGCTCTTGGGTGTGCATTAGCATACACGTCAGCCATTCAAACATCACATCCCCCAAAAGTCGGAACCAAAATGGTGGCAGATCCATGCTGAGACATGTCTCAGGAAGCACTGCCCAGAGAGTCCCTAAAAGCCACTCAGACACCATTCTCCACCCCAGAGGTGTATAAAAATGCATATGGCGAGGGAGCTAGAAGAGGAGCAACAAGAATCTGGCATCAGATTAAATGTTCCTGTCTTCAAGGAACATTTAAAACCAGCTTTGCAAATAGCCTAATTGCTATGGTCAGTTTAGGTCAGATGAGTAGTAAAGTTCCTACATTTGATTCAAGATAGCCCACGAATGACCTCCTGCACGTAGAATGGGCTGGACTTTGGTACCAGTTCATAAAAAGCCTTAGCGTTCCCAACCTCACTGTAATCTCTCAGCTTTATTCCAGGCAATTAAATATGAAATCCTGGAAAGTCTCCCAGTAAAACCCACCATTGCTAGGCATATATCTGCCATCTTTCTCCTCTTCACCAGAAAGGCCCCAGTGTACATCTCTATGAACTCGGTTACATTCATTTCTCTTGAACTTTGTGCCCGGCACCTATACAGCCTCTTGGTGAATTGTTAAAGGTCAGGTTCCCTTGAAACGTTTATCAGCCCAAAGAAATGACCACACTCGTCCGGAACCAACCCTCATGTCCAGAATGAACCATCCCAACCGGCCACAGCTTCTGAGAAGCAGCGTGGCTCATTGGAAAGAGCACGGGCTTTGGAGTCAGAGGTCATGGGTTCAAATCCCGACTCCACCAACTGTCAGCTGTCACTTAACTTCTCTGGGCCTCAGTTACCTCATCTGTAAAATGGGGATGAAGACTGTGAGCCCCCTGTGGGACAAGCTGATCACCTTGTAATCTCCCCAGCGCTTAGAGTGGTGCTTTGCACATAGTAAGTGCTTAATAAATGCTATTATTATTATTATTATTACCCCAAGACATGGGCCCGCAGAGAGGCAGCCCAGCTCAGGCCCTATAAATGACACATCACAATCCCTGTGGGTACAAGTTCTAGCTGCAGTTCTGCTGTTAACCAGAAGCATGACTCTGGGCAAGTCACTCAACATCTCTATGCCTCAGCTACTTTACCTGAACAGCATCCTTATTTAGGCTTCTAGGCACTTCAGCACTAGGTGATACAAACACACTGAGGGTCCCAGACTGAGCCCCCTTTTTCCTCTCCTCTTCCCCGCCCCCCCCCACTTCCTTCCCCTCCCCACAGCACTTGTATATATACTTGTACAGATTTAGTATTCTATTTTACTTGTACATATTTACTATTCTATTTATTTTGTGAATGATGTGCATACAGCTTTAATTCTATTTGTTCTGACTATTTTGACACCTGTGTACATGTTTTGTTTTGTTGTCTGTCTCCCCCTTCTAGACTGTGAGCCCACTGTTGGGTAGGGACTATCTCTATATGTTGCCGACATACTTCCCAAGCACTTAGTACAGTGCTCTGCACACAGTAAGTGCTCAATAAATACGACTGAATGAATGAATGAACACACCTTAAGAGAAAAAGAACCACGTAAAACACGCTGTAGTCCGGTAAATATCTATACTTGCTTGCAGGGCTAGTT